>NW_006786594.1:264457-284290 GCF_000442215.2 Lipotes vexillifer
ACTCTTTCCAGAGGTATTGCAGTTAAGCTTCTCAGCAGATACGTCCTCATATCTCCAGGCCAATCTCCAGCCACATACCTGTGGTGCTGGGTTCTCCCTGGGGGACACAGAAGGAGGTCAAGATAGAATCCCTACCCTTAAGGAACGTTCAGTCAAGTTGAAGGGCTGACAAAAGGCAATCAAGGTAACTTAGATTCAAGTGTGTGGTATCAGACTGGTTTCTGGCCCATATGCTATGAGCATGTTGGGGACCGTTCACCCCACTCCAGCTGAGGAGACTCCCACAGCCCTTCAGCCACCCTCTGGCCACAGGGCACAAAGACATAGGTCATATTCACCACCCACTACTTCTGTGGGAGCTCACATCGGTCCGAATCCCCGGCAAGCTGCTGACCTACTGAAGAAAAACACTCTCCCCTGATGCCAGACCGGCTGTATCTCATTTGGATGGGGCTGAATTGACTTGGGGAAGGAAAGCAGAGATGAAGCCAAACAACTTTACAGAAAAGCTTCTGCAGAGGCCTTGCCTGCTTCGGACACACTGGGTATGGGCTGGACAGGACTGTAAAATCACCCCCACCCCAGGTTTTTGTTTGTTTGCTTCTTTTAACAGATGAGGAACTGAATCCCAGAGAAATGAGGTGACTTGCCCAAGGTGTCACAGCTTGGGCTCCCAAATCTCTAAGACGGCTGACCTTTCACTTAGCCTGGATGTTGGGATTCCAGCCTGGGCCTTCCATGCTGTTTTTGTCTCAAGAACAGGAGCCTGCAAAGAACTGGCTGGACAGCTCAATGATTCTGAGCAAGAACTTTGACAAAGTTCACTCCTATCTGAAATAATCCAGAATACCTACCCACCAGGATGCAGGGCCACTGGGTCTCCACTCTGCCCTCTGCCCCAAAACTTCCAAACAGAACCCATGACAGCCCAGAGGTCACTCAGCCCAGTTACAGCTGGGCACTCTGAGCTGGAAGCCTTGTCCACTCTAACCCGTCTTTTCCGGAGTCCTTGGGCTGTGCCTCTCAGTGGCTCTGGCTCCAACAGAGGGTCTGGGTGGCGTCCAGGGCTAGTCAGAGTCCTCTTCCTTCAAAGGCCCTGCTAGGCAGCAGGGGAGCCCCTGTGCTGGATGGAGCCTCTGTCCAGGACTGAAGGTCAGCCAGTCAGGCTGGCACCCTAGGTGGTTTGCGGATGACACACAGGCCTCAGGGACTCAGAGACAAGAATTACTTGGATGTCTCATCAATAAGAGAATTACAGCCTCAGTGACTGCTGGCATCAGCTGGGATCAGGTAGGATCAGCTGGGATCGCCAGGACTGCAGGGTGTAATGGGGCCTTGAGGGGAGGGGCGTCAGTAGAGACCAACTGGGACAATGCTGAATTCTGACCCTCAGAGAAGATAGATCAGATGACGGGTTGAGGCTGAGAGTCTCAGTCCCTCCCTGCTTCTCTCCCTCCCTCCCCATGCAGTAGAATCAAGACCGTTGACCCCACTCCAGGGTTTATCTTTTTTCTTTTTTGAGATGTTCTTTTTTTTTTTTTAACATCTTTATTGGAGTATAATTGCTTTACAATGGTGTGTTAGTTTCTGCTTTATAACAAAGTGAATCAGTTATACATATACATTTATCTTCTTGTTTGCCTTTTTGTTGTTTTTGGTAATGGGGTGAACAATGATACTGGCCTCCCACTAGGTTGTAGATGTCAGAACTCTGACAATTTCGAATCTCTGCATATAGTGGGGTCACAGGGTGGGATAGTCAAGGAGTAGGTCAAAGGTTGTCATCACCTCCTTCAAGGTTGAGGAGTGGATTAAGGGATTGGCACTCTTGCTGGAAAGGATAGTAAATATTTGCAGGCCACATACAGTCTCTGGCATATTCTTTGTTTTTGTTGTTGTTTATTTTGTTTCATGTTGTTTTAAAAAAACTTAAAATGTAAAAACCATTCTTAGCTCAAGGGCTATACAAAACCAGGCCCCAGGCAATTTTTGGAAGGTTGCCAACCCCAATAAACCTTTGAAGGCAGGCCATCTCTGCAGCTTGGGTCTGCCTCCCGGCCTGCCTTTGGTGCAGTGGGAACCTGAGCGTGAGGGGTGGGTCGGGTTTTGTTTTTCTTCTAATGTTCCTGGAGAGACTGGTGAGTGAATTATTTAGGCTACAAATGAGACAGCTTTAGCAGAGTCAGACAATAAGAGTCTGCTCTCCTTGAAGCCAGGATGCAGGCTTCTCTATTCCCTCCCCATCCCTCAAGACTGTGTCCAGGAGGGAGGGAGAGGGCTCCAGCCGCCTGTGCATCTGCTGCATCCATAGCCAGTGGGCTGTGAGCTGGGGGATGGTGCTGTACAAGTTCCCCCCAAGCTGCCAACCACCGCCCGCCCCTGCCCCAGCCAGGCTCCTTGATCCTCCCTGACTTCCCTCATCCCTGCTTCAGAGAAGACCTCCTTCCTTTGGCACATGCTGGAATTTGCTAATTCATTTTTTTAACCCCTCAAAGCCTCCATTTCCTCCTGACCTAATCATATATTTATTTGGTGGGCTTTGAGGGGTATTCTTTATATGGCCAGGAGAGCCCCACACGAGAGGATCTGATGGAGAAGGGAAAGCTCACCTCCCAACAGAAGCTCCCTCAGGTCCTGCTTCCAACTAAGTCAACATTTGTACACATTTTGTAGCTGCTTCAATGACAGTATAGGAATGCAAATTAATTTTCCTGGAGCATAGGGGTCCTGGATCATTTGTGTTCCTTTTCTCCCCTTAGTGGGATGGGTTCTCAGATTTCCTGAGGTTAGCTGGTAACCCTACCCACCCAGCTTCGGAAGCTTGCCAACTACAGAAGATCATGTGGCTACTTTCTGTGGCCTCCTGGCAGTTTCATTAAGGTCTGTGAGTGACATCCTAATTAATGGCTCCAGACAGTTGGCTAGAGTTGAAGCCGCAGCTTCCTAAAATCACAAACTTAGAGCTAGAAGGGATTTAAGAGACCTTAGCCAATTCCCTCATTTGACAGATGAGAAAAGGAAGGCTCAGAGAGGTTAGGTAATTTGCTCAAAGTCACACAGCAAGCTGGTGGCATGTGCTGCCCAGTGATCCAGACAAGTGCTCTTTACGCTACTGCACATTGCCTCTTACTCTAGTATAGATGAGAGCCCTGAAAAGAAGCCAGAATTTCAGCAAGGATGAATGTGAAAGAGCCTCACTCTAAAATTACCCAACCCTGTGAGTTCCAAAGGACAGAATAAAGAAGAATGGGAAGCTTTTAGACATATATACACAGAAAGAGGGGAGAAGGGACAAAAGGGGGGAATTGAGATCACTCAGAAGAGCATCAAAACACCAAAGAACCACACAAAATAATTAGAATAAAACTTGATTTTTGTCCTTTTTGGAGGAGACAGAATGGAGCTCCTGTCAATCTTTGGGAGACCTGTGCAGCAGTTTTGATGGTTTCAGGATTCTTTAGAGCCTAATGCAGGGGGCTGCAAACCAAGGCCCATGGGCCAAATTTGGTCCACCACCTGTCTTTGTAAATAAAGTTGTATTGGAATGTAACCATGCTTATTTGTTTATTATTGTCTGTGACTACTTTCCTACTATGAGATAGCAGAGCTAAGTCATTGCAGAGAAACCATATGGCCTACAAGGCCTTAAAATATTTACTGTTGGACCCCTTGTAGAAAACTTTTGCCAACCCCTGCCCTGGCGTTTTTATCAAATCTTTCTCAATACACGCTGAGAATTTGGAAAATGATGACTGTATGTTGAATTTCTAGGTTTTTTTTTTTTTTGAGTCTGTGTTTGTGTCCCCTTTAATCCCTTCCAGTGCCACTTGTGAGCTCTAACAACCAAAGAAATGAAGAAACAACGACTAAGACAGAGGCCAAGAAAAAGGCTTCCCTGATATGTTGTCACACCCCAGATCAGCTCAGTTCACATTTCCCAAGGTCATGTAACTTCTTTTTTTTTTTTTTTTTTTTTTTTGCGGTACGCGGGCCTCTCACTGCTGTGGCCTCTCCCGTTGCGGAGCACAGGCTCCGGACGCGCAGGCTCAGAGGCCATGGCTCACAGGCCCAGCCGCTCCGCGGCATGTGGGATCCTCCCGGACCAAGGCATGAACCCGCGTCCCCTGCATCGGCAGGCGGACTCTCAACCACTGTGCCACCAGGAAAGCCCAGGTCATGTAACTTCTACTTTTAAACCTCAGGGAAGTAACTGCAAGTGCACCCATGTGTAAAAATATAATTGTGTAAGCATGTATGCTGCTGGTGTTTCTGTGCATCTGTGGATTTGAGCAACTCCATGCTCAAAAGCAAGGCTGATATTCAAAATATATAAAAACTAGCTCACCACAGATACTGACTAATCAAGGCAAATGCCAACCTGTACGTCAGACCAGGGCACGCTGACTGCACAAAGCCCAGCACGTTTCCACTCCACCTGCCGTGGCTGAGATGGGACTTCAGAGTAGGGGAGCAGCTAAACTGGTTCTTGATTTCCTTGGTCTTGTGATGTGTCACTGAGGGTGGGTCTGGGTCCAGAAGCTACTGGACTCAGATGGCTATAAACATTGTATTTGGAATAGACATATAGACTGGGCATAAGGAAGAACAGGCAACTAACTGCCTTTCAAGCCTTATATAAGGGTACACACTCCCCTTTAGTCTGGCTTAGAGGGATAGGATTCCAACCATTTTCAAAGGCTGGGTTGACTTCCATGCTGGGTAATTGGCAGTACACAATCGCTTCTACTAGTGAATGTCTACCTTGTGTCAAGCACATTAGGCTCTTTATATACGTAACAGTATATTAAATGGGACTCTTCCCATCTCAAGATTTGGGCAGAGGCCTCAAAGGTGAGGAGAAGAATAATAGGGATCAGCTATTATCAGCTACCACATTCTAAATCAAGATGCTAGACTAGGGACTTTGCTGGTGGTGCAGTGGTTAAGAATCCGCCTGCCAATACAGGGGACACGGGTTCGAGCCCTGGTCTGGGAAGATCCCACATGCCACGGAGCAGCTAAGCCCGTGCGCCATAACTACTGAGCCTGCACTCTAGAGTCCGTGAACCACAACTACTGAGCCTGTGCACCACAACTACTGAAGCCCACGTGCCTAGAGCCCGTGCTCCGCAACAAGAGAAGCCACTGCAATGAGAAGCCCATGCACCGCAGCAAAGAGTAGCCCCTGCTCGCCACAACTAGAGAAAGCCTGCACACAGCAACAAAAACCCAATGCAGCCAAAAATAAATAAATTAATTAAAAAGATGCTAGACTATATCTCAGATTTGTAAAACAGATGGTCCATAGGCCTTTACTCCCCTCCAGACTGTATATCAGAGGGCTAAGAGCTGAGGCTGAAAGGCAGGTGGTATTGAAGGTCTGTCTGGAGTGAGTTGTCACTTCCTTCCTCCCCCAGCCAAGGGGAAGGTTTGGGTGTCTATTCCGTCTTTCACCCACTTAAGAGGGGAATTGCAGAAAAGAACTCCAAGAGCTATTGGAGTATGAGGGACAGAGGGACTCAGGACTGAAAATAATCTAGCAGTGATTGTGGCTGGCTTGTGGGCCTGGATAGTGAGTCTAAAAAACTGTCTTGGGTGTGAGCTGTACCTCCAGAGCTTAGCAGAGCATGGATGTTTGTATGTTTCCCAAGGGCCAGATGTGGACTGCCCAAGAGGGCTGCCTGGAATGGAGAGGTGCCCCACGTAGGGGAAGACTACCAGAAGCCATGAGGCTGAGAGGGAATCACAAGTGGCCAGAGAGGGGAGGTACTGGTAAGTGGGGGATCCCCAGCAGCAGGGCATCTTCCAAAAACCCAGGAAAATGTCCTAGATGACAACGTCCAAACCTGAGATAGAAAGAGATTTAGGCTCATAGACATTAAATAATTTGCTCAGGATCAAGCAGCTAATAAATGGCAGGTGGTGGTTTTATACTGTGTTGACTTGGGTAAGCTGGAACTGCATTTTCCAGAGTCCTCTTCCCTGATGGTTTCTGATCACAGTTGGCCAAAAGATTAATTTGTGAATGATTTAGAAGAGATAAGTGCAGTGGTAGTAATTACTTTCTGAAGGTTGTCCTGGTTAGAAGTGCCACCAGGTTCCAGGCTGTACCCATTCTCCCTCATTCCACAACAAGCTTTCTTAGCAACCCCCAGGCCTTCTGACCAAGAGCAACCCCAGGCCAACCCCCAGATGCAGAGGCAACAGGCTTCCATGTAAACTTCTCCACCAACTCTCTAGGATCCTGCTCTAACAACTGGGCATGCCTGACTTCAGAAGGGTTGATGAGTGACTATTCTTTGATCCTCCAACTTCTCCATTCAGACTCTGATTTCCCCAGTTATTCCAAAAATCTGTAAGCCTTGTTCCTAAAATAAATCCCTTGTTTCATAATATTCTTAGTGTCTCTCCTTCCCTGACTGAACCCTTTCTAATATCATTAGTATCAATATCAAATCAGTATCAGATACCATTATAGGTACTGGAAATTGTTCCAGAGGAACAGAACTTTAAGGATAGGACTCTTGAACTTGATCTGTTTAAAGGCATTAATGACCCTGTTGCTAATGGTAAAAGTGACACTGGTAGACCGTGGCCGGCAGCGGCAAGACAGATACATTAATTATCACCTGTAGACAACTGTAATCAAATACCTATAGGAGGCAAGGCTTTGGGTAACCAAGTATTTGCTGCCACCGAACAATTTAATGGAAATAAAGAGTATAACAGGGTTAGTTGGTTTCTTCTAAGTGCACCCAAGAACTTTGAAAGAAAATTATGAGCTCAGGTCTTTAAATTCCCAGCTGAAGTAAGGAGTAAAGGAGTAGGATAGTTCTACGATTACCTGAAAAGAAACCCTATTTCCTATAGCTGCAGGGTTGAGATTTTTGAAATCCAAACTCAAAGTAGTCAGGTGGTAGTCTCTACTTTCATTTTAATAGAATCATTGTTGTGTTCCCTGGTGGAGACATTCTTGCCTTGGGGACTAACACCCTTAAACCAGCCATGCCCAAAGTTTTAGGAACAGGAAATAACATTTGGCTAGTGAATCATTAGAGTTAGGAATGAGAAGAGCCACTCCCACTTACCCCATGCTGGTTCACCAGCACACGCAATGAGGGCTATGATGGTGGGCAATGTGAAGTGGAAACCTCTAGAATGGCCTACCAAAATGGTAAGCTCAAGGCAATTTCATTCCTGGAGGGATTGCAAAAATTAGTATCACCTTCAGAACTTGAAGGATGTAGTAGTGGTGATTCTTACCTCTTTCAACTTGCCTATTTGTTCTTTGCAGAAAACAGACAGATCTTGGACAATGACAGTGAGTTATCATAACCAGGCAGACTCCATTTTCAGCTTCTGTTCCAGACATGTTTTCTTTACTGGAGAAGACATCCTTTGGCACCTGGTAGGCAGCTATTGATCTGGCAAATGTTTTTTCTTTATACCTGTCTAGGGGAACAAAATTTGTACCCTAAAATATCTCTTTGGCATGTGGATTATTTCCAGCTAAAAACAATCTATGCCCAAAAAACTCAGGAAGAATCTTTGACCTTACCCCTAACTGCCTGAACAATTTAGATAGAGGACCTGTTATAGGAATAGAGCTATCACTGAGATGTCTGCAAAGAACATGGGCTAGGTATGGTGGAGGAAACTCTTAGAGATCAGAGTCCACTCTGTGTCCCATATTCTCTGCATAGTGCATCAAACTTTTGTTTACCAAACATTTGCTTTTCCATCTCCTTCCTCCCCTTTGAAGTTCCAAACCATTATCCCCACCACCCTCTTTTGTCTTTAGCTGAAGATGGTATTTAAGGTGAGGGTTTCAGCCATTTTGGTGAGTTACTCAGCTTTCCTGAGTCTCTCCCGTGTATACATGTTATTAAACTTTTGTGTGATTTTCTCCTGTTAATCTGTGTCATGTCAATTTAATTCTTAGATGAGCCAGAAGAAGCCAGAAGGGTAGAGGAAAATTCCTTCCTCCCCAACACCTGTTAATAAAGATCACCCAAAGCAGTTTACTTTCAACTGGCAGGGCCAGCAATACACTTTTACTCTCCCTCCTCAAGGCTTTATCAACTACACGGATGCTATCATGCTAGATGGATCTGGTGAGTAGAAGGTTGCTAGTACTCTAGATACTGTGGCAAGACACACACATGCCAGATGGTGAGAAATAAATCCCACAGAAATTTAGAAGCTTGCCACCCTGGTAAATTTTCTAGGGACCCAGTGATCTGAGGCTATGTCAAAATACCCCTTCTACAGTGAAAGACAAGTTGCTGTCTCTGGCTTCTCCTACCAGAAAAAAAGAGCTTAAATGCTTAGCAAGCCTCTTGAAATTTGAAAATATCCTAAACTTCATTTGGACATGCTGCTCTCATTTATCAGAAAAGTCAAATGTCTGCAAGTTTTGAGTAGGACCCAGAACAAGAGAATGCTCTACAATAGGTATGGGCTGTCGTGCAAACTTATCTGCCCCACAGGCCATGTGAGCTCTCACAGTGTCTGCACTGTATGGAGATTTTGGCAGCCTCTGAAGATGAATCGCAGAGCAAACCCTTAGGATTTTGGATCAAACTATGCCATTCTCCTCAGATAACTATTTTCCTTTTGACAGATAACTTCCAATTTTATTGGGCTCTACTACATACTGGATGTTTGACTGTGAATCACCAAGTTACCGGGTGACCTGAGCTGCCCATCATAAACAGGGTGTTATTTGGCTATAAAGGCATAAAGATGGGCATTCACAGCAGTATTCTGTTATCAGGTGGAAGTGGACTTCATACATGATTGGACTTGAGCAAGACCTAAAGGCAAAAAAAAGTAAGTTGCAGGAACAAGTGCCTCAGGTTCCCATGGCCCCTATTCCTGCAAAACTGCCTCCTCTTTCTCACACCTATGGCCTCATGAGAAGTTCACTATGACCAGCTGACTGAGGAAAGAAAAAAGTCTGGCCTGCTTGACTGCTGGTTCTGCATGGTATGAGTTGGTTTTGAATTATTTCTACCAGAAGGTGGAAAGTTGCAGCACTGCTGCCCCACTCAGAGCAGACCCTAAAGCAGCTGTCCCCAACCTTTCTGGCACCAGGGACCGTTTCGTGGAAAACAATTTTTCCACGGACGGTGGGGGATGGGGGATGGCTCAGGCCGTAATGCGAGCGATGGGGAGCGATGGGGAGCAACAGATGAAGCTTTGCTCGCCCACCGCTCACCTCCTGTCGTATGGCCCCAGGGGTTGGGGACCCGTGCCCTAAAGAATAATGGTAAAGGAAAATCTTCCAGTGTGTAAACCTTTGAGCAGTACACATGGCTGCTCATTTTGCCTGGAAGGAGAGATGGCCAGAGGTATAGACATACACTAAAAAAAAGTGTGTGAAAAAAAATAAAATTAAATTAAAAAAAATGTGTGTGTGTGTGTGTGTGTGAGAGAGAGAGAGAGAGAGAGAGAGCGTGTGCATGCTGTGGCTAAAAGTTTGACTTGATGTTCAGGGTATTGGAGAGAATATGTTTGGAAAATTGGTGATAAAGAAGTCTGTGGAAGAGGTATGTGGATGAACCACTCTAAACTAACACAAAGTGTGAAGATACTCATGTCCCACGTGAATATTCACCAAAGGGCAACCTCATAAGAAGAGGACCTTAATAGTCAGGACACCAAGATGCCACATTCTTTCACCAGCAATTTCCTCCAGTCATCCCTGTCTTGGCCCAATGGCTGGTGATCAAAGTGTACACAGTCTAAGATTTTAAAATTAGAAACTTTTCAATGTCTTAGTTTTTTTTGTTTTATGTTTTTTTCTGACTGAGCTGCATGACTTGCTGGATCTGTTTCCCAACCAGGGATTGAACCAGGGCCACAGCAGTGAAAGCGCCAAGTCCTAACCACTGAACCTCCAGGGCATTCCCTGTCATAGTTATTTTTATCCTGTTGTATTAAATAAATATTGATCGCCAAGTTTGTCTCAAAAAACAAAGTGTACATGGTGGCAAGAATAGAAGTTACGCATGGCTCAGCAACATGAGCTTCCATTCATCAAATCTGATATGGTTACAGCCACTGCTGAGTGCCCAGCCCACCATTATCAGAGACCAACACTGAACCGTAGTGTGGCACCACTTCCCAGGGTGAACAGCCAGCCACAGGCTATCATGGAATGGGCAAAGCTTCTTCTCACTAGTAAATACTTACTCTGGACATGAATTTTCCTTCCCTGCTCACATGCTTCTGCCGAAACTACTATCTATGGACTTCTAGAATATCTTATTCATTCTCACAGTATTCCACCAAACATAGCTTCTGACCAAGGAATTCATTTAACAGCAAATGAGGTAATGTGCTCATGAACATAGAATTCACTGGTCTTATAATATGCCTGATCACCTTGAATTAAATGGCATGAAAGAATGGTAGAATGATTTTTTTTGAAATTCAGTTACAACACTAGCTGAGCACCGGCACTGGGCAGGGCTTGGGTAATGTCCCAAGGATGCTGTATATGTCCTGAATCAGTGACCAATATGTGTAGTACTGTAGTCCTCCCATAGCCAGGATTCATGAATCTGAAAATCAAGGGGTTGAAATGGAAATGACTCCTCAATTGTAACTCCTAGTGATCCACTAGGGGAATTTTTGCTTCCCAGACCCACAACTTTGGGCTCTGCTGGTTTAGAAAATAATTTGTCTGCCTAGGTTAGTTATATATAAGTAAAATATGTTAATATATATACTTTTCAGTGACTATACTAGGTGAGGTATTTGCTGAAAGCAAAGGGAATATGGAATGAATAGCAGAGAAAGAAGCTAAAAATACCAACTTTGGGATTTCCCTAGTGGCACAGTGGTTAAGAATCCTCCTGCTAATGCAGGGGACACAGGTTCGAGCCCCGATCCAGGAAGATCCCACATGCCACGGAACAACTAAGCCCGTGTGCCACAACTACTGAGCCTGCATGCTAGAGCCCACGAGCCACAACTACTGAGCCCACATGCCACAACTACTGAAGCTCGCATGCCTAAAGCCCGTGCTCCGCAACAAGAGAAGCCACCACAATGAGAAACCTGCACACTGCAATGAAGAGTAGTCCCCGATCGCCACAACTAGAGAAAGCCCGTGCCCAGCAATGAAGACCCAACGCAGCCATAAATAAATAAATAAATAAATATTAAAAAAAAAAAACTTTGACTACATGACCAGTTATAGAAATGAAGACTGTAGTAGTTACAAGTATTTCTGCCTTACATTAATATGAATGTATTAATTTAAATATTAACCAATTATTGTCTTCCATTTTCCCACTCATGAAAGTGATCAGGACTATTTACTACTTGAAGGCAAACAGGAAACTGTTTAGAAACTGCCCGAGATTTCATCCAGAACCACAAAAATGAATCCATATGTTGATGTTAAAGGTGAAGGTATGATAAAGAATAAAAGTGTTTCCTGCTTGAGCCCTACCACATCATTTTAATTCAATAAACTGGTTTCGCATACCTTGAATCATCTCATCTCCATAAAACGCTGTGAGGTAAATGTTATTAACATCAGTTTATAGATGCAGATGCTCAGAGAGGAATAAAAAGTCTGAGAGCCTTCAATAGCTGTCTCACTAGCTGGGAGGTCAGGACCAGGAAAAAGCACATGGTAAGTGAGAATCGAGGAGAGGACTTTTTTTATGTGAATTGTCTCATTTAATCCTCACAACAATTCCATAAGGTAGGTATTACTATTCTGATTTTACAGACAAGGAATCTAAGAGAGGTTAAGTAAATTGCTAAAGATTACACAGCAAAAAGGCAGAAGTTTGAACCCGGGTCTGCTTACTTCTAAAGCTCATATCCTTTCACCACACATGAACTGTATTCTGGCCATCTCCTCAGGGACTGAGCTACTCAGAGTCCAAATACTTTACAATTAATGCTTAAGGAAGGTAAGAAGGGCCAGAGGATGGACTGGGTAATAAGCGCCATGATAGAGGTGGGTCCTTTGTGCTACAGGAGGAACTATCTAGAAAAGAAACTAAATCCAGCATAGGGAAGGCATTCTGAGGACCAAGTCTTTAAAGTTGAGTGGGAATCAACCACGTGAAAGGGGCGCATGTGCGCGCATGTGTGTGTGTGTTGGAAGGAAAGGAGACATAAAGTCTGAGGAAAAGCATTTGCAGAGGAGGAAGGCTTGAGACAAGTTCAAGTAAATAGCTAGCTGTGGCTGGGATATAAGGGATAAGGAGAGATGGTGAGAGATGAGGCTGAAGGTCAGTCAAGAGCGAGCTCAGAAAGAGGCTGGACACCGTGTGGTTTGAGCTCTATTTCAAGACAATGGAGGACCTTATAAGGGCCCAGGGGCAAGGGGAGAGGTAGGTTGCCACTTTAGACAGCTGTAAGACCAGATGACAGTGTGACTATGCAGACAGGGAAACTAGTTACCAGTTTTAGCAATAATCCCGGTTAGAAATAATAAGGCCTTGAACCAAAAGCAGTGGTTGCCTGGGAGTGCAGAGAGGGGAGAGGGGAGGAAGAGAGTATATTTTCAAACTCTGAAATCTCTCTCCATTCCCTAGTGGATGCTTGCTTTTTCTCTTCCACCATCACAGAGGTCTGAGTGCCAGCACTGACCCCATTCACAAGACAAGTGACTGCCTATATGCTGCTTGAAAGACACAAAAAGCCCAGCATCCCAACATGCAGCCTTCTCCAGGGCCTGTAACCCCTCCACTGGAGTCCCTTTTGGGGGCTGTATTCATATATTATAAAACAAACATTTATATGTTTTATATATAAAACAAACATAAGCACTAATTGGTGCTTTTAGTTAATGACATTTTAATGGATCACCATTTGAAACTTAGCTAATTTCAAGGCAAGGCTGGAAGAGGAATTTGGACATGGACTGTGGCAAGTCCAGGGGACCATGCCCAGGAATTCTAGGGTAAGAAAAGAGGGTACACTGCCCAGGAGGGATGGGCTGCTGGGTTGGGACAGGGAGTCCCTGCCATAAGGAATTCCCGCCCTTTAGCTCTCAGGAAGTTTAGGGCATTGGTCTTCCCTTTCACTCTGGTACAGGTCAAGTTTCTCTTTAACTTCTCTTTATGCATATGGATTCCCAGACCTAGCTTGGTCTGTACGAGCCTAGGCTCAGCCAAGAAGGCACCTGATGGAGCACCTTCTCTGATGTGTTTTTGGAGGACGATTGGGAAGAGAAGACTGAAAAGCTGTTGTTGTTGTTGTTGTTTTAATTTATGTATTTATTTATTTATTTTTGACTGCATTGGGTCTTTGCTGTTGCACACGGACTTTCTCTAGTTGCGGTGAGTAGGCGCTTTCTCTAGTTGCGGTGAGCAGGGGCTACTCTTTGTCATGGTGCACGGGCTTCTCATTGCTGTGGCTTCTCTTGTTGTGGAGCACGGGCTCTAGGCACACAGGCTTCAGTAGTTGTGGCACATGGGCTCAGTAGTGGTGGCTCATGGGCTCTAGTGCACAGGCTAAGTAGTTGTGGTGCATGGGCTTAGTTGCTCTGTGGCACGTGGGATCTTCCTGGACCAGGACTTGAACCCGTGTCCCCTGCATTGGCAGGCGGATTCTTAACCACTGTGCCACCAGGGAAGTCCCTGAAAAGCTGTTCTTAACAGGCGAAGACTTGCAAGCGCCATCAAGGCAGCCCTGGGCCCCTCAGAGCTCCGGAAGCTGACAGACCAAATTGCAGGAGCAGCGTAGCTGCCCCCAAGTCCCACCTTGCACCATCCCTAAGCGCTAGCCAAGGACTACCCAAGAGGCATCGATGGCCGAGGGGATAGGAACGCTGAATTTTTCTCCTTGGGAGTGATACCCAGGACAGTCCTGAAGGCTGGAGGTGGGAGGTTCGCTGTCACTCTGCACAGGGAAGTCAAGTTTACTGTGCTGCCTGCACAAGCACCCACTGGGTAGACAGCCACCAGTCAGTGAGATGCACAAACGCTGTTTGCTTTTAGTCGCTGATTTTTAAAGATTAAGCTGCTTGCTAGTAAGCGGAGTGAACATCAACAATCTTTCCAGGAAAATCTTTTAATTAAGTTTACACAGAAACAATTGGTCACAATTGTAGACATTAGTCAATTAGAAGATGTAACTATTTACAATAGCCAGGTCATGGAAGCAACCTAAATGCCCATCGACAGATGAATGGATAAAGAGGATGTGGCACGTATATACAATGGAATATTAGCCAAAAAAAGGGACGAAATTGGATCATTTGTAGAGATGTGGATGGACCTAGAGGCTGTCATAGAGAGTAAAGTAAGTCAGAAGGAGCAAAACAAATATCATATATTAAGACCTATATGTGGAATCCAGAAAAATGGTACAGATGAACTGGTTTGCAAGGCAGAAATAGAGACCCAGATGTAGAGAACAAACGTACTGACACCAAGGGGGGAAAGTGGGGGTGGGGGTGGGGGTGATGAGCTGGGAGATTCGGATTGACATGTATACACTATGTATAAAATAGATAACTAATAAGAACCTGCTGTATTAAAATAAAAGAAAATTAAAAAAAAAAAAGATGTAAGAGAGGGAGAGGGAGCGAGAGGTAGAGCGGGGTCCCGGGTCGTGTGCGTGCGTGCGTGCGTGTGTGTGTGTGTGTGTGTGTGTGTGTGTGTGTTGAGTCCAGGAGACTGAAGGTTGTGTGTGCAAGATTTGCGGAGGGAGGTGTGTCTCTGCGGGTAGTGGTGGCGGGATGGGAAGGGTCTGTCTGTGCCCCAGCTGGAGCCCTTGAACATGGAGGAGGAGGGCTGCAGGCAGCGACTCCGAGAGAGCGAGCCCCCTGCATCGCCGAGATGCGCCTCAGTGGGCGATCAGTGGGCCCGGAAGGCTGCTGGCCACTCCCAGCAGCGGGTCGGGTCCCGAGTGAGGGCTTTGCCTTCGGGAAGCGGGCCCGCGGAGAGGCGACTTCACCGCGGAAGGCGGAGGGCTGAGCCCCAACGCTGATTAGCGGGACTCGACGGGTCAGAGCGGGTCATCCCCAGGCTGGGCTCTTCCCCCTCAGGTACCCCAAGCAAGGCAGAGGCGTCTCCTTTCTACCCGGCCCGGACGACCTCACTCGGTCCCTGATTAGGCGGGGCGCGCCCGCCCGCCCCACTCCCGCCTGCCCCCGCCCCCGGCGCCGGGTGGCCCGCGGTGGATGGCATCCTGCTCGCGTCCCGGCGAGTCATGTCACCCTAGATCTCGGGACGCGACGGTGTAATCCCGAGCCCTCGGGGACGCAAGGGTCCCCGCCAAGCGGACGCGCGCTCGGAGTCCTCTGGGTTCAGCCCGCGGACGCTCGCCGTCGCGGAGGCAGGTGCCGGTAGACGTCACCGTTTCGGCTGAGTGGTCTGGGGCTCTGGCTGGACGCGCAACACCCACTCCGCGCTCGCGGCAGGACTGGCTTCCGCACCGCTAGCCCCACATCCGACGAGGCTGCGACAGTGAAGGCCCTCGCGCACCACCTCCCCCGGCCCAGGAGTACCCCAGAGCTGCTGAAGATGTTAACTCTTGGATTCCTGTCTGTGGCCGGCGCTGAGGCACTCGTGGAAAGTCTCCCGGCAGAAGGACCAGGGTCTTGTGGGTGCAAATGGAGAGGTACGAAGGGTGCAGATATTGTCTGTGCAAATTGGAGCCCTATTAAATGCTGTGCCTCCTTACCTTTAAGAATCAACTTTACTGGGGCTTCCCTGGTGGCGCAGTGGTTAAGAATCCGCCTGCCAATACAGGGAAAACGGGTTCAAGCCCTGGTCCAGGGGGATCCCTACATGCCGCGGAGCAACTAAGCACCACAATTACTGAGCCTGCGCTCTAGAGCCCGCGAGCCACAACTACTGAGCCCACGTGCCACAACTTCTGAAGCCCACGTGCCTAGAGCCGGTGCTCTGCAACAAGAGAAGCCACCGCAATGAGAAGCCCGCGCACCGCAACGAAGAATAGCCCCCGCTCGCCGCAACTAGAGAAAGCACACGCTCAGCAACGAAGACCCAACGCCAAAAATAAATGGATTTATTAAAAAAAAAAATCGACTTTACTGAGGTAGTTTATATACAGTAAGATGCCCATTTAAAGTGGACATTTTGATGCGGTCTGACACATTTGTACCCCCCTACCATGATCAAGATACAGAAAATTTCCATCTCCTCCAAAGTTCCTTTGTGCCCTGTTCCAGGCTACCTTCTCCGCCACACCTCATCCCTCCCCCACCCTCGCCCCCATCCCCACGCCTGGGCTCCAGGCAACCCCTGGACTGCTTTCTGTCACCACATATTATATTTTCGTATTTTCTAGAATTTCATGTACATGGAATCATACAGTATGAACTCTTTTGTGTCTGACTTCTTTCAGACACAAAATGTGTCTGACTTCTTTCAGACACAAAATGTGTCTTAGCATAATGTTGTTGAGAATCATCCATATTGTTGGAAGGATCAGTAGTTTACTCCTTTTTATTGCGGAGCAATTTTGCATTATCTGGTTACACAGCAATTTGTTTATCCTTTCTCTTGTCCATGGACATTTGGACTTTCCCCCAGTTTTTGGCTATTTTGAATTAAGCTGTTACGAACATTTGAACAAGTCTGTGTGGACATATGATTTCACTTCTGTCAGGTAAATATCTAGACATGGAATTGCTGGGTTACATGAAAAATGATTTTTTAATTTTATAAGAAACTGCCAAACTGTTTTTCCAAAGTGGTTGAACCATTTTACACTCTCATCAGTAGTATATGAAAGTTCCAGTCACCTCCACATACTCACCAACATTTGATATTGCTAGTGTTTTAAATTTTAGTTATTCTAGTAGAGGTCCAGTTGTATCTCATTGTATTTTTAAATTTCCCTTCTCTAATAACTTACGATGCTGAACATCTTTTCATGTGTTCATGTTTTAAAAAATTCATATACCTTCTTTAGTGCAATGTCTGTTCAAATCTTTTGTTCATTTTTATCAGGTTATTTGCTTTATGTTATTGAGCTGTAAAAGTTCTTTATGTATTTCAGATATAAATCCTTTATCTGATATGTTTTGCATATATTTTCTCACAATCTGTGGCTTGTCTTTACATTTTCTTAACTCTGTGTTTCAACTTTTCTGAGTGTTCTACTTTTGATGAAGTCCAATGATCAATATTTTCTTTTATGGCTTGTGATGTTGGGGTCTTATCTAAGAAATGTTTGCCTCATGCAAGGCTGCACAGATTTTCTCCTTTGTTTTCCTATCCTAAACGTAAGAGTTTTAGCTCTGTGATCCATTTCAAGTTAAATATGGTGTGAGGAGTTGAGGTTCATTTTCTTCTATATGGATATCCCATTATTCCAGTATTATTTGTTGCATAGACTATTGTTTTCCTATTAAATTACCTTGGCACTTGTGGGAGCTAGCCTTTGAGATGGCACCTAATGAAATCTTCGTTATTCAGGCTCCTGCATACTCCTCTTTCACACAGAATATGGCTGATCTGTGCAACCAATATCGTGTTTGTCTTAGTTTGGGCTGCTATAACAAAAATACCATAAACTGTGCGGCTTAAACAGCAGAAATTTATTTCTCACAGTTTTGGAGGCTGGGTAGTCCAAGATAAAGGTGCCAGCCAATTAATTTCTGGTGCGGACCCTCTTCCTGGTTTGAAGATGGATGCCTTCTTGCTGTATCCTCATGTGA
Source organism: Lipotes vexillifer (assembly GCF_000442215.2). Classification (NCBI taxonomy): domain Eukaryota; kingdom Metazoa; phylum Chordata; class Mammalia; order Artiodactyla; family Lipotidae; genus Lipotes; species Lipotes vexillifer. The sequence continues at coordinate 282,126 of NW_006786594.1, forward strand.
TGGAGAAATGTATCATCTCTCTTGTGTCTCTTCATTTCAGGGCCCTAATCTCTTTCATGAGGGCTCCACCCTCAGGACTGAATTACCTCCCAAAGGCTCCACCTCCAAATACCATCATGTTGAGGATTATGGCTTCAATATATAAATTTTATGGGGACACAGTTCATAGCAGTATTGCAGAAATCAGGGAGTATACCTTACAATGCGAGGTCACCTTACTCTCTTGGATCACTCATCTAGGGGAAGCTACTCTGTGGAAAGTTTTAACATATGAATTTTAGGGGGGTACAATTCAGTCCATATCAGGAGGTCTACAATCTCCTTCCCCCCTCCTCTGACAGAGAAGACAAAGACTTGAGAACTCAATGATTTCCTGACACTATAGAAAAGTCTTCGCACAAACTTGGACATGTTTAACGCTTGCAAAACATTTGGCCATTGTCAAAGCATTTCTATATGCTTTGTCTTTTAAGTCTTTAAAACAATGTGGGGCAGGGAGAGAGAGCGGTGGGCTGAGAACGTGCCTTATACTTGGGTATAAAGGGTCACAACCTGACTGCCTCTTAGTTGACAGGCCAGTGGGAATAAGGAAGGCGAGAGGGGGACTGACATGGAGAAGGATGAAAAGGAGGAGGCTTGTGATTTTCCAAAATCAGTGTCAGCGCCTATTTTTCTTTGAGGAAAGGGTTATTATAATCCTGGTCTTCAGATAAAGGAAAAGGACTTGTTCAAAAACCACGTAGCTATTAAGTGGCTGGACCCATAACCTGGTGCTCAGCCCTCAGGGCCTTGGGCATTGCTGCGCACCTGAGTCTTGTGAAAACCACAGACCTGAAATTTAAGTCAACATAGACTAAGGAACCCAAGGTATCCCACTTAGCATGTGATTCTCTCTCTGATCCACAAGTTCCAGGGCCTTGTGGGCTGAGGTCCTACCAAGTCTCTCAGTAGGTTGGTCTGGCTGCAGCTTGTCTCTCCCTCAACCTCCTAGCCTGCCTGGCATCTCAGATCTCAGCCAGCCTCCTCACCTGGGGCAGTCAAAGTGGAGACTGGAGGGTAGGAAGGACAGCTGTCCCATGTTGGCAGAGCTACTGCCTAGGGAGGGGGAGTACCAAGAGGGGCAGAGAGAGCGGTGGGAATGAGACCAAGAGTCAAAGAGGATCATAGCAGCCTCTCTTGGAGCCACACTGCCTGGAGTCTTCCCTTGTCCCTGTGTTTGGCAGCCTTGGGTAGGTCAGCTGTGCCCTGGACTGGAAGTCCTTGTCTGAGAAGCAAGAGCTAGAGGGAATGGCTCCCAAGGCTCCTCTAGGCTGATGTCCCACGGTCGGTGCCTCACGGCTGCTGGTAGTTCTGAGTCCACTTTTCCCAGGTCCCACTCCACTCTTGTACCTGTCACTCAATGTGCCTCAAACCAAGTCCTGGCCTCCCTCAGCCCCTGACAAGGGCTTCTGGAACTGCCAAGGCCCCAGGCTTCCAGAGAGGGCTTTGCTGTGACCTCTGTACAGAGGTAGACTGTGGCTTATCCAAGAGGCAGTGATGCACAGTGGTTCGGACTGTGGCCTTGGAAAACGGTCACTAGGGTTTGAACCAGGTCACACCACTTATTAGCTGAGTGCCTTTAGGAAAATTATTTAACCTCAGTGTGTCTGTTTTCTCTTTGCTAAAGTAGAGTTAATAACGGTATGTTCACAATGGTGATACAAGGAACACATGAGTCCATGAAGAGCAATTGGCATGAAATAAGCATTTGCTGTTCTGATCTCCTGGGACAGGAGAGGGTAGGGATGAGGACGTGGGCTGAAGGGAGCATGCTATCCCACCAAAGAATAAATATCACATCTGGGTTGCTGTTCTGCAGTATTTCCTCCTGTCCTAAATTGCTCTGAAATAATACACAGATGAAGGGTCTAAGAATGCGTTTCCCTTGAGGAGAAATTAGTCTGTGGCAAACGTTTCATTATGGGAGATGCAGAAGCAGCAGGGCTACCCAGCTGATCCTGCCTAAGCCTCCTCCTCGTTCCCCTGGCCCACTTGTGTCCCCGGGTGTCTCCTCTGAAGAATGCCCTCTCTTTCTTTCTCCTGCCCCCCTACCTTCAGGCTATAATGTCCTGGGTTGACGCTGCCCTCCAACACATGCTGGCCCAATATCTACTGTATGCATTCCT
>NW_006786594.1:284316-290776 GCF_000442215.2 Lipotes vexillifer
CTGGGGCATTTGTGCTTAGAGGTGAGGATTTATCCCCTGTCAGACCAGGAGGACCCTAGGAAGAGCAGCCTCTTTTTTTCCCTCCCCAGGTCCACTCACATGGCGTGGGGGGAGGGGTGCTCATGGGAACATAGGAATCATCTCTGTTACTTCTCAGCTCTCCCACTCCACTCCCTGTTCTGGGCTTCTATGTGCTTGGCGTTGGGGAGTGTGTGTGTGTGTGTGTGTGTGTGTGTGTGTGTGTGTGAGAGAGAGAGAGAGAGAGACAGAGACAGAGACAGAGAGACAGAGAGAGAGCCATCATATTATTCTGACCCAGGCAGAAGAGAGGAGAGGAGAAAGTGAGCTCTGGTGGGAAGATGTAGAAACCATTAAAACTGAAAGAGGGGGCTTCCCTAGTGGCGCAGTGGTTGAGCGTCCGCCTGCCGACGCAGGGGACACGGGTTCATGCCCCAGTCCGGGAGGATCCCACATGCCGCGGAGCGGCTGGGCCCGTGAGCCATGGCCGCTGAGCCTGCGCGTCCGGAGCCTGTGCTCGGCAACGGGAGAGGCCACAGCAGTGAGAGGCCCGCGTACCGCAAAAAAAAAAAAAAAAAACTGAAAGAGGTAGACAGGCGGACTCAGGCCCTGAAATGTCACTGCGCCTGTAACGACAGGTAACACATGACACGCAGAGCTCCAGGTGCCTCTGCTCTCCAGCTGATGGGAAGTCCCACCCCAGTCCTTCTGCTCCCCCACTGACACAGGCTTTATTAACCTGGGGTGGGGACCGGAGGGGAGGGGGATGGGCTCCATGGCCGACATTCACCAAAGTCAGGAACTCAGTGAATGCTGTAATTTGCGATTAAAAATTTAATCCTTGTCTTAAGGTCAGAAAACATCTGAGAATGTCAAACGTTGGATGTAGAGAAGTTGACAGAAATGGGGGGTGGGGAGGAGTGGAACGAGCCCAAGCTGCTTTAGTGGAGAGGGTAGGTTTGGCAGGCTGCTGGGGGCAGATGGGGAGGGGGGGGCAGAGCAGAAGATAAAGAGAAAGTGGGGAGGGCTCCCTGCCTGGGGTTGGGTGGGCTGGACACTCCCAGTTGGTTCTCAGCGTGGGGAGGTAGAAAGAGCTTTTTTTTTTTTTACTTATTTTTAATTTGTTTTTGGCCGCGTTGGGTCTTCATTGCTGCACGCGGGCTTTCTCTAGTTGCAGCGAGCGGGCTTCTCATTGCGGTGGTTTCTCTTGTTGCAGAGCACGGGCTCTAGGTGCGAGGGCTTCAGTAGTTGTGGCGCATGGGCTGAGTTGCTCCACGGCATGTGGGATCTTCCCGGACCAGGGCTCGAACCCGTGTCCCCTGCCTTGGCAGGAGGATGCTTAACCACGGCGCCACCAGGGAAGTCCCAGGTAGAAAGAGTTTTGACTTCAGAGTAAGGCTGACCTGGGCTAGCACTTGGCGGCGTGACCTTGAGGACAGCGAACCTGCCTAATACAGAAGGATTACAACACGGTAACATTTCTTTCCACCAAAGTGTAGGGCTGGAATGGATCTAGGCCCCTGTTTGGAAGTCTGCCCGCCCCCAACCCCCCAAAAAAAAATCGAAGGGAAACCTCCATTCCTCCCCTTTTCTTTCCACTTCCTCACTCCCTCCTCCTCTCCCTTCCCCTTGATTCCTAACTCAGAGGGAGGAGAAAGACAGTCAGGGTGGAAAGGCCTGGGGCACTGGGCAGAGTGAAGGGAGGAAAGATGGATTCGCAGCAGATGGGACGAGAGTGAGAAGGTCCGTGAGCCCATCTCTTATTTTGGTCCCTCCCAGTGTGTTCCTTGGCTCTCAGAGAGAAACAGTGGTCTCTGCCGTGCCCGGTCCGGGAAAACAAAATAGGCCAATTAGTAATAATAGTGACACTTGCAGAGTGCCTACCATCTGTTAGGCGCTGTTCTAGGCACTTTACCTGCAGTGACTGTTTAATCCCCACCACCACCCAACCCCAGGAGGTATGAGGCTTATCCCCACTGCCCAGGAGACGACAGGGTGGCAGCACAGAGAGGTTGAGGGACTTGCCCAAGTTCACACGATAAGAAGCAATGTTTTGGGAGCAGGCCGACTCCATCTCTCCCCAAAGCAGCCCTCAAAGCTTATGGGAGGGAAGCCTGTGGCTTGATGGGGAGGAGGGAAAGTTCACATGGAGAGGGCCCTGGGGATTAGTTCCTTGGCAGCTGGATGTTCTGACCAGAAGCAGCAGGTGAGGAGGAAGGACCTGGCCAATTCCTGTTGGTCTGAGCAAGGGTTGGTCTACTACCCCCCTCGTTTTCAGGGCTCTGTGTGTGTGTGTGTGTGTGTGTGTGTGTGTGTGTGTGTGTGAGTGAGAGCAAGCGATGATGTGAACACTGTGAAACCACCCACTTCCTTTTCCCTTCTCTCACCTCTATCTGCTAGGCGAAGTGTGTAGACTCCTTCCCCTGTTTGTGACTGCCCAGAGTTGTTCTCAAGTCATTTGTGAAATACACAGCTTCTCAATTCAAGTGTAGACTGTAGTTGTACCCCTTTACACTTGGCCCGATTCAGAGACACGGCCTCTCAGAGCTGTGAGAAAACCTAGCTGTCATCTAATTACCCCCTGCTCTGAAGCCCAGAGACCACAGCTAGTTGGAGATACAAACAGGACTGAATCCCAGACTGTGGCACGGCTTGCCTATGTCATCTCTCTTCTCTCCATAACCATTCATATTCCACCCCTCAGGCACACTTTATGCCAAGACCATAGTGTCTTGATTGCCTTAGCTTTATAATAAGTATTGAAATTAGATAGAGTTGGTTTTTCTTTTTTTTTTTTTTTTTTTTTTTTTTTGGCGGTCCGCGGGCCTCTCACTGCTGTGGCCTCTTCTGTTGCGGAGCACAGGCTCCGGACACGCAGGCTCAGCGGCCATAGCTCACGGGCACAGCTGCTCCGCGGCATGTGGGATCTTCCCGGACCGGGGCACGAACCCGCGTCCCCTGCATCGGCAGGCGGACTCTCAACCACTGCGCCACCAGGGAAGCCCTAGAGTTGGTTTTTCAATTTAGTTCTTCTTTTTAAAGTTGTTTGGCTATTCCAGGTCCTTTACATTTCTATATGAATTTTGTAATTTGGCTTGTCAGTTTCTACAAAAGGCCCTGCTGGGATTTTGATTGGGATTTTGTGTGATTTGTAAATCAACTTGGGGATGAGTAGGTGGAATGTAAGCCTGAACGGAGTTGATATTACAGCATTTATCACAGGGGTTTGAATTTGCCTGTTTACTGTTTTTCTCTCCCAACAGGCTGTAAACACATTGAGGCCAGGGGCTGTGCTTTATTTACCATTTATTGTTTGCTGTTATAGCTCCAGCCCCAAACACTGTGCCTGGCATGTAATAGTTGCTGAATGCATATCTGTTACAGGAACAAATATTTATTTGATCATTTATTTGTTTACTCAACAAAGAATGGATTTTTGCTTGCTTTCATTCTACTTTTTGTCTTCCTTACAGACAGTCTAATCCTATAAACGCTTGCTGAATCACTACCATGTTTTGAGGAATATATCCAAGGCTCTGCGTGTCTTTCTGAAGTGTGTGTGTCTGTGTGCATGTGTTGCACATGCACACAGGTCTGCAGGTGATGAGTGTGTTTAACATCACAGGAGACTTTCTTCTAACAGCCCCCGTTGATAGATGCCTTTCCATTTCTTTCATTCTAGGATTTATGGAGTGGCAGCTGTGGAAGACTAGGTGTTAAAAACATGTTAGGGGACTACCCTGGTGGCGCAGTGGTTAAGAATCCGTCTGCCAATGCAAGGGACATGGGTTCGAACCCTGGTCCGGGAAGATCCCACATGCCGTGGAGCAACTAAGCCCCTGCACCACAACTACTGAAGCCTGCATGCCTAGAGCCCATGCTCCACAACTAGAGAAGCCACCAGAATGAGAAGCCACACACCACAAGGAAGAGTAGCCCCCACTCACCGCAACTAGAGAAAGCCCGCGCGCAGCAACAAAGAACCAACGCAGCCATAAATAAATAAATAAATAAATAAATAAATTTATATTAAAAAAAAAAAGTTAGATGTGCTTCTCCTTTCTCTGCTAGTTTTTAAACTTCATTTTATTAGAAAATGAATCAAATAATTATGTCCATTCCTTCACCTCTGAAACATGACTTTCCCCAGTCTGGAGCTAGGGGAAACATTTACTTAGATTTAACGTAGCTGCTGCCAGCTGGTGACGGCTGTGCCTCCTCTGAGGTCGGGAAGTTCCCTGCTCCGTGGATGTTGTAGGAGCTGCTTCTGGGCTGGACAAGGCGCCGAAGGAAGTGGCTCAGCTCCGCATTTCTCTTCGGATATTTTCTCTGCCATTTGACTGAAATGATTTCTACGGTCTAATTAAGTGAACGGCTAAAGCTTCGTTTTCAATCAGAATTCAATTCCAGCAAATAGTAAGAGGAGGAGGGAGAGAGAGAAAACACTGATGAAGCTTATTTAAGCACCACGCTTCCTTTCTGCAGAAAATCAAATTGCCTGATAGAAAAATAGCTTCTTACCATCAAGATCCATCAGCATGAGTGTTCTTTACACTAACTAATCCATGTTAGGGCTCAACTTTGGTCCCACAGCAGAAGGACCAGACCGACCTGAGATTAGAATCTGCTGCTGCCACTTACCAGCTCTGTGGCTTCAGGCAAGTGACTTCACATTGCTGAGCCAGTTTCCTCACCCATGAAATGGTAGTTAATAACTCCTACTGTATACAATTCATATAATGATCCGCGAGCAATGTGTAGCATGCAACGAATAGCTATTGCGTGTCTCTGGTTTGTGGGCTGAGTGTGAGCACAGACCGACGTGTGAGTATGTGGGGCAGAATATATGACCTGTGTGCGGGTGGGGTAAGTGCATCATGCGGGAGGGGGAGTGTGTGGGGTGCAGCTCTGTGTCAATGGACGTCTGCGCATCTGTGTGGCCGTGATCTCTCTGTAGGTGATGAGGTCCGCATTCTCCATCCTTCTTGTAGAGATCTCCAGACAAGCTTGGGTGGAAACCTCAGAGGGGATTGCTTAAGGGTTGTCTGAGGCTTGTGGGGCATGACACCCCCTCCCTTGCAGCAGCAACAGCTCTCAGATCCTGTCTCAGTAGTCTAGACATCACTTCTATGCCTTCATCAGTCCCCGGTGACTTGTTAAAAGGCTTCAAAGGAGAAACTTCAGACTAGAAACCTCACTTGCCATTCACATTTTTTAAACATTGAAGACAAAACTATAAAGAACATATCTGTGAATGCTAATTAGCCTCCAGAGAGGGAGAAAGAAGAGGATGGAAGAGAGACATAGACACAGAGCTGTAGAAGGCCAGAAAGTTGCTGCAGGGACAGCAGGGGGAAAGGGAGTAACTCCATGAATTCTGTAAAATTACGTTAAGGATACACATGCCTCGTGAAGGTGAAAAAGGCCAAGTATCAACAACAAAAGGATCTGATCCCAGAGATGAGTAAGTAACACCAGAGATGGAGCTGGAGCAGAATTTCCCTTTTCAAAGAGGCTCATGCAGTGGGCTGGGCCGTCCCCTTCACAAAGACAGCAGAGACCGCCCAGAATGGGGTGCAATAGGCACTAGGAGTATGGGGTGTGATCTGAGGGTATCTGTTCAGGCTCTCATCCCCAATCCTTCATTCCTATACCCACTAACCCCCAGTCACTTATATCTGAACTCCTGCTTTAATAGAAAGCACAAAAAAATGAATCTTTAGCACCAGGTACATTTATAAATACTATCTTATTTAACATATCCATATGAAGTAGATACTTAGGAAATATTATCTCCACTTTATAGATAAGGAAATTGAATATCAAAAGGTCCCAACCTGGGACTTCCCTGGTGGCGCAGTGGTTGAGAGTCCGCCTGCCGATGCAGGGGACACCGGTTCGTGCCCCGGTCCGGGAAGATCCCACATGCCGCGGAGCGTCTGGGCCCGTGAGCCATGGCCGCTGAGCCTGTGCGTCTGGAGCCTGTGCTCTGGCAACGGGAGAGGCCACAACAGTGAGAGGCCCGCGTACTGCAAAAAAAAAAAAAAAAGATCACACCTGGGTCTGACTCCTGACAGTGGATCAGGCTGCTTCTAGCCTTTGGGTCTTGAAAGTTTGGTTTGTTGCTATCTAATTGTTTCAATCTTCATTTTCCCTCTGATTACCAAGTAAATACATGCTTACTAAAAGCATTTAAAAAATACTGAAACTTACAAAAAAGAATATAAAAATCATTAGTAATCCATAGTGATCTCTATTTTCTTTTCTTTGCGGCTTTGATAATTATTGTCACTAGTAAGATGCTCTGTTAGAAATGCTTTCAGCTGTAAGAAACAGACAACTTGACTACGAGTACAAATATGTGTTTAAAAAGAGGTTTTTGTTTGTTTGTTGTATATTAAGAAGTCTGAACAATTGCCACTGTTGATTTAGTGGTTCAGCA
>NW_006786594.1:290786-322026 GCF_000442215.2 Lipotes vexillifer
TAGTTCAGCAGTGGACTGACATTTGTAAATGTTCTTAGCCTTTGCCTCATGATTACAAAATAGCTGCTGCAGCTCCAAAAATCACAGACAGGTTCAAGGCAATAAGAGAAGGCAAGGCACTAGCATCATCTGTTCCTTTATGAGAAAAGAAAAGGCTTTCCCAAAAGTTCCTGGCAGATTTCTTCTGTTTACAATCTATGGGCCGTAACTGGGTCACAAAACTACTCCTACTTTTAAGGGAGGCTAGGGAAAACATTTTGTTCTTTGAAACTCTCTAAATGGGTTAGGGAGAAGGGGGTTGGGAATGGGAGTTGGGTTTCACCAATCAATGGTGTCTGCCACAGATGCAGTGCCCTGATTGGCCAGGCCTGGTTCACATGTCCACCTGTGGAGCTACAATAGACTGTCTTCCCACAATCACATGGACCACAACTGGTGGAAGAAAAATGGGTGCTTGTAAACATAAAAGGAAAATGGATGCTAGGGAGGCAAGGAGGAAAGATGCCCATTATATTTTGTATCAGTTAACTTTTTCTGTACAGCAAATTCATCCTCAAACTTAGCGGCTAAACATAAGCACACGAGTCCTTACAATTCTGTGGTCGTTTGAGCAGTTCTTCTGTCCTGGGCCTGCTTAGATAACTCCTCAGGTCTGTTTCAACTCTCAGAAGTGAAATAATACTAGATCCTATTGACTGGATACCTAAGATGTCTTAGATAGTGACCTTAGTCTTCTTATATACTTCCTCACACTTTCCTCCTTCCCCTACTCCTGGTATCTGTTAGCATATTTTAAAGGCTTTGTGCCCTATTCAGGTATGTTATTACTTATATCTAGATATAAGTAATAATTTTTTATTGAAGTATAGTTCATTTACAATGTTGTGTTACTTTCTGCTGTACAGCAAAGTGATTCAGTTAAACATATATATACATTCTTTTTTATATTCTTTTCCATCATGGTTTATCACAGTATATTGAATATAGTTCCCTGTTTTATATACTATGACTATGTTGTTTACCCATTCTATATATAATAGTTTGCATCTGCTAACCCCAAATTGGGATTAAGTTATAATTTTTGAGGTTCAGTGTTAGGTACTCCACATACATAGGTTTGTAAAATCCTCACTGCAACCCTACAAGGTACTGTGACCATTTACAGATGAGGAGACTGAGGCTCTAAGAGGCCAGGTGTCTTGTTTAGTCTCCCTTAGCCAGTAATTCTGAGCTAAGGGTCTCCTTATTCTGAGTTTATTGCTCTTTTCACCACACCACAGCTGCCTACTGGCTTCCTTAGAACAGACTGAGCCCACCAATCAATTTAAGCTACTGTTGGAAATTGTCATATTGATTCTGTTTGAGGGGAAATCCCCTCTATTCTTCTTTGAGACTTCTGGAATTAAGAGGATTAAAGAGGACCCTAAGATTGCAAGGTTTAAAACACTGCTGCTATTTACAACTATTAACTTTTGTGAATCAGGATTTTTATTCTGTGTATCCAAAATAAAGTTGAGAAATAAACAGGATACATGAGATTGCAACTATCATCCAATATCTCAATTTCAAATCTTTCTATTCATCAAAGCAATCTCTTGATTATTACAGTTATTGCCTTTAGTAAGTTAATGTTTAAATCTTTTTTAGATTTTTAAATTTTTATATAATTTTTAAAGGTTACATTCCATTAACAGTTATTACAAATTATTGGCTATATTCCCCATGTTGTACATCATTTTTTAAAAATATTTTTTTCTATTTTTGGCTGCGTTGGGTCTTAGTTGCGGCACACGGGCGTCCCTCTAGTTGTGGCATGCGGCTTTTCTCACTCTAATTGTGGCACGCAGGCTCCAGAGAGTATCGGCTCTGTAGTTTGCAGTGCACGGGCTTAGTTGCCCTGTGGCATGTGGAATCTTTGTTCCCCATCCAGGGATCAAACCTGCGTCCCCTGCATTGGAAGGAGGATTCTTTACCACTGGACCACCAGGGAAATCTCTACAATACATCCTTGAGCCTATTCTTACACCCAATAGTTTGTACCTCTCACTGCCCCACCCTTATGTTGCCCCTCCCCCCAGCATTGGTAACCACTAGTTTGTTCTCTATATCTGTGAGTTTTGCATCTTTTATGGTATATTCACTAGTTTGTTGTATTTTTTAGATTCCACATATAGGTGACATCATACAGTATGTGTCTTTCTCTGACTTATTTCACTTAGCATAATGCCCTCTAAGTCCATCCAGGTTGCAACAAATGGCAAAATTTTGTTCTTTTTTAAGCTGAGTAGTATTCCATTGTATATATACACTACACTTTCTTTATCCATTCAGCTGTTGATGGACACTTAGGTTGTTTCTGTGTCTTAACAACTGTAAATAATGCTGCTAAGAACATTGGGGTGCATGTATCTTTTCGAATTAGTGGTTTTGGGGTTTTTTTGGATATATACCCAGAAATGGAATTGCAGTTCTATTTTTAGTTTTTTTGAGAAACTTCCATACTGTTTTCCACAGTGGCTGCACCAATTTACATACCCACCAAGAGTGTGTAAGGGTTCCCTTTTCTCCACATCCTTGCCAACATTTTGTTATTTGTAGACTTTTTGATGATAGTCATTCTGACAAGTGTGAGGTGATATCTCATTGTGGTTTTGATTTGCATTTCCCTGATGATAAGCGATGTTGAACATCTTTTCATGTGCCTGTTTGCCATCTGCATTTCCTCTTTGGAAAAATGCCTATTCAGTTCTTGCCCATTTTAAAATTGGGTTGTTTGGGTTTTGTTTAATATTGAGTTGTATGAGCTGTTTATATATGTTGGATATTAATCCCTTATCGGCCATATCATTTGCAAATATTTCCTCCCAATCAGTAGGTTGTCTTTTGGTTTTGTCAGTGGTTTCCTTTGCTGTGCAAAAGCTTGTAAGTTTAATTAGGCTCTATTTGTTTATTTTTGCTTTTACTTCTTTTACTTTAGGAAAGGGATCCAAAAAAATATTGCTTCAATTTATGTCAAAGAGTGTTCTTCCTATGTTTTCCTCTAGGAGTTTTATAGTATCCGGTCTTACATTTAGGTCTTTAACCCATCTTGAGGGTTTTGTTTGTTTGTTTTTCTTTTTTTTTGCGGTACGCGGGCCTCTCACTGTTGTGGCCTCTCGCGTAGCGGAACACAGGCTCCTGACGCGCAGGCTCGGCGGCCATGGCTCACGGGCCCAGCCGCTCCGCGGCATGTGGGATTTTCCCGGACCGGGGCACGAACCCGTGTTCCCTGCATCAGCAGGCAGACTCTCAACCACTGCGCCACCAGGGAAGTCCCCATTTTGAGTTTATTTTTATATATGGTGTTAGAGAATGTTCTGATTTCATTCTTTTACATGTAGCTGTCCAGTTTTCCCAGCACCACTCACTGAAGAGACTGTCTTTTCTTCTTTGTATATTCTTGCTTCCTTTGTTGTAGATTAATTGACCATAAGTGTGTGTTAATATTATAAATCTTAACTTATAAAGCACATGTATTCTTAGAAAAGTATAAATTCATATAAATGTTTTATATATTGGGGCTCTGCATGAAATTAAATTTTGAAAAGAGTTCCTCTGCTCTCCCATTATCTCATTTGATCTCACAGCAGCCATGGGTAGTCAAGGTTTCATTATTATTCCCATTTTACAAATAAGGAAACAGAGGCTCAGAGTGGTTAACTAACTTTCCCAAGGAAAATAAATAAATAAACAAGTGAATAAATAAGCAATTAGGAGGCAGAGCAGGAACTTGAAACCAGTGCTCCCAACTGCAAAGTCAAACTTCTTGCCATTATACCACACTGTCCTCTCTATTCATTCCCAAGCTCCTGGGAATGTGTGCATCAAGGCTGGTGCTCACCCAAAAGGCATTCAAGTCCAAGACAGACTGAAAGTGGTCAGTTTTGGGTGGAGGGTGAGAGGAAGCATCAGCAGTTGCCTCCTCCAGCCTGAGAATTCTCTTAAGTGCCCAGCAGGCTGTTTGGGGAGTGTTAGTAAGTTTTCTCCCCAGAACTTAGCAAACCTAGCAAACCTAGGACTCCTTCCAGAGTCAGGAGGGCTTTCCACCTGCCAGGAGCTCTGAGAGCGGGAGAGGAGACCAGATTACTCTAAAGCCATTCTGCAAAAGCTATTTGCACTCGGGCTAACGGTCTTTAGTCTGCTGGGGAGGAACTAAAACATAAACCTCTTTTTCAGGGTGGGGCATTAATGCTTCCTTTGGTTTCAGAGGCTTGAGTTGAGGCAGGAAGATATAAAGTTGGCCTTATAAGCTTTTTGAAATTTGTATACCACTCATCTTGCAGAATGAATCATTAGAAGACGCATGACGGGCCTCACTTATGGGCATTCACAACAACAGTCACCCGCAGGGCCTCATTAATGGGTATATGCTGCACCTGATGCTCCCTGTTCCAGCCCCTTGGGTCCCCTGTGGCAGGCAGAGTGAAAGAAATATCAGCAACTGCTCCCCCAATGCTCTCCCTGTTGTTCTCCCAGGGACACTCCAGAAATCTTGGGGCTTTGCTTCACTCTCCCTCCCACAATGCATTTTGTGAGTATGATGCCACCTTTTTCCTGGTGGTGAAATGCACCTCCTCTCCAAATGTTTTGTCTGTCCAGTACTGCACTTTCCTTCTCTTGAGATAGCTATTCGCTGAACACTGCTTCCCCTTCACTCAGCCTTTCCAGGGAGAGCTGCCACCTGTTTACTGAGCCACACCCCCAGGCAGATTTTTTTTTCTTTTTTGCGGTGCACGGGCCTCTCACTGTTGTGGCCTCTCCCGTTGTGGAGCACAGGCTCCGAACGCGCAGGCTCAGCAGCCATGGCTCACGGGCCCAGCCGCTCTGCGGCATGTGGGATCTTCCCAGACCGGGGCACGAACCTGTGTCCCCTGCATTGGCAGGCGGACTCTCAACCACTGCGCCGCCAGGGAAGCCCCCCACCCCAGGCAGATTTGATTGGTCCAGAGGTCAGCTTTCCCGGCATGTAGTACATTAGAATTCTCACTTGATGGAGTACTAATAGCTAATATTTACTGAGCACTGTTCTAAACACCTTACTGATATTAACTGCTTAATCCTTATTAATTTCAGTCTTATGAAGTAGGCACTGTTATTAGCCTAATTTGCAGGTGAAAAAACAGGCAGAGAGTTTACGTAATTTGTTCAACTTTACTCAGCTAGAAAGTAGCATAGCCAATATTCAAACCCAGGTAGTCTGGCATCCCCCTCCCTCCTCCTTCCTTCTCTCCCTCCTCTTTCCCCTGGTTGACTTAGAAAAAAATGCACAACGTGAGAGTTTCGAGTTAAGTTTTATCTGGGGCAAAATGAGGACTGCAGCCTGGGAGACAGCATTTCAGATAGCTCTGAGAAACTGGTCCGAGGAGGTGAGGGGGGAGCTAGACTATATAGGAGTTTTGCAACAGAGGGCAGGTGGTCGGGAACATCAAAAGATTACTGTTAATTCAAGAAAACAGATACACTAAGTTTAAGGAATTTAGCGCTTTTCTAGGTATGGGAAGATGCAAAAGTCTGGGCTCACTGAAATCAGTCCTTTGAAATGCACCTCAGCTATCTGGGGCCGGTATCCTCTGTTTTTACATCCTGAGTTTCCTTCGGGCTCACCATAGGGAGTGGCTGCAGTCTGATGGCTGCTAGATGGCAGGTATTCTTTGCCTTCCTGAGTTCCCTCAGGGCTCACCAGCTCACCACTGGCCGTGGTTGTAACTGTTGAAGACTGTGACATCCTTTGTTTACTGATGTGGCAGCAATATTCCATTTATCACCCTTTTCCTCTCTTATAAAGTTCTAAACAGGCAGAAAGGTTGGCAGACTGGTATAATGAATTTCCATACACTCATCACCTATTTTTAACCAACTGCTAACATTTTGCCATATTTGCTTCAGCTATTTTTAAAACCTCTAATAGATAAGGACTTACAAAGATAACATGGCCACAATACCATACTCACACTTGACTAAATTATAACAGTAATGTTTTCATATTATCTAATACTCAGCCCATGCTCAATTTTTTTCTGATCCTAGCAAAAATGTCTTTCTACAGTTCTTTTATGTAAATAAGGATCCAGAGTTTACACATTGCATTTGGTTGATACAAGTCTAAAGTCTCTTTTAACTTATAGCACTCCCCCGTTTTGTTTTTTTTTTGCGGTACGCGGGCCTCTCACTGTTGTGGCCTCTCCCGTTGCGGAGCACAGGCTCCTGACGCTCAGGCTCAGCAGCCATGGCTCACGGGCCCAGCCGCCCCGCGGCATGTGGGATCTTCCCGGACCGGGGCACGAACCCGTGTCCCCTGCATCTGCAGGCGGACTTTCAACCACTGCGCCACCAGGGAAGCCCTCCCCCGTTTTTTAAAGCCATTAACTTGTAGAAGAAACAGTCATTTTTCCCACAGTGTTTCCCATATTCTGGGTTTGCCCCCGCGGCAGGGATCTTCCCGGACCGGGGCACGAACCCGTGTCCCCTGCATCTGCAGGCGGACTTTCAACCACTGCGCCACCAGGGAAGCCCTCCCCCGTTTTTTAAAGCCATTAACTTGTAGAAGAAACAGTCATTTTTCCCACAGTGTTTCCCATATTCTGGGTTTGCTGATCGTGTTCTGGTGGTGTTGTTTAACGTGTTACTGCAGTGTAAACCAGAAGTTAGATCTGGCACACTGTTTACCGTAGCACAGCTGTGGATGCTTCTCCACTCCCCTTACCATTCATTCCTATTGAGGCAGGAGGTAGATGGGCCCCCAGGGCAAATGGTTTGAGTTCCTTCCTGTGGACCCATACTCTGAGACAAGAATAACAGGACAATTGAGAGAGGAGCCTGGGCCCTGCCCAGTCAGAAGATAAGAGACTACATATTCCTCATTCTCGAAGTCAGGAGACCTCCCAGACTACACATGCACAGAAAGGCTCCTTGGAGGTCCAAAGGGGAGTGAGGCCAAGTGACTAAATCTACACATAGGCCTCTGCCATAGAATCCATCTTGGCTAAGAGATGTGCACGCACACCTGGGAAAATCCTGAGATATACCAAATACAGACTTTGAACCAGGCAAATCAAAATGATTGGCCAAAGGAAACCCAGAAGAAATGCCCCATATAAGTGATTTAAACTGCCACGAGGACACAACTCACTCTCTGAGCCCGCCCATGTGTCTATCCTCACATACTGTACTCTTTTTTCTCCTAATAAATACTTGTTTCACTACTTTCTGTCTTTGTGGAAATTCTTTTTCTGCAAAGCCGTAGGGCCAGGGCCTTGTCACTGACCACTGGTCTAGTGGCTAGAATTCGGTGCTCTCACCGCTACAACCCAACCTCAATCACTGGCCAGGAACTGAAACCCTGCTTCAAGCCACTGCAGCCGAGGCCACCCGAGATCACTATGTGCCAAAGGTTGGCATCTTGCTGCCTAAGGACTTTTTGTCTCACTGTGAAGCACACTTATCTGTGCTCTAGGCAAGTCAGGAATGCAGGAGGATCAATGTCCACAGAAGCAACCTTCAACCAATGAACAAAGAGCTGGTGAATGAAGTCCCCAGCTTCCTCATCCCTCAGTTGGGATAACTCTGAAATTTGTTCTACGCTGTCCACGTTCTCCAGTGAGGTTGAGTTGTACCTGTCTCACTTTCTCACTCCCCTATTGGCATTTTCTGGAGACATCTCCCAACTAAACTCCTTAAATTGAATCCTAGTCTCAGGGTCTGCTTCTAGGGTTACACAAATCAAGACAATTAGATTCTGGTTCACCTTTTTTTTTTTTTTTTTTCTGACATGCTGTGTGGCTTGAGGGATATTAGTTCCCCGACCAGGGATTGAACCTGCGCCACTGGGCAGTGAAAGCATGGAGTCCTAACCACTGGACAGCCAGGGAATTTTCCTGAATACAATTTTTACAAGAAATGCAGGATAAATGTTTCATTGACTTTTCTTCTTTTTTAAAATATTTATTTATTTATTCATTTGGCTGCATCAGTTCTTAGTTGCGGCATGCGGAATCTTTAGTCGCGGCATGCGAACTCTTAGTTATGGCATTCTAGTTCCCTGACCAGGGATCGAACCCCGGGCCCCCTGCATTGGGAGCGTGCAGTCTTAGCCACTGGACCACGAGGGAAGTCCTGACTTTTTTCTTTTTATCAGTTTCTAGAAAAATGATTTAGTGTCCCAGAAACCTTCAAAGGTGACAAATGATGAGTTTTTTATTTTCAAGTATAATTATGAACTCTTTGATTTTTATACTTTTGACATGTTATTATCCACTGCTGTCACTATTTTTTTTTGATGCTTATATTTTCTCAACTTTGGCTAGTGGGGCCTGATCAGGTTGACCGCTGTGTCATTTTGACATAACCCCTGAAGTCTTCAAGATTTGATTTCAGGCAAGACAAGAAGACTTGGGCTTATCTTGTACCTTTCCAGCTCCAGACTGCATTAGCCATTTCTCCAATTAATTCTGGTTCCTTTTAGTAGGAAATGGTATCTGAGAACACAGCATGTAGCAGTGTTCCTTGCTACTGACTTGTCATTGCTTCTAGATCTTTTTGAACAGAGCTGAGAAATACATATTTCTTAGAAAAGAAAAAATATAATATTTCTTAAAAATTAAATTAAAAAATATTTACTATTTATCTGAAAAACATGAATATAGGGACTTCTCTGGTGGTGCAGTGGTTGGGAATCCGTATGCAAATGCAGGGGACATAGGCTCGAGCCCTGGTCTGGGAAGATCCCACATACCGTGGAGCAACTAAGCCCGTGCGGCATAACTATTGAGGCTGCGCTCTAGAGCCTGGGAGCCACAACTACTGAGCCCACATGCCACAAATACTGAAGTCCATGCACCTAGAGCTCATGCTCCGCAACAAGAGAATCCACTGCAATGAGAAGCCCGCGCACAGCAGTGAAGAGTAGCCCCCGCTCGCCACAGCTAGAGAAAGCCCGTGGGCAGCAACGAAGACCCAAGGCAGCCAAAAATAAATAAATAAATATTTAATGAATATAATGACTCATTTGCTTTATCTATATCTATCTATCTATCCATCTATATGTGCTGTAGGCTGCATTAGTGGCTCCCCCCTTTTTTCTTTTTTTTTTTTTTTTTTTTACTAAAGTATACCCTAAGGAAGTTCAGTCTGTTTTACCACTCTTTGAATCTAGGCTGGTCTTGTGCCTATCCTTGACCAATAGAATGAAGCGGAAGCGATGGTATACCAGTTCCAAGCCCAGGCATTTAGGCTCCTTAGCTATTTCTGCTTAATTATTTGTGCCTGGGAACATGCCTGGTCAAGCCTGCTAGAGACACGTGGAGCAGAGCCAACGCCCCCCAGTCATTCCAAGAAGTCATTCCTAGATCAGCCAACAGCTATTTGGTTGTTCCATTATTTTGTTTTGAAAACATAAGCAATTATATATATATGTATTCATATCTCTGTATTACTTTCCTAGGTTTGCTGTGACAAAGTGTACCAGAAACTGGGTGGCTTAGAAATTTGTTTATTCTTTCACAATTCTGGAGACTAGAAGTCTGAAATCTAAGCGTCGGCAGGGCCGTGCTTCCTCTGATTTCTCCAAGGAAGAACCCTTCCTTGACTGTTCCTAGCTTCTGGTGGTGGAATCCTTGGCATTCTTTGGCTTGGAGCTGCATTACTCCAATCTCTGCCTCTGTCATCACATGGCCTTCTCTTTCTCTGTGTCTACATTTCCCACTTCTTATAAGAACACTGGTCATTGGATTAAGGTCCACCTTAATCCAGTATGACTTCATTTTACCTTGATTATATTTGCAAAGACTCTATTGTTTGTTGGTGTGGGGAGATCCACCCCGCCTCGCAACACACACACACAGCGTAGAATTGGGTTCAGAGCCCCTTAGCAGGTTATTGAGCTTCTCTAGCCAAGGACTTTGGCTGTCTGGACAGAGGGTACCCAAGGTCATTCCCCTGACCCTGGCCTGAGATCTTCCCTTTGTACCTGGAAACCTGTGTCTCCCACTCCTAGAAAAGAGATCGCTAATCTATCATTTCTGCTCCTCACCAGCCCCGCTCCACCAACTCCAACATCTGGCTCTGCCTGATGAAAAGCCAGATTATTCATGACTCCCATTCAGCATTTCTGGTCAAAGCCACATCCCACAGCTGTTTGTATTTTCATCAGAGGCTTTGGCAACCTTTCTCCACTGCCCCCAAAGCCATGTTTACAGGGAAGATTTCAACATGGGACTTTCAGATCGGTGGCAGCCTATCTGCAGGCTTGTTTTCATCCCCTTCAGTCTTCTTATTTCTAAGCATGAAGGAAGCAGATGGGAGCCATGGAGGGAGGCAGGATCACAAAGGGGGTCCAAGGATGGGTTATTTCCTCTCAGAACAAATTAATTAGTGTCTGAAGAAGCCTGAGTCAAGCCTTACTGGAAGGGCTGGAGAGAGTGGAAGGGACTTAATGTGAAAAATGAAGACCTTCCTGAATTTGGCCTAGAGAGTTCCAAGCTCAGTTGTCTACTGGCTCCACCTCTGCTGCTTGGGGGGCATTGCTGGGGCATTCAGGGCCACCTCTCCCATCTACCTCACACCTTCTGAGGCCCAGTTGGCTTCCTTTATTCTAACTCTGAGCAGCCCAGAGATGGTGTAACATTTGTCTCTGTGGAAAGATGATGGCTTGGAGTCAGGGTGGAACCTTTGTGTGGGTCCTGGTTCCACCATGATCTAACTATGATTTTGGGCAAGTCGTCACTCTTCTCTGGAACTCAGTTTCCTAAATTATAAATTGGGAACAGAATATCAGCCTTGTCTACTCACATGGGTGTTGTGAGGGTGAGACGTGATTGTGGAAATTTCCTGTTTACTTGTCTGACCTACGCACTCCATGCTCCACAGGACAGAAGTATGTCTTACCTGTTAATTATTGTGTTCCCAGCACCTGGAAGAGTGCCTAGCACGGGAGCTCAATAAACACATGCTGAATAAATCATTGTAAATGTGTCTCATCAGCTGTCATATACCATTACACAGGATTATGTTTAATGCTACTCCGTCTGATTTATGGGAAGACCCTCCATGCACTCCTCACAGCACCTTGAGTTTACAGATCTAGTAAACTCATAGCACAGACCCAGTGTGGGTCTGCCCCTCCAGACTAGAAGCTCCCAGAGGGCAGGGACATCTCTGCATCTTGTGCACCTAGCACTGTACCTGGCACACAGCTTTAGAAATGTCTGAAGAATTAATGGATGGATGAACAATGCAGAGTGGTTAAGTAGTTTGCCTGAGGTCACTCAGCTAAGGATTATCAACTGAAAAACAAAACTTTTTTTTTTTTTTTTGCGGTGCGTGGGCCTCTCACTGCTGTGGCCTCTCCCGTTGTGGAGCACAGGCTCCGGACGCGCAGGCTCAGCGGCCATGGCTCACGGGCCCAGCCGCTCCGCGGCATGTGGGATCTTCCAGGACCAGGGCACGAACCCGTGTCCCCTGTATCGGCAGGCAGACTCTCAACCACTGCGCCACCAGGGAAGCCCCAAAACATTTTTAAAAAGTTGAATAAATACACTATGAACCCAGGTTTTTGCTAAGTATTTTCCACTATCTTATACCAGTTGTCCTGACTTCCAGGGTTATGTTCTCTCCATTGCCCTCTCATGAGTGCACCTCACCCATCCCATGCTGCCCAGTAGTGGGATTTGAACCTCCTGGTGAATGCAGGTGATGCTACCTGGAACCCACCATGTAAACCCTAGCTGGATGCTCCAGGGAAGCCCATCAACTACTGCTATTCTTGCTACCACTGCAGGGCTAGAAGTTAGAGCAACAAAAATCGAAGTGACTTGTCTTAGCTTGGGTTTTCCTGAAGCAAGACCCTGAGACATTGATGTGAATGCAGAGTGTTTTGGGAGATGATCCCAGGAAACATTCATAGGGGTGGGAAAGTGAGATAGGGAAAAAAAGAAAGCCAATAAAGAGATGTTATCAAGCCAGCTACCACTGTGGACAACCGGAGCCCTGTCCTGCTGGGGAGACTTAGGAGGTGGTGTGAGACATACTTTAGAGTCATCTCAACTGAGGGCAAGGAAGCTAGATGCTTATGCCCTACCCTGTTGTCATTCGTGGAGGGGTGCTCCTTCAACTCTCTGGTACTTCAGGTTTGCCAGGCATGAAGATGTTCTAAGTGGCAGCCTTGGAGTACGGAGATGAATGCTAAAGGTATGTGGGCAGAGCCCACTGAGGTCTCATCGGGGTCCCAGCCTGGCTTGGTGTCCTTTGAGCCTCATCCTAATCTTCTGTAAAATAGAGGTTAACAACCCACCTCCCCAGCTGGGCTGTGGTGAAGTTAGAGGAGATGAAGTTATGTGACATCACTTACAAGGTGATGATCGACAGTTATGACTAATGACAAGTCCTGCTCTGCTAGTACATTAAAGAAAGATTTAGAAATCAAATGCCAAAGCGAAAGCTGGACAGGTCACTCCAAGGGGGATGGCTTTAGATTTAGATCTTGATTAAATGTCTGAGTCGTGTAATGACGGAGGCAGGACCACCCAGGCTGTGCCCAATTACTGGTCAATTCACACCCAACCCATACGCAGACATCTGGGAGGAAAAAATCACTTTCTTCTCAGCTCCAATTCTTTTTAATTTTTTTTAAATTTTATTTATTTTTGGCTGCTTTGGGTCTTCGTTGTTGCACGCGGGCTTTCTCTAGTTCTCTACTCTTCATTGCAGTGCGCGGGCTTCTCATTGAGGTGGCTTCTCTTGTTGCAGATCACAGGCTCTAGGTGTGCGGGCTTCAGTAGTTGCAGCACGCAGGCTCAGGAGTTGTGGCTCGTGGACTCTAGAGTACAGGCTCAGTAGTTGTGGCACATGGGCTTAGTTGCTCCGCGGCATGTGGGATCTTCCCGGACCAGGGATCGAACCTGTGTCCCCTGCATTGGCAGATGGATTCTTAACCACTGCACCACCAGGGAAGTCCTCAGCTCCAATTCTTGGCTCAGTTATTACTCCCCAGTGGGCAGGAAATGCCAGAGAAGAGAGACAAAGCTACTGAGATAAAGAGGGGCTGTTTACCGTTTGGTAGGAAGGAAAGACAGGGCAGGATGTGGTCAGAAACAGATGAAACTGCCCCAATGGATGCAGATCATTGAATGAATGGCATGTATGATTTACATGCTCTTACCCTTGAAGATCTAGATGTTTCAGGGAGTGGGGAAAGGAAAGGAGAATGAAGGAAAGGACTAAAAAAAGAAACAGAGGTCTCTGTTTATTCCGCTCTTTCTCCATTACTGGCCAAGGCTGCTGGCAATAAACTCAGCAAATCTATTTGATGCTAATCTTGTTGGAAGAATTTACTGTAATTTGGTTCACTGGGGGGATAATCAAATTTGTGGAAACTTTCATAATAGTCTGCAAAAGCTTCATATCTCTTGACAGATATGGTCTTTAAAATGCCTGTGCTATCATCTTAGGATTGGAGAGGAGAGACTGTGGGCTGTTGGGGACCTTGGTTTTAGCTACCAAAGAGGTGCACAGACCTGCTTTTTTCTCTGGACCCCCACTCTCAGGCCTTACTCCAGCCCTTCCTCATCGCCTGGCTCCGAAGCTGATAGGGTCCCGTTGATGAGTGGGACTGATAGTGGCCTGGAGCAGGGCTATCTTAAAGATGAGAGGGTAGTTACTTCCCCTGTCCCCAGGTCTAATTGTCCAGTGATTCCTGATCTAGTCAGCCAAGAGTATTACCTTTAAAAATCTTTGTTTTGCAGTCCCTGTAGCAGCAAACTTGATTCTCACCAGTATTTTTATAATTTTCCAATTACTAATAAAATTATTTCTGTTTTATTTTAAAGACATAAAAATACGTATTCTATGCACTTTTTCATGCCTAGAAAACTTGCCATGAGTAGCAACTATAATAAGTGGAATAAGCATAATAAACGTGAGCTATCTCTCTTAGAAATAGCTGGTATTTTTTTGTTGTTGTTTGCTTATAACAATGGGAACTGGATTCTTGGAGCAAATAGTGTGAAGTTAGAGGTGAAAGGGGAAAACTAGGATCTGGGAGGACAACTGGGGCAACTTGTGCTCCTTGTAGCATGACAAGGTCTGGAGGGCATGAATTCACATTTTATTTATGATGACATGAAACTACCAATCTCCTTTCCTCAAACAAAAACACAGACCTCCAACTCCAGTCAAAACCAAGCCTAAATATTTTACTCTAAAACGCAATTCTCTGTGACTCATTAAAGCTGAATCTGGCCTCTCTGTACCCCGACCCCAAATTAAATCTCAGAGACAGAGCTGTGGGTGAAGTAGAAGAGGATAGCTTTATTGCTTTGCCAGGAAAAGGGGGGCACAGCGGGCTAATGCCCTCAAAACTGTGTGTCCTGACTTGGAGGGGGTAGTGCGGAGTTTTATAGTAACGGTTCAAAGAAGGTGTTATCAACTCATGGACATTCTTCTGATTGGTTGGTGGTGAAGTAAGTGGGAGTCTGCATCAACAGCCTTCTGGTTCCAACCAGTCTGGGGGTCTATGTGCTTGTGGGCAGCACACAGTTAGCTTCTCCCACCTGGTGGGGGTTTCAGTATCTGCAAAACAGCTCAAAGATATTGTAATGTATATCCTTTGAGGTGGAACCCGGACCCTGCCCCAAGGCTGCACTATTGTTTCTTGACTCTTCCTCCCATGTTTCTGCATCCCCTCCCTTCCCTAATCAGTGGCTGTTTGAACTTGCCCATTGGAATTCAGGGAAGGTCATGGAGGCTGAATGAAGCCTACTTCCTGCTAACAAGAAAATGGGGGACACAAAGACCTTTGTGCCCAAGAGCCCCCAACCCCGCCTGCCCAGGGTCCTGCTCAGTTTCACCATCATCATCATTTGAGAATGTGTGCATGTGTGCAGTTAGGATCTGAGAAGCCAGGGGAGAAAGTGTCCTCAGGGGCAGGGCTCTGAGACAGGGGGCTGTATTGGTCATCAGCCCGGGTGAGGAGAGCTAAGGCCAGAGTGCTTTCAGAGAGGTGAAGATTTGCTGCAGAGAGAAAAATAATCAAAGTTGATATCAGATCTGGTATGGGGCTGGGGGTATTGAGGAATGATATGTCTAAAATGACTGTAGGGTTGTTAGCTTGGGGAAGGGAAAATGGTGGTATTATGAGAAATGGAACCATTGGGAAGGAGGAACATTTAGGTGAGAATATGATAAACTCAGGGTTGGGTACACTGAGAAGTGGCTTTGGGGCAACTAACTGAAACATCTCACACTAAAGGTTGGCATAGGACTAAGCATTTAGGGCAGAAGATAGAAAATTGAGAATTATTCACATAAGGAACCTTTAGTGAGCCCCTGTTACATGCCAGGAGTTCAGGTAAGTGCCAGGTGCAGAGGTGCCTGGGAGCACAGTCAGAAAGTGGGGTGATTAAGTGCTCAGACTTTAGATCATACAGATCCACGTCCCAGTTCCCACTTTGTCACTTACTAGCTGTGGAACCTTGGGCACATCATTTAATGTTTTTAAGCCACAGTTTTCTCATCTTACAAAGAAGTAGAAGAGTGTGTCTGGCACACAATCACCAATAATAAAGGCAGTTCTCATGAGGATTAGTGAAGATAATGCATATAAAGTGCATAGCATTGTGTCTAGCATACAGCAAATGCTAAAAAAAATTGTTACCTGTCATCATCAGGAAAATAATTACTTCTGAGCTTAAGGTACCCTAGTCTAATGGTTATGAAAACAGCAAGCGTGTTAGGAGCTCAGCTGAGCTGGAGTAGATAGAGACAGACAGAGACAGAGTGGTAGCTGAGCAGTCAGTTATCTACGTAGCAACTGTTGCAGGAAGGGGGACCCCTTCCAGGGCCCGAGAGTGGGCTCTTGTCTAACACTCAGAAATGAATTGTCTGAGGAGACACACGTGCTGACAAAGCAGGAGACTTTATTGGGAAGGGGTGCCCGGGTGGAGAGCAGGAGGGTACGGGAACCCAGGAGGACTGCTCTGTCACGTGGCTCACAGTCTCAGGTTTTATGGTGATGGGGTTAGTTTCTGGGTTGTCTCTTGTCAATCATTCTGACTCAGGGTCCTTCCTGGTGGCATGTGCATCACTCAGCCAAGATGGATTCCAGTGAGGAGGATTCTGGGAGGTTGGTAGGACACCTGCACTGGCATCTCCTCTCTCCTTTTGACCTTTCCCAAATTATTCCAGCTGGTGGTGGCTTGTTAGTTCCGTGTTCCTTACCAAGATCCCCTGTTGTTAAGATAACTCATGCAAGTGGTTACTATTGGGCCTGGCCCAGGTGGGTGGTTTCAGTCAGTGCTTCCCCTAACACAACTGTCAGGAAAGAAGAAATTTTCCTCTACCCTTCTAGGTTCTTCTGACTGGTCTAAGAAGATTAACAGATTAACAGGAGAAAATCACTCAAAAGTTTGATAGCATGTATGCATGGGAGAGACCCAGAAAAACTGAGTAACTGGCCCAAATGGCCCAAACTCTCACTTTAAATACCATCTTCAGCTAAAGACAAAAGAGAATGTTGGGGGTAGGGATTTGGGACTTTGAAGGTGAGCAAGGCAATTGACCTGGAGTTGGAAAAGCAAAAGTTTGGTAAACAATTGTCTGCTGAGCCATGCAGAGGCAATGGGACACAGAATTTTAACAGATTTCTCTAGGTTTCTCCCAGTCTACACACCTAGATCATACTACAGTTATCTGTGGTGATGGTTGCCTTCCTGGAACAGGTCCTCTATCTATATTCTTTAGGCAGTTAGGGGGAAGTTCAAAGTTTCTTCCTGAGGCTTTTGGGCCTTGATTGTTTTCAGCTCAAAATAATCTGCATGCTGAAGAGACATTTTGGGGTGGCAAGTTTTGCCCTCCTACATAACCAGCCAAAAATGAAAACCTTAAGCCTCTAGCCACTTACTATGATGGCAGTAGAGGCTAAAACTGTAACTGAGCAGGACCCTATGGGGCCTTCCTGGGATAGACCCCTCCCCCATATCCTCTCCTGTAGCTCCTCTCTGAAGTATCTAGATAATGGTATCTGATGCATATTTCCTGAGTTTTCAGGTGCTAAAACCACCACCAAAAGGAAGTAATTAACTACTTGATGATCATGAGCACTAGTCCCCAGACCTTCTGGCGCCTAAGGATTGATCACCACCAACCAGTCAGAGAATTGTTCACTGAGCTGATCACATACCCTGGGATGCCCCCCCTCACGTTGCCTTTGAAAATGCTTTGCTGAAACCTTTCTGGGGTGCTCAGGGTTTTTGAGCACAAGCCACCAATTCTCCTTGTTTGGCTCTGCAATAAACCTTTCTGTGCATCGGGTTCAGTAACAAAACTGAGGAAATGCTGACTCCCTCTGTTCCATTTTCCCCTGTGGAGGCACCAGTGGAGGGGCAGGTGGCTCAGCACAGGTGTGGGGTCATCTCACTGTTGGGGGGGGAGGGGAGCGAGGAGGAAGTATGAAGAGTGTAAAAGTCCTGAGCACTGAGTCAGGGTAGGGAAAAGCGTCTTAAGTTTTCCCCTCCTCCCCTGCAAGGAAGCCTGGATAGAAGAGCCTGAAGAGGACCTGGCCCAAGGCCTCAGATCAAGAGATCTGGGAATGAAGTCACTGGATGAGGAATGTGAATGTGTGAAAGAGCGTGACTGGCCAGGGGCCAGAGTCCTTGACTGAAACTCCCCTTAGACACTGTAACACACTGACTGGGCCAAGTCTGCTGTGGGGAGGGCAGCCTCTCCCGTAGACCTGCCAGGTAAAGCCTTTGTAACTGCCCAAGGTCAGGCCTGAAAAATCACACGTGGGTTTTTAACCAGGAGTCCAACTCCTCAGAAGGTACATGATAAAGGAATGTCAGACCAGCAATGTTTCTGTGACTATAAAGCCGGGCCAGTGAATGTAAGGTTAGAAACAGGAGGCCTGAGCTGTGAATGAGTTAGCCTGGGCTCTGAATTTGGAGTTCTAATCAGCTTTGCTAGGACAGTTTAGTTCATCAACACCCTTCGCCGATTCTTCTTGGTCCCTTTCCTTTCAGAGTTACAGAGAGGAAAATATAACTGAAACAAGGTGACTATGTTTACATTCTGACTATCAGATCTGTCCCCCAGGCTGGTAGTTACCTGCAAGGCCACTGGCTGTGAGAGTAACACATTCACTTTAGTGTGAAGAGAACTCTAGGGTTTCACTCTGTTTAGTAGGAGTAGAAGACAGCCCTGGGGAATGGCAGAGGTTTCTCTGTTACAAAAGTGTTGGCAAATGAGTTTTCAAGTAATTTTCTCCCCTTTGTCCTTCAACCCCAGGAGATTATCGAGATAGTTACTGACAGTTCTTGTAATTTGCATTTCAAAGTAATGTATGCAAAAATAATATGTTTCAGCACATGCTTCAATAGCATATTAAAACAAATTGGCTTTGGGTCCTGCCATTTATATCTTTGTCATTCTAACTCCAAGTCCTTTAATGCATTTAGGAAAAAAGCATTTGGGAGGAGGTGAGGAAGAGAGAAAAGTGGAGCAGGGACCTATAGAGCCCGCTGTGTGTGTGGCTAGAGGGGGTGGGCCTCTTACTCATCTCGTGTGCCCAGGCTCAGGCCTGTGGGATTCAGAGACTCCAGAGTGAAATGGTTGCTGTGAGATAAATGCGGGAAGACATCCTATCCCCTGGGAAAATGAGAGGAGCCCTCCTTAGGAACCACCCCACCACTACTATCATCACTCAGACATCCTGTGGTCTCTCTCCCTGGTTGTATTTAGATGATGTGGTTATCTATGGGAGAGTCTTAGAGGGGATAGAAACTGCAGGTCAGGAGAAGTTCCCCTTGTCAAAATATAATTTTCAAAAAGTAAGACATGACTCTCACGTACATATATAGTGAGCATTGATTTAATTCATTAATGAGGGAAGGAGGAGAATGGTAAAGCCATTTCAAAGAAAAGTATGCAAGGCAGTAAATACAGCAAGAGAAAGAAAGATCGCTAAGTTAACAACAAAACTTGGTTAATTTCCTCAGGGCAAGAATACTGTAATGTTTGGACCTATCTTTTCTACTGGATAGAATATATTTGAGCCTCTACTGGACAAAAACAAAAAAAAATCATTTACAACTTATCAATCATCTAAAAGTTAACATCTAACTTTACAGAGTGTGGGTCCCTATCAACATCAGACAAAGGTATAGTCCCTTGGGAGTCACGAGATGCATAAGCAGGCTTGTCGGGAAATGCTCTAGTATAAATTTGAAAGTGTATGAAGCAATATATATATATGTTTTTACAAATTTATTTATTTTATTTTTTAGCTTTGGCTGTGTTGGGTCTTCGTTGCTGCGCGCGGGCTTTCTCTAGTTGCGGTGTGCCAGGGATACTCTTTGTTGTGGTGCATGGGCTTCTCATTGTCGTGGCTTCTCTTGTTGCGACCATGGGCTCTAAGCATGCAGGCTTCAGTAGTTGTGGCACGTGGGCTCAGTAGTTGTGGCTTGTGGGCTCTAGGGCTCAGGCTCAGTAGTTGTGGTGCGCGGCCTTAGCTGCTCCATGGCATGTGGGATCTTCCCGGGCCAAGGCTCGAACCCATGTCCCTTGCACTGGCAGGCAGATTCTTAACCACTGTATGCAGCAATATTTTGCCTTATTTACAAGTTTTGGATAATTTTTCTTAACACCCCGAAGCACACTCCAACCCCACCATAGTTTTATAGTTCAGTTATTTGGCTGATATATCTCTGAGTCAGCAGGTTGGGAGTGTGGGCTACAAAAGGCTCCAGGCATGAGGTTCACCTAGACCCTCTCTCCGTCCTAGTCCTCCCAGCTCTTGTATCCCATACCTACACTCAGTCACTGGAAATGAGACTGTAGGACATTGAGATATTGAGGCCAGGATGGGAACCCTGTAGCTTTTGCTGGCTTCACACTGGGGCACAAATAAGCCCCCTGCTTCAGTAGAGTGAGGATTTCTGCCACCTGTCCCAAGGCAGAAGAAATTCTTACAGTTGAAGGTTAAGGGCCTAGAGCCAGATCCCCAGCCCTGGGGCCTGTGTGTTTGTGAATTACCCCTCCTCCTGCCACCCAAACACATCCCTCCCTGTACCCAAAGAAATTCTTACAGCCGCAGCAAGAAACAGATGTGCACAATGCTGAGAACTGACAGAGGCTCTCTCCTTGACCAAACTTTAGTCAGGCTCCTCTAAGCCTTTTCTCAGCTAGGCCTTGACCTTGGCCCCCATCTTGTGTCCTGCCCTGTGGCCCTGCCTGGCCCAGTCTTAGCAAAGAGCCCTGCTAAGTCAGTGTGGTGACAATTCTCCCACCTTTGACATCAGATGTTCCTCATCCCCACCTTTGATGTGTAAGTTTTTGACCTTGCCTTTAGCAAGGATCCCGTTAAGTCAGTTTAGCAAGATTCCTTCTACCCTTGATGTTTTCTCTTAAAAATTTTCCATTCACGGGCTTCCCTGGTGGCACAGTGGTTGAGAGTCCGCCTGCCGATGCAGGGGACACGGGTTCATGCCCCGGTCTGGGAAGATCCCACATGCCGCGGAGCGGCTGGGCCCATGAGCCATGGCCTCTGAGCCTGCACATCCGGAAATTGTGCTCCGCGACGGGAGAGGCCACAGCAGTGAGAGGCCCGCGTACCACAAAAAAAAAAAAAAAAAAAAATTTCCATCCACTGACCCTCTCATTCTGCTCATTGGCCATAAATCCCCAGCTGCCTTTGCTGTACTGGGAGTGGAGCCCAGTCTCTCTTCCCTATTGCAATAGTCCTGAATAAAGTCTTCCCTACTAATTTAATGAGTGTCAGAATAATTGTTTCTTTAATGGAACTAAGAAAAAAGTAATGTGTATCCAGTCCAAGTCCAATCCTTCATGCTGCTCTCAGATCCCCACTGTCAGAATGAGTGTCCCTCCGCCCACATCTCCCACTGGATTTTGTTGCTGCCTCCATTAGGGCATCAACAAGGATGGGGTCCCTTGTTCAGAAAGCAGGGAAAAGTACCATTAAAGTTACTAAAATAGAAAGCTCTTATTTTTCTTTCCTTTCTCTCTTGTTACAATGTTTATTTGCTATTTAATGTCATTTTCTTTCTTCTTTGACTTTCTTGAATTAGGCAGCCTCTAACACTGAAAATGATGACATAGAAGGAAAGGGAAAAACAGGACCACTCATAGTGCCTTTCACTTTTTGTCCTTCTTTAGTCATGGACAAGCTGTAAGGAGGAAGTGTTGGTAGGATGTGCACGTATCAGGAAGTCAAATGAGAACAGCTGAGTTAGTTTTATGCCTTTCTACTCTTTAGGTAAGAGCAAAATATGTGTAGATGTACAAACTATGAAATGTGAATTATGTAACTTTGGTGACTCTGCATATGAACTAAATGACCTAACATTTGCATTTCAAACTGGAATTGTGCAAAATAAAGATGAACAGTAAAATTTATGTTAATAATTCAAAAATGTTTAAAGTTTTTTTTTTAACTTAGAATGACATTAAATAGCAAATAAACACCATAACAAATCAAGAGAGAAAGGAAGGGAAGAAAGAAAAGGGCTTCATATTGTAGTAACTTTAATGGCACTTTTTCCCTGCTTTTTGAACATGGGGCCCCATCCTTGTTGATGTTAACAGGCTGGATCTGATGGGGAGGCTGAATGCTGAGGGAAGGAGCACAGGGATGTGATCAGAGCAAGGCCAGGTAAACAGGCTGGGTGCAATATACAAGTGAAATTGTCCTGTGAGTACAAGATCCCATAAAATGCTCCTAGGAAATTGTTTCTAATTGGCTCCCCCCACCCCCAATAGGCTTGAAGAGCCACATACTTATGACAAAAAAATTTTAAATAAACTAAAATGTTCTACATTACTTTAGAAATGAAATATATTTTCTTTATAGTTTATTTCTTTAACAGTAAATTAACATCAGCGTGACCATAAAATAAGGAAAAGATAAGGCTAGACTGATAATTCTGGTGGGTCGGTTGGGTGAAGTTCCATGAGTTACCCTTGGAGGCTTAGTCTAGAGCCCACTCTTCCGAACCTTCCAGCAGGTGTATAAGCACCTCTTCTCTGTATTAAATTTCTTGCTGCTTAAAATAGCTAGAGTGGTTTGTTTCTTGGGCAGACTCTGACTGATAAGTGGGTTTGAGAGCACAGGTCAAAGGGAGCAGTGTCAGAGACTCGACATGATGAAAACTACGTCCTGCATGAGAGAATAGAGCTGCCCTTTGCTGTGAGCTTCTCTCTCAGATCAACTAAATCCCTCTCTAATCAATTAAGCCCATTTACTCCTTTATCATCCTCCGCAGAAAACCAGAAGCGCTAGATGTTGGGCTCCATTTCAGACATTGGGAAATTAATATCTGCTGGAGAAAGCAGAGGCTCAGCCCAGCCTGGTTTTGTCTGGGATATGATGGTGGGACTCCTACTCACGTGGTGGTTTAAAAGCCCTCTTCGTCAGCCTTGCAGAAGTTTTGTTAGAAGCCAGAGTGAGGCTGGATAACACCACTAGGCCACACCTTCCATCCATGCAAGATTTATTTTTTTATTTCCTGAGGCAAGAGTACCTCCTACCAAAAGCCTCCTACCTTATTTCCTGAAGCTAATTTCCCTTTGGCTGACACTGTGAAGCAAAATGTATTAATACCCATGATGGGTGATCAGCATTCAATAAATAATGCTGGTTGTTCTAATGTACCTGGTATGAAATATTCAGAGCTATTAATGCATTTCAGTTTAAATCATCACCAGGGCTTTGGTCCAAATCAGTGGTGAGCTTAGGTTCTATCATTTTTTCTGCAGAGAGCAGATGTAGAGTGTAGGCTGACGGTTCCAGGAAAAGGCACCAAGGAGCCAAAGCCCTGCAGAAGGTAGGGGGCTATGTGGTGCAAGAAGATGTGATGGGGGGACGGCCAAAGTCCTTGCTTGGGGTTCAGGACTCCTGTCCTAGCCTGGCTGCACTGAAGGACTTGTTAACAAAAATTTCAGAAGCAGGGACCTGATTGAAATAAAGGGGCATTTATCTTGGATTTGTTAGGACCACAGCCCAGGAGACACAGATTCAAGCAGCACTTGAATTGTGTTCTGCTGGACTACAAAATGGAGAAAGTTTATAAGGGCAAAAGCCTCAAGGTCACAGTTAGTTACATGAGTTGTTTATCAAGAAGTATAATGGGAGCTGGCAAGAAGTAAGGGTGCTTATTTAGCAAGGATGGTTGGGGTCTGAAATGGTTGCATAGTTACAAGGGGGAACAACCTTGGGACACAAGATTGCAGCTGGCAGATGTTTTGAAATGGCTGGTGTTCTTCGGTTTGGTACAGTTCACTGAAAGTTCAAGTTCTTAGTGGTGCAGGGACATGTCAGACCAGATCCTCCATGGCCACCCAACTCCGTTTTTGATGCCTGAACTATGATTACTCCATCAGGATTTCAATGTCATCATACTTAAGGTTCATGGGGTCATGGGAAGCCAGATTGGAGCATTATAGGATGTCTTCCCCAGTCCTTGATTGTAAGCACTTAAAATGCCTTCTGTCTCCTGAGGCAGTAGAGGGAACATGGGAGAGAGGGGGCGTCTATATAACCACATAGATTGGGGGTGGGACTCAAATCACCAAACATTAGGACCTCCACAGGAAACTTTGGATAGCTAGAGATTTCAGAAGGTTAAGCTCAGATATCCTGTCAATATGGACATGGTTGACAGGTCTATAAATCATGTTTGCCCCGGAGCTGTGGTGCTGCTTAGCAGGTGGTGAGCGTGGGAGGAATCTGACAGGTGAGCTGACAGAAGTGAGTCAGTCAGGACCTAGTGGGGCAGCAGTACTCCCTGCCTCTCTTGTTAATTTTTAGGACATTAAATGAGAGGTAAAGAATTGTTGGCATGGGAGAGCTCTCCAGACAGAAAACTGAATTGCCTAGGTGCCCCCGACACCAATATCCCCACACCCTTCACAGATCTCTGGTTTCCCACCCTGCCCCACCCCTGGTGAAGTCCATTAAGAACCTAATCCAGGTGGCTTCCCTGCTGGCGCATTGGTTGAGAGTCCGCCTGCCGATGAAGGGGACGCGGGTTCGTGCCCCGGTCCGGGAGGATCCCACATGCTGTGGAGCGGCTGGGCCCGTGAGCCGTGGCCGCTGAGCCTGCGCGTCCGGAGCCTGTGCTCCGCAACGGGAGAGGCCACAACAGTGAGAGGCCCGCGTACCGCAAAAACAAACAAACAAACAAAAAAGAACCTAATGCAAAGGGATCTGAAAGGAAGGACAGGGTTATTTAGTTCCACTAAGTGTTCCCTGCTCCTCCCTGCCCAGAAGACGGATGTGGGGAAAGGAGGCTTCAGAGCTAGAATTAGGTCTCCCAGCTCTACTCTCTGAATCCCAGCTGAAAGCCTGTTTTCTCATCCTTATTCCTAGGGAATACTGACCTCCCCTCACTCTTGCCTCTCCTCGCATCCTTCCGACAGCTTAGGTCCCTCAAGTGCTCTGGGTTTCTGACACTGCCAGTCCCCAGCAGCTCCATTCTGATCTTGATACTAATAGGCTGATGTACTTTCCCCAATATGGCAGCTCTCTCAGCTGATGCTGGCTCCCCCAGATCTTTGCTTTACTTAGCCACCTCTTATCTCTCAGAGACCATGAGGTGAATATGAGAGAAAGCAGTAGTTGGACTGGCCTTAGACAGTAGGCGAGAACCATAATGTGTGCCAGTCATTCAGCTCTTGTCTCTCAGCTTCAATCCTATCCTTCTATCCTTTACTTTGTGATATGCTGGGGCAAGAACTTTGAAAACTACTTTTCCGCTCAACTATCTAGCACCCTGTTAGGTTCTGCCAGTAGGGCTCGCCAGAGGTAGACCGGAAGGCAGAAGGGATATAATTTTCCTCTGCTTCCTGTTTCTGTCAACATCATCTAGTCTTGCTTTTTCACAGCAGCTGAGGCAGTTCTTTCAGCAGCAGCAGTTGGTTCCAATTTGCAATTGCTCCTCCTCTGTTCAACTTCTAAATGTTGGGTGCTCCAGGGCCAGGGTCCAGTCCTGCATGCCCATCATTTTCTGTGAACACATTCTCCGTGAATGATTTCAGCTGGTTTATGGATTTATGTGCCAGATATTCTGATGACTCTCAAATCTGTATCTCTAGCACTGACCCTTCCCTATACTCCATATTTGAAATGTTAGATGTGTAATCTGATTCTTCAATTTAAATTCCAAGCATAATTTTAAATTTCTTCTCTTCCAAACAAGCTTCTCCTTTTGTCCACCTCATCTCAACTGACCACATGTCACCACCTTCACTACGTCACCCCAGTATAAGCAAGCACAGCTCAGAGTGAGCTGGGTAGAAAATTAGGAAAGCTCTTGCAGTAAAGCTTCTAGAATGCACAGCTATAGAGTCTCAGGGCACAGTGACTTTCTCCCTGAATGAAAGGAAACGGGATAACAAATCTGTTGGGAGTGAAACCAGAACTATGAGATGAAGGAGCCGGGAGGGGACACTCATAAGAAGTGGGATGGAAGGAAACTAAAAAGGGAAAGTTGCCCTTTTGGATGACCTCAGCGTCCCTGCCTGTCAGGGGCCTCATGCTCCTGCTCATTACTTGTACCAACTAGGACTGTGTGCTGTGCTGGGATGATAGCCCATAATTACTCATAATGACTTCCCAGGGCTCAGCCCAGGTAGGCGCCCAGGCATTTCAAGATAATGGCTTTTCTTCTCTTTTTATTCTGAGTGTGCTAGCTCACTACATGGAGTGAAAGGTGCTTATTGAAAGTGCCTTTGATAATTAGGTTGGTCCTGGCTTCATTAAACACGGATAAGCTTCCTGCTTCTGGGTCCAGCCAAAAAAAGGAGCCAAAACACTGGATTCTCCTTTAAATGAGTCCCTGGGATGCAGAGGGGCTGGAGGTGCTTCCCTCGCCTGTTCCTGGGTTGAGCTGAAAGAAGAGGAAAGGCAGGTCCCCATGGGACAACAGGACACCAACCACATACTAAGCACACCAACCACACCAACCACATACTAAGCCTCGATTTTCTTATCCGTTATATGGAGCTTAGAACCTAGAGAATGTCAGAGCTAGAAGGGGCCTCAGGTATATCGATGCCTACACCTTTACCCTATAGAGGAAAACATACAGCTATGGAGGCCCAGAGAAGGGATGGAACTTGCCCAAGGCCACACAGTTCAGCTGTGCCAAAGCCATGCTCAGAACCCAGGTCTTTTTTGGTTGATCAAGGCTCAGTGATCCCTGATGTACCTCGAAGGATTATCATGGGACCTTAGAAAGTGAAAGAGAGAAGATAAAGTGGTGTGGAAAGTGAGACACTCCACGCAGAGGTGAGGGGTTCCTGTCTGGGGGATGAGGATGGGGGATGGAGAGAGGAGGTCCAGGAGTCTCCTGAGTTTCAGCCTCATCTACCAGGCACGTGAGCATGGCCAGCTCATTCAGCCCCCTTGAGTCTCATTACCTGCCCTGCTTACCTCACAGGGCCCTGGGGAAGAGGGCGTGAAGTGAGAAAGGAGACTTGTGAAAGTGCCTTAAGAAAAAAAGCCCATCAAACTGTTGCAGGAAGGGGGACCCCTTCCAGGGCCCAAGAGCGGGCTCTTGTCTAACACTCAGAAATGAATTGTCCGAGGAGACACACGTGCTGACAAAGCAAGAGACTTTACTGGGAAGGGGTGCCCGGGTGGAGGGCAGGAGGGTAAGGGAACCCAGGAGGACTGCTCTGCCACGTGACTCGCTGTCTCCGGTTTTATGGTGATGGGGTTAGTTTCCGGGTTGTCTCTGGCCAATCATTCTGACTCAGGGTCCTTCCTGGTGGCATGCACGTCGCTCAGCCAAGATGTATTCCAGGGAGGAGGATTCTGGGAGGTTGGTAGGACATACGGCCTGGAGTCTTCTCTCTCCTTTTGACCTTTCCTGAATTCTTCCAGTTGGTGGTGGCTTATTAGTTCTGCGTTCCTTACCAGGACCTCCTGTCACAAGCAAACTCATGCAAACGGTTACTGCGGTGCCTGGCCCAGGTGGGCAGGTTCAGTCAGTGGTTTCCTTAACAAAACTGCATGAAAGCCTGGCTTTGTGCTCACTCCCTCCTCTGCCTGCCCCAAAGTCACCACCCAGGAGGCCAAGGGTGGTGCTTGGAGTCCAGCCAGGTGCAGACCTCAATTGGCATCATCAAGTCACTTCTCCACTTGCTCTCTGAATTATTGAGCTCTCCTGCCCAACCCAGCCCCAGACCTTTGACAACATTAAACCTTTAAATAGGCCTGGGCCTTGGCTTAGGTGACAGCGTTTCCTTATTGTCCCTGACACCCTCCCCACTCTTCAGAGAGCAGAACACCATGGAGAAGGCTCATCTCCACGTTCCCCTTGGCTCCAGATCAAGGTGATGGACTCCACCTGAGCCCTAATTCTGGAACAGGCCCGGCTCTCAGCCCAGCCCTGAACTCATCCCTGGTCCTGAGTTCTGCCATCTATCCCTGTCTGCCGAGCACTCACTGAATATCTAATACCCTTCTCCCAGCCAGCCCATGGCAATCCTGGGGCTAGAAGGCTCCCCAGGAGGCCATTCTGTCCCTTCTGCTCTCAGGCTGGTGCAGACAGATGTGTAGACAGTTGTTAACTGCAGCTCTGTCTTGCCCCGACTCCCACCCCTATCTCCTGCCCAGGGAATTAAGACCCAGAGGGTTAATTCTTGGGTGTCCACATCAGTCCTGGAGAAACTTTTGTGTGGACTATCTGGAAGGTGCTGGTTGTTTAGAGGCCCCAGAGGAAGAGCCGAGGGAGAGGGTGGGAGAACCATTGTGGGGTGGGGTCAGGAAGGGAAAGCCCTCCGGTGCCGGGATCCAGAGGATGAAGGGCTGTGCTGTGTGGGCTCAGGAGAGTCCAGCTGAGCTGAATGGAATCCTGCCTGCTTCTGGGCATCTCATTGGCACGCGTTTGTTTGTGGGTCCTGCCTGGATTAGCCAAGAGTCCAGCCCTCCTTTCCACCCCACCTTGCCGGTGCCAAGCCTGCAGAAGGCTTTCGTCTGCCCACTCCACACCCCTCCTCCCTCCCCAAAACCTCTTCTGGGTGTCTCCCTCCACCCCCCTGGCCCCTCAACCAAGACTTGTTGAATGAACAATTATTGCTCTGAGCCCTGGAGGAAGGAGTGGACAGTGTCTCCAATGGGCTGTGACCATGGCCTCCATAAAGGCCTAGGGCTGGGGTCCAGGAACGGTGTGGACCCCTCTGCATCCATGCAGTCATGTGGGTGTGTGCTGGGTGAGCTTGCTGGTCAGGCCAGGGCAGGTGCCACCATGAAGGGACAGTGCCATCTAGCTGCACCTGGGGCCAGAGCAGCAACAGGGTCCTACAGTTGGCTCAGTCAAGCGACGTCATCCAGGGAATCCCTGGGCACCAGCCAATTCTTTAGCAGACCAGTGGCCTTTCCTTCCATATAGGGGGTGATACAACCTCAGCTGAACTGGTCCTCAGCTGGGGGACCTGTGCTGCTGAAAGGGGGACCCAGGTCAGACTGAGGATACCCTTGGAGGAGCCCCAGGTGGGAACTAGGCTTATCAAAAGCACCTGGAAAGGGACTTCCCTGGTGGAAGTCCACGCACCTAGAGCCCGTGCTCCACAACAGGAGAAGCCACTGCAATGAGAAGCCTGCGCTCCACAACGAAGAGTAGCCCCCGCTCACTGCAACTAGAGAAAGCCCACGCGCAGTCACGAAGACCCAACGCAGAGGAAAAAGAAAGAAAGAAAGAAAGAAAGAAAGAAAGAAGGAAAGAAGAAAGAAAGAAAGAAAGAAAGAAGGAAGGAAGGAAGGAAGGAAGAAAGAAAGAAAGAAAGAAAGAAAGAAAGAAAGAAAGAAAGAAAGAAAGAAAGAAGGAAGGAAGGAAGGAAGGAAGGAAGAAAGAAAGAAAGAAAGAAAGAAAGAAAGAAAGAAAGAAAGAAAGAAAGAAGGAAGGAAGGAAGGAAGGAAGGAAGAAAGAAAGAAAGAAAGAAAGGAAGAAAGAACCTGGAAATGTCTGAGTTGAGCCAGCTGGGAACCAGGCTGCTTACAGAAGTGAGTGTCCAGGCCATCAGGTGGCTGTCTTACTATGTGTCTGTGCTCTGCTGTCCACAGGGCAGTGCAGCACTTCAGCTGTGGGACAAGTGCACGTCGTCAGGACTGCTGAGGTGCTGGGGCAGGGTCTGTACCATCCTGTCTTCCCCACAGCCTGGCACTATCCTGGCACCACATAGACCCTTGTTCTGTGGCTCTGCCTGGCAGGAGCTGACCAGTATGAGAAGAGCCTTCTAGCAGTCCAGGCGGTCTGGGCACCAAAAGGGCCACTCTCTGAGATGACAAGTCCTTGTCACGGTCAGTGTTCCACCAAGACCCCATCAGCCGGGTCAGATGCTAACCGTACCACCATGCTGGGAGGGAGGCTGGGCTAGATGCCTTCTGAGGTTCCTTTAGTTTATGATTCTACAGAATGTAAAATTTTACATTCTTAATTTGTAAAATTACATTCAGATTTAAATTTGCTTAATTTAAATCTCTATCACAAGTTGGGACGCCTGAGAAGCAAACTCTGAGATGGAGATAAGTATGCAGAACATTCGTTAGGGAGTTCTCTTGGGATTGTCACCTGTGGGAGAGGGTTTGGCAGCAGGGTTGACCAGAGGGAGGTGAGCTGCACTGCAGTCTGAACAACTGCCCGGCCAACCCTCCCAGGAGCACAGGAGCTGACAAAATTTTCAGAGGTGACCCAAATCGAGGTGAGAATGCTGGGCCTTAGGACATCATGTTAATTGTCACTGGGTGTAGGCTGGCTGGTCACACCTGCCAAGGTGTGACCTTGAGCAATCCAGAAGGGTGGCAACTGAGGCTGTCTGCTGGCAGCCATCACAGCAGCTGCGGAGTGTCCTGCATGCCTGGAGCGGAATCTGGGCCACAGGGCGTCACAGCGTCTACCACTATTCCTGTGGTGACATTTTAGGCAGCAGTGAACCAAGCAAGAATGGTGGATTTGGGGCAATGGACTTTGCCCAGTGTTTCTAACCCCTGCTCGGGAGCATCTCCCTGAGGGCGATGGCCAGAGTCCTGGAGGCAGTGGTCTTTCCCTCCACGCTCCTCCTCTCTGCCTATTCTGAGAGGAGGTGTGGCTGGAGGTCTGTGGGGAGACAGTGGGAGCAAGAGGCTGCCCAGGGATCAGAGGCCTTCGCTTTAATTGCCAGCAATTAGATCCAAGGGAAATCAGCTCATTTCCATTCTCACCATGCAGGGGCCCTAATTAAGATTTAAACTCATGTTTCCTTTTTTCTTTTTAAAATTTCCTTGGTAGGTAATTAACTTTTCCTTGCTGTGGGTAAGCAATTAATCAATGCTGTGTTCGCGAAGGTGGAGGTCAGAGCACTGTGATTTGCTTGGGAGTTTGTTTCTTTCACTTACTTCTACTTTCCAAACAAAGTAGCTGCAGCAGAGGAGGGAGCAGGGGGAGGAAGGAAAGATGCCGTAGTGAGCCTCTGCTGTGCAACGGATTCTTTGTTAGGATTCTCACGAAGTCCTTACAACAAGGAGGGTATAAATGGTTTGCCCTGGAGCAGCAGAGCAGCTGAGTGCAAAGATGTCCCTATCTAAGTGGGCTTTCCCTCAAGAGGGGCCAGCCGGAATGCTTCCTGGGGGCCTAAATTGGTTCCTGGACCCAATTGCAACATGTGGGGGACTGTGAGTGCATGAGGTGCGTGTGGGGGGTGTCTCTCAACCAACAAGCAATTCTCCGAGGCCACGTGGGTGTCCTACGTACAATTGAACTCGATTCTGACGCTATCTACCCAGAGACAGCATCAGATTCCACAGCTTAAGGGCTCCTACAAGAATTCCCCCCACGTCACCCCACTCTCCTGCCCTTCAGACACCAGTTGCTAGTCCAGGTTGTTAACTGGACTTCTGACAACAAGCTGTAGATTGGAGGTTCCAAAGACATCCTCCTTGTGTTGGATTAATTTGCTAGGTAGGCTCACAGAACTCAGAGAAACATTTTACTCACTAGATTACCAGTTTATTATGAAAGGATATGACTCAGGAACAGCCAGATAGAAGAGATGCATAGGGCAAGGAAGGTATGGCAGAAGGGCACGAAGCTTCCACGCCCTCTCCAAGTGCCACTCTCCTCAGCTCTCTATGTGTTCACCAACCCAGGAGCTCCCTAAACCCTCTCCTTTGTTTTGTTATTTTTTTTTTTTTTTTTTTTTTTTTTTTCACTTCCCACCA
>NW_006786594.1:322085-323927 GCF_000442215.2 Lipotes vexillifer
TTTTTTTTTTTTTTTTTTTTTTTTTTTTTTTTTGGCTGCACTGCACAGCATATGGGGATCCTAGTTCCCTGACCAGGGGTCGAATCCACGTCCCCTGCATTGGAAGCCAGTATTTTTAACCCCTGGACTGCCAGGTAAGTCCCTCCTTTTGGGTTTTTATAGAGCTTCATTGCACAGTCATGACTGATCAAATCGTTGGCTGTTGGTAATTGATCCAACCTCCAATCCTTCCTCCCTCCCTGGAGGTCGGTGGGTGGGACTGAAAGTTCCAACCCTTATTCACAAGGCAGGCTCCTCTGGAAACCAGCAGCCAACCTTAGGTGCTGTCCAAAAGTCATCTCATTAACATAACAAAAGACACCTTTGTCTGCCATCCTTAATTAGGAAATTCCAAGGGTTTTAGGAGGTCTGTGCCAGAAACGGGATGGGTATGAAGACCAAATATATATTTCTTATCATAAATCACAATATCACAGGGCCTGAAAGCTCCTCTGGCTGAGTTGGGCTGGGGTCCATGGGCATGTGGGTCCTCCCACTGCCAGTCTCAGTGCCTGGGAGCCTCTCTTCTCTCCCAAGGTGGCCCTGGGTCCACCTCCCCACAGCACATACCTGAGGGAGAACCTGCGGATCAATAGGATTTTGTGTAACTTGCAAGTGAGAGTGTAAATTGGTGCAACCACCTTGGAAAATAATTTGACGTTGTCTTGTTTGCATATCCTAGGACCCAGCATCCTATGCTTAGGTATAAATGTGGAGAAACTTGCACACATGTACCAGAAGACATGGACCCAAGAGACAGCATCATTTTTCAAATAGGAGTGGAAACAACCCAAATGTCCATCCACAGGAGAATGGATAAATAAAGAATGCTGAGGTAACCCAGAAATAAGAATGCCAGGAAGCAGTTACCCCTCCAGAGGAGGGGAACAAAAGGGAAAAGAAGAGCTTTATAGAAGCTTGAATCTTTTTTTTTTTCTTTTTTTTTTTTTAGCGGTATGCGGGCCTCTCACTGTTGTGGCCTCTCCCGTTGCCGAGCAACAAGCTCCGGATGCGCAGGCTCAGTGGCCATGGCTCACAGGCCCAGTCGCTCCGCGGCATGTGGGATCTTCTCGGACCGGGGCACGAACCCGCGTCCTCCGCATCGGCAGGCGGACTCTCAACCACTGCGCCACCAGGGAAGCCCAGAAGCTTGAATCTTGGAGGAGGGAGCACCACTTACTACTTACAGCCAATCATTTCTATAAAGATCAAAAAAGCAAATGAAACAAACATATTATTTAGACATCTGTGCCTATGTGGCAAAACTTTTTGAAAAGCAAAGGAATGATAGACACAAAATTCAAAATGGGGCTAGCCTCTCACACAGGGAGGCAGAGGGTAGATGACAGGAGACGTGATGTTCTGGTTCTTGTGTGAGTGGTGGGTTCATGGGTGTTGATCATATTTTGTTGTTTTTTAAAATTTTGTTTTCAACATTAAAAAATTTTTTGGGAAGGGGATTTCCCTGGAGGTCCACTGGTTAGGACTCGGTGCTTTCACTGCCATGACCCCGGGTTCAATCTCTGATTGGGGAACTCAGATCCCAAAAACTGCATGGCCAAAAAAAAGAGAAAAAAAAAAAGTTTTGTGATAGCTAGCCTCTAAGAAGGACCCCAGCGATCCCCACTTCCTGGAATTCATATTCCCTCCCACTTTGTTCTAGTGCCACATGGATTTCAGGATCTTAGTTCCAGGCCCCAGCAGTGAAAGAGGCAAGTCCTAACCACTGGACTGCCAGGGAACTCCTGGTAGGTCACTTCTGAGGTTGGGTTTTAATATTTTGGTTTCTCTTGCTCTCTTTCC
>NW_006786594.1:323937-329332 GCF_000442215.2 Lipotes vexillifer
TCTCTTTCCCTGGGAACATTTGCTCTGGGGGAAGCCAGCTGACATGTTGCCAGCAGCTTTATGGGGAGGCCCAAAGGCAAGGAACTAAGGACTTCCGAGGAAGACAGTGTGAGTGAACTTGGAAGTGGAGCCACCCCAGCTTTCAGATGACCACAGACTCAGCCAGTGTCTTGACAGCACCTGCATGAGAGACCCTGAGTCAGCGCCACCTAGCTAAGTTGCTCCTGGATTTCTGACCATCCGAAACTGTGTGAGGTAATAAATGTTTGCTATTTTAAGCTGCTACATTTTAGGGTAATTGGTTACATAGGGTTAGATAACTAATACATACTCTTTGATATGTATAGAACATTGAATTTTAAAATATAAGTGAGAAAGCATTCAGAGGTAAAAGAAGGAGGGAATGTAGCTTGGAGGCGGGTCAGCTGGAGTAGTGGGCGTGGGCAGTGGCACAGCCATGACGTCCGTGGGAGGAGGAGGAGGGCAGCCTGGGATCCTGGCGGCGGGGCTGCAGGGCCGCTCTAGACCACACGAGGGCGCCCCACACCGCCACATCCAGCCTGGGGGTGGCAGGAAAGGAGGGAAGTGGGGGTGGGGGAGAGGCCTTTTGGGGAGGTTGGGGTGGGGGGGAAGCATCCTGTGATGCAACGCTGAGACCCTCACATGAGATTTGGAAGGTGGAAGGGAGCCAGAGGCCGCCTTCCTACTGCTTTGGCTGCTCCCTTCTGGCAAACGGGGTCATACAGATGTGCGTCTTCTACTGCAGTGGTGTCCAGTGTGTGGTCCCTACCCCTGGCAGCAGCAGTGGAGGCCCTGCCTGCTCCTTGGATCCCCAGGATACACTTGTATCCTGAATTCAGGAGTGCCAGGGCAACCTCCAGATGCCCACCTTCCTCTCCTGCCCACAGCGAGGGAGCAGATCCTCTGGAGACAGCCTTACCTCCTCCCCTCCCCCGTCCAGCCATCCAACCATCCCATTAGCACCTAACCCCCCGTATCAAGTCACTCTCTGCTCAAAATACCTTGAGTGGTTCCTGTTTCCTGTGCTAAACTCTGGCTGATACGACTGTTGTTATCCTTATTTTACAGATGGGGAAACCGAGGCACAGAGAAGCAAAGTGATCTTCCCAGAGCCATACAGCCAGTGGGTGGTAGGGCCAGGCTCCAAACCCAGGTCCTTCTGAGCCCCGAACCTACTGCATCATCTTGCCTGGTGAATATGTGTTGGTGTTG
The DNA here is from genome assembly GCF_000442215.2 of Lipotes vexillifer. Lineage (NCBI taxonomy): Eukaryota > Metazoa > Chordata > Mammalia > Artiodactyla > Lipotidae > Lipotes > Lipotes vexillifer. Next base: position 325,171 of record NW_006786594.1, read on the forward strand.
CCAGTTGTGGGAGGAGGCCCGGTGAGCTTTTAGGCAGTGGGCTGGGCTGACACCCATGGCAGGTCCTGAGCAGGTCCCCAAGGTGTCTGTTCCTTCCTGAGAAGCACAAGTGGCTCAGGTTCCTGAGAACTGACCCCAAGGCTGGGGCTGTGGGATGTGTGGGGCAGGGAGGCTGCTGACAGCCAAGCCGTCTGGGCACCACGTCAGTCAGTTCCCAGGGTTGGAGCCCATCAGCAGTGTCTGGAGAAACACTTAAGTGCCCAGTGCAAAATCAAATTAGGGGGATGGTGAGGTGGAGCCGTCACCAGGCCCGGAGGCTGTCTTGGGTGGCACCACCTTGGTGAACTTGTAGTGGTTTGTTCTTATCAGTCCCCCAGGGTTGAATGGAGCCTGAGAGCCTGATGCACACATGATCATTCACTCGCCTGAGGCCACACGCCAGGTTGCCTAGTGGGGTGTTCTTGCAGGAGGGTATCTGTCATCTGGACTGGAATGACCTTCCTGCGTGCTGAGCATTTTTGCTCCCTTTGGCTGATAGAACTATGGGTGGGGAAGGTGAGACACGTGCTACAGGTGGGGAGAAAAGTAAACCCAAAGGAGTTAGTTGATGCTTCAAGTGTTTAAAAGAACACAGGTCTTTGGCTACATCTGAGAGCACTGAGCAGTGCAGCTTGTGTGCCAGTCCTCACCCGGGGGGGATCCATCTCTTGAGTCTTCATTCACTCATTCATTTATTCATTATTTTATACTTTCAGCATATACTTGAATGCTACCACATACCACATCCTTGAATGCATACCAGAGATGGAATCTTCAGATACTCAAAGTCCCTGCCTCATGGAGCTTACATTCCAGGTGGAACACATTTTACTGTGCTTTCTTGTGCTCTCTTTTGACACATTTCTTTAGGCAGATAATACATTTTCTTCTCAATAATTTTAGATGTACTACCCCAGCCTCCGGTTGCCTCTTCTATAATCAGGCCTAGAGAACTGGGCTCAAGGAATAGGGATATTCACTTCCTACTCAATACTAACCCACGTTCACCCAAAAGGGAGAGAGGGAGGGAGAAGGTTGGGGGGTGGAGTGGGCCTAGAGCACAGATGTCTCTTCATTCATTTCTCCAAGGCAGCCCACAGGGATGTCCTCTGCCCTTTGCCCTCATCAGACCTGGGCTTGGGAAACACTCTGCCCTTGATTCACTTTTGAGTCCTTGGAGTTCAGCTGCTGGATTTTTGGGGTTCTCATCACATTGTGTTATAAGTACTGATATCCTTTTATTGCCCCCAACAGACAGAAAACTTCTTTTTTTTTTTTTAAGTAGGCAGGAGTCTTCTTCCTTTTTTAAAAAAATTATTTATTTATTTAGGCCATATTGGGTCTTCATTGCTGCACGGGGGCTTTTTCCAGTTGCGGCGAGCGGAGGCTACTCTTTGTTGCGGTGCGCGGGCTTCTCATTGCGGTGGCTTCTCTTGTTGCAGAGCACGGGCTCTAGGCGCGCGGGCTTCAGTAGTTGTGGCACGCAGGTGCGGGCTCAGTAGCTGTAGCTCGCGGGCTTCTTTGCGGTGGCTTCTCTTGTTGCAGAGCACGGGCTCTAGGCGCGCGGGCTTCAGTAGTTGTGGCACGCAGGTGCGGGCTCAGTAGCTGTAGCTCGTGGGCTGTAGAGCTCAGGCTCAGTAGTTGTAGCACACAGGCTTAGTTGCTTTGCGGCATGTGGGATCTTCCAGGACCAGGGGTCGAACCCGTGTCCCCTGCATTGGCAGGCAAATTCTTAACCACTGTGCCACGAGGGAAGTCCAGACAGGAAGTTTCTTATTCAATGTTCTATCTTCCTAGCCCCGCCCAGGGCCTGATGCATAGTCTGTTAACACATGGTTGCTCAATTAAGATAATTTGTATAATTTCAAAGCCTCGTTGGTTCTACTGCTGGTCTCTACACACCTATCTCTGGTTTTTCCTTTCTAAGAGAGATGCCATCCTTCCCCTATCTACCCACGGCCATCCAACTATTCAGGGCCCAGCTGACATGCCACCTCTTCCAGGAAGCTTCCTCAGCCCTCCAATCAAAAGGGATGTCTCTTTGCTCACTGTCTCAAGAAGTTCACACTCTGATGTGTGTGATGATGGTGGTTCAGAAAAGCAAGTCACAGTGATAAGTGTTATTTATGATAGAGGTAATGATCATAGTGAATATTGAGTGTTTACACTAGGTCAGGAAGGATTTTACTGCCATTGCCTTGTTTAATCCGCATAGCAACCTTCTAATGGAGTTCTGCTGTCATTCCCATTTTACAGATGTAGAAACTGAGGCTTAGAGAAATTAAATGCTATGCCTGGGGAGGCAGAGCTGGGAAGGGTCTGAGCTGGAATTTAACATCAAGGTTTATTCTCTTAATAACTATTGCACTCTAGCCATGAAGAGACATCAGAACCCAAAAAGGGCCACTGAGAAAATTTGGGGAGTGTATCAGTCAGGATTGTGCAGAGAACAGAATCACTAAGAATGATATGAAATAAGCAATTTATGATAAGAATTACACCCTATGTAATTGTGGGAACCGGTGAAGGATTCCATGTAAGGCTGTGGTCCCTGCATCTGGCCTGGGCCTGGAATTGCTGTATACCTGCAGGGACAGGATTTGGGAAGAAAAACTGGAGGTGAGGTTGGGGAGAACAAGGTCAACAAGCCCCATAAGAACAAACTAGAACCAATGTCTCTCCCTTACTGCCTCCAGCCTTGACAAGCCAGGTGACCTGCAGCAGAAGCTGCTGGTGCCCTTTGGCCTGGAGCTGCACAGGTAGGTGGCCCAGGACTTGGAGGGAGCTGGAGCAGCTGTGAGCTTGGCTACTGTCCGGGCAGTGCCAACAGGCTGAACCAGCAGTTAAGTGTCAAGGTTGCAACAGTACCTCATTTTGACAGTGTTACACAAACTCATCTAAAACTTAGAAAGAGGGCAAAGCATGATTATGTGGCCTTTCAAAGTCCTCAAAGGATGGATCCTTGCCTAACTCACCTACGTACAGATTATTTAATTCTCTAGGTTCTAGAATCCAGGAGAATAAACCTTTTTTAAAAAAACGTTTTTTTAATGAGGTATAGTTGATTTACAACACTGTGTTAATTTCTGCTGTACAGCAAAGTGATTCAGTTACACATATGCATACATCTTTCTCATATTCTTTTCCATTATGGTTTATCACAGGATAATGAATATAGTTCCCTGTGCTGTACAGTAGGACCTTGTTGTTTGTCCATTCTGAATATAGTAGTTTGCATCTCCTAACCCCAAACTCCTAATCCATCCCTTCCCCACGCCCCTCCCCTTTTGGCAACCACAAGTCTGTTCTCTATGTCTGTGAGTCTGTTTCTGTTTTGTAGATAAGTTCATTTGTGTCATATCTTAGATTCCACATATAAGTGATGTCATATGGTATTTGTCTTTCTCTTTTTGACTTACTTCACTTAGTATGACAATGTCTAGGTCCAACCATGTTGCTGCAAATAGCATTATTTCACTCTTTTTTATGGCTGAGTAGTATCGGGAGAAGAAACCTTTGCTATCTATTTACTATTGTTTAGGGCCCAGGCTCTGGGATGCTCTGTGTTCACTCATAATTTTTGACTTGCAGAGATGCAAATGATCCCTCGTCCAGTAAAAATATATAACCCTGGTAGGAGCTCAGCTGTGGCAGGAGCAACAGAGCTGTCAGGCGTCAGAGTAGCCAGTTAAAGCAACCAGCCCTAAGTGGAAGAGGTAAAAGCCTGTAACCACTTGCTGTGATCATATAAACAAGAAGCTAAAACTGAAGCAGCAGCGGCTCTCCCTGTTCCATTTTCCTGAGGCCCAGGTGGATCAGCACAGATGTGGGGTCATCTCACTATTGAGGGAACGCCCAACAAAAGGCTCCAGCAGTCTGATGGACTCTGGGGTTGGGGAATGGTGAGCTGGGGAAAGGCCTGGGCACTGAGGACTGGTTTTCCCCTCCCCACTCCCCTGCCCTCAAGAAGGCCTGGGCAGAAGTGCCTGAAGAGGACCTCAACCGAGGCCTCAGATAAAGAGACCTGGGAATGAAGGCCCAGTGGCTGAGGAATGTAAATGTGTGAAAGAGCGAAGGTTAGTTAGTTTTATTGTATCTCTAAGATTGCAATCGTTCCGGCATT
>NW_006786594.1:329342-342785 GCF_000442215.2 Lipotes vexillifer
CTATATTGTTTCTTGAATTTTCCTTTGAACTGGATTTACTATTCTGCTAGTTCCTTCGTTAAGGAGTTAAACCAATTTTTGCCACATGCTCCTTATATACGTGTATGATGGGTATGTTTTAACCTCGTCATGCTTATACTTTGACAGTAGCAGTGTTGAGGGTGGATTGGAAGTGAGGAGTGAGACCTCAGCCTGTGGGGGTCCTTTGGAGGCTATTTCAGGAATTCTGATGAGTGTGTGAGGGCCTGACCCAAGGCTGTAGCAGGGAAAACAGGTGAGGAGGGGGTGGACAGGGGAGACGCTGAAGCACAACAACTTTTGGGTGTTGGTAAGTGATGAGAAGTAAGCAGGAGGGATTCCTTCCATGTGGGAGGAGGCTAAGAGCACTCCAGAGCTTCCAGCTCAGAAAACGAGCCCAGCAGGTCCAAGTCTTCCTTGGCTTGCGCTTATCCTCAGCATCTGAGAAAGTGGATAATGCTTAGAATTTAGCTGGTTCTAGGACTGAGGCAGGGGTTGTCACTAAATGACTCTACAGCCTCAGGGGATTAATAGGTACAAACCACTATGTAGAAAATAGATAAGCTACAAGAATTTATTGTACGGCACGGGGAATATAGCCAATATTTTAAAATAACTATAAATGGAGTATAACCTTTTAAAATTGTGAATCACTATGTTGTACACCTGAAACTAATATATTGTAAATTCACAGTACATCAATTAAAAAAAAAATCATTGACACTTGGTTCCACCCTAATCTGACTTATCTGGTCTTGGGTGTGTCCAAGTGATCAGAATTTTTCTTTCTTTCTTTTTTATTTTTTATTTTTTTCCGGTACGCGGGCTTCTCACTGTTGTGGCCTCTCCCGTTGCGGAGCACAGGCTCCGGACGCGCAGGCTCAGCGGCCATGGCTCACGGGCCTAGCCGCTCCGTGGCACATGGGATCTTCCCGGACTGGGGCACGAACCCGTGTCTGCTGCATCGGCAGGCGGACTCTCAACCACTGCGCCACCAGGGAAGTCCTCTTTTAATTCTTGAAATGGTAAAGCATGGTAGGAAAGGAAATCCACAAGTGAAGAAATCACATTATGAATTCCAGTGCCAAAGAAAAGGACTGTAAATCGGATTGCGAATTCATTGGGGACCAGGAATCATCTTGCTCTTTTTGGTGCAGGACCTGAGTGATTGCTTTGGCCATTATTTACCCTCCGGGATTACACAGGACTCGCCTCTTCCATTCTAGTGTTTGTTTCCAGAGTTTCCATCCAGCCCCACCTTCAGCTTTGACCGCTGAGCTGCCATGCTCTTCTGACAGTAGATGACCTGCTAGGATGGAGGGGTTGTGTTGTGAATTTTTTGGTTTTTGGTTTTTTCACTTTTCATCGAAATTTTAAATTTATGGAAAACTTGGTACAGAGAGTTTCTATATGCTCTTCACCTAGCTTCCTCTGATGTTTTTTTAATTTATTTTTTTTTAAATGTTTTATTTTATATTGGAGTATAGTTGATTCACAATGTTGTGTTAGTTTCAGGTACACAGCAAAGTGATTTAGTTATACATATTTTGCTTCCTCTGATGTTAATTTCTTTCATAATCATGGAACATTGGTCATAACTAAGAAGTTAACACTGGACAATCCTATTAACTACAGACCAGTTTTTCCATTAGTGTCCTTTTGTGGTTCCAGGACCCAATCCAGGATATCACATGCATTGTTTTTAATTATAGCTACCTCCCTGGGGTTTTGTGTGGATTGGATGATAAACTGCACATAGAAGGGCTACGTAAACCATGAACTATGTCAGTGTTATCAGCAGTTCTTTTTCATTGTTGTTCTGGTTAATGATGAAACATACTGACGCTTCCCTCACTGCACTGCTCGGTGTGAGTAGATTCCAATTTCATTATTAAAATGACTAAAACCATATGCTGGGAACTTTAATCCTCACAACAATTATATTATGCTTCTGTTATGAGACTCAGAGCTGATATACTTTTAGGCTTTCTAGGCCCTCCCAAGGTAGAGTTAGGTACCCTTTCATGTGCTGTCTCATCACAGCACTTACTGTGCAGTCTTCCCCACTAGACTAGAAGCTGTGGGTTCCAGGAACTGGATTTTGTTCACTGTTATCCCCTCTATCCAGCAAATAGTCAGGCACATAGATGATACTAAAAAAAAACACTGCTTAGATGAATGAATAAATTAAGGCTGATTTTTTTTTTTGCAGTTTTGAGTGTTTTATTTATGTCAAATTGGATAAAATGTGTGTATTTCTCAGACAGAAAAGACATGTCGAGGTAGAAATGTACCTTTCAACTATTCATGGGTACACAAGTACACTGGGGAGATTGTAAAAGTGCAGATTGTGATTCAGTAGGTCCGGTAGGCCTGAGTTCTATTTTTAGTTTTGGTGGTGGATTTGAGTAATTTTTATTTAAAATTTTTATTTCCTTGTATCTTTTATTTTTTTTACTTCTTTATTAGAGTATAATTGCTTTACAATGGTTAGTTTCTGCTTTATAACAAAGTGAATCAGTTATACATATACATATGTTCCCATATCTCTTCCCTCTTGCATCTCCCTCCCTCCCACCCTCCCTATCCCACCCCTCCAGGTGGTCACAAAGCACGGAGCTGATCTCCCTGTGCTATGCGGCTGCTTCCCACTAGCTATCTATGTATGTATGTCCATGTATGTATGTCCATGCCTCTCTCTCACTTTGTCACAGCTTACCCTTCCCCCTCCCCATATCCTCAAGTCCATTCTCTAGTAGGTCTGTGTCTTTATTCCTGTCTTACCCCTAGGTTCTTCATGACATTTATTTTTTCTTAAATTCCATATATATGTGTTAGCATACGGTATTTGTCTTTCTCTTTCTGACTTACTTCACTCTGTATGACAGACTCTAGGTCTATCCACCTCATTACAAATAGCTCAATTTCGTTTCTTTTTATGGCTGAGGAATATTCCATTGTATACATGTGCCACATCTTCTTTATCCATTCATCTGATGATGGCCACTTAGGTTGTTTCCATCTCTGGACTATTGTAGATAGAGCTGCAATGAACATTTTGGTACATGACTCTTTTTGAATTATGGTTTTCTCAGGGTGTATGCCCAGTAGTGGGATTGCTGGGTCATATGGTAGTTCTATTTGTAGTTTTTTAAGGAATCTCCATACTGTTCTCCATAGTGGCTGTACCAATTCACATTCCCATCAGCAGTGCAAGAGTGTTCCCTTTTCTCCACACCCTCTCCAGTATTTATTGTTTCTAGATTATTATTATTATTATTATTATTATTATTATTATTTGCTGTAGGTGGGCCTCTCACTGTTGTGGCCTCTCCTGTTGTGGAGCACAGGCTCCGGATGCGCAGGCTCAGCAGCCATGGCTCACGGGCCCAGCTGCTCCGCGGCACGTGGGATCTTCCCGGACCGGGGCACGAACCCGCATCCCCTGCATCAGCAGGCGGACTCTCAACCACTGCACCACCAGGAAAGCGCTGTTTCTAGATTTTTTGATGATGGCCATTCTGACTGGTGTGAGATGATATCTCATTGTAGTTTTGATTTGCATTTCTCTAATGATTAATGATGTTGAGCATCCTTTCATGAGGGCTGATCTTTCAACCATTGCTCTATTCTGAAAACTGCTGTTTTCCTTACAACTTACTGTTAACTGTCTGCCTTCCCCTACCAGAAAGTGAGATCTGTGGAACACAGAATGAATCTTCAATGCCTAGAACCCTGCTTAGAACTGACAGGGTAAATGTCAATAATATCTGTTGAGTGAATGTATGGAAGGGTAGACTTCCTCCTTTGGTCCACATCACCCTGTCTTTTTGTGACATCATTGTACCCTTTTCTTTCAAAAAAAAAAAATTATTTATTTAGGCTGTGCCGGGTCTTAGTTGCAGCATGCGGGATCTTCATTGTGGTGTGCGGACTCAGTTGTGGCATGCATGCGGGACCTAGTTCCCCAACCAGGGATCGAACCCGGGCCCCCTGCATTGGGAGCACAGAGTCTTACCCACTGGACCACCAGGGAAGTCCCTCACTGTACTTTTTTCTGATGCTGCTCTCAGCAAGATAATGTTCAAAAGCATTACGCTGTGATGTGGATAAGTGCAGAATGCTCTGGCTTCCTGAGTTAGACATGCATTTGCAGCTGAATGATGACTGGAAGGGGAACCACAGGAATGCTGTCCCCAAGAGCACTGTCTCCAGGAGGGAAGCAATGATGGTTGACACAGGCAGCCTGTGGACTCTACCCTCCACAGCTTTGTCCAGGACAAGCAAAATCATTCCTTGAGGCTATTCGTGCTCTGTGCTCTCGACTTCCATGTCACACTCGCCTCCCTTTCACCAGAATGCAACTCTTGTTTGTTTTTTGTTTTTTGTTTTTGCGGTACACGGGCCTCTCACTGTTGTGGCCTCTCCCGTTGCGGAGCACAGGCTCCGGACGCGCAGGCTCAGCGGCCATGGCTCACGGGCCCAGCCGCTCCGCGGCATGTGGGATCTTCCCGGACCGGGGCACGAACCCGCGTCCCCTGCATCGGCAGGCGGACTCTCAACCACTGCGCCACCAGGGAAGCCCCAGAATGCAACTCTTAAAAGATAAACAAATAGATAATGGTTTATAATAATCATTAGCTTTATTTTCTTAGGAGATAAGTGCCTTTGTCAGAACTCTTCTATTTCAAATCTATTCATTTTTCCTCTGTTATTAGTGAAAATATAACAATCACATTCACGTTAAGGAAAATGAATATAGGGAAAAAGTCACCATTCCAACACAAGTATGGTTGGAATTTTGTGTTTATCTCTTTCCTCTTTTTTTCCCTGAGAGTATATTATATATACTTACCTAGTTTGTGTTCTGCATTTTTCACATAACATTGTATCATGCTTATAACAGAAGGATCTTTCCATGCTATTAGACTTCATAACCATCTATTTAAATACACTGCCACACATTTAAGGATGTTCAAATATATTGTTCATTTCACTGTCAGATATGCCAGGAAAAGTCATCTGAAGAGTTTGAAGGACAAAACCTCAAGGCACCTAAATATTTTTAAGACTGTTAAATGTCGGGATTAAAAAATAAACCTTCTCGGTGGGCTTCCCTGGTGGCACGGTGGTTGAGAGTCTGCCTGCCGATGCAGGGGACATGGGTTCGTGCCCCGGTCCGGGAGGATCCCACGTGCCGCGGGGCGGCTGGGCCTGTGAGCCATGGCCGCTGAGCCTGCGCGTCCGGAGCCTGCGCTCCGCAGCGGGAGAGGTCGCAACAGTGAGAGGCCCGCGTTAAAAATAAATAAAAAAAAAAATAAATAAATAAATAAATAAACCTTCTCGGGAATTCCCTGGCAGTCCAGTGGTTAGGACTCCACACTTCTACTGCAGGGGACACGGGTTCAATCCCTGGTCAGGGAACTAAGATCCCACATGCCACGCAGCACAGCCAAAAAAAAAAAAACCAAAAAAACCTTCTCTAAAAATATATGGAGGACAGCACACGGAAAAATGGTCAACATCTTTAATGTTCAGGGAAATGTCACACACTACATACCAACTAGAACGGGAAAGTTAAAAAGATCGGCAATGCCAAGTGCTGGCAAGGATGTAGAACAGCTCGAATTTTCATACATCGCTAGTGGGATTACCAAATGGTATAGCTACTGAGAAAATAGTTTGATAGTTTCTTACAAAGTTAAACATGCACTTGCCATAGGACCCAGCAACTCCAATCCTAGGCATCTACCCAAGAGAAATGAAAGCATATGTCTGCACAGATCTCTATGTGAATGTTTACAGCATCTTTACTTAGAACAAAGCTCAAATGCCCAACTGGTGGATGGATATACAAATTATGGTACATCTATACAAAGAAATACTGCTCAGCAATAAAAAGCAATGAACTACTGAAAAATACAACCACATGGATGACCCATGAAACATTATGCTATTGTGAAAGAAGCCAGACACAAAAGGCTACTCCCAACTGCTTTTACTCACAACACTTCTAACATCAAATGTGTGGGTTATTTCCATACCAACAACCATTTCGCCAACTCTCCAGACACCAACTGGGTGTCCCACAGTTCAATTCAATTCTGACATAAAGTACCCAGAGTTAGTGTCAGATTCCACAGATCTAAAGGTTAGTCTCACAAGACTGCCCTCACTTCAGATTCCAGTCTCAAGTCCCAGGTTGCCACCTGTACTTGTGACCAATCAGCTATAAATTGGGAGTTCCCATGACTCCTTCATCAAGTTTGATAATTTACTAGAATGGATCACAGAACTCAGGGAGCACTTTGCTTACATTCACTGATTTATTATAAAGGATACAATTCAGAACAGCCAGATGGAAGAGATGCATAGGGTAAAATATGGTGGGGAGGGGAGGTAGGGAGCTTCCATGCCCTCTCTGGGCACACTACTCTCCCAGTACCTCAAAGTATTCACCAGCCAGGAAGCTCTCTGTAGTTTAGGGGGTTTTATTACATAGGCATGATTGATTATATCATTGGACATTAATAATTGAACCCAACTTCCAGCCCCTCTCCCCTTCTCAGAGGTCAGAGGATGGGGCTGGAAGTTCCAACCCTCCAATCATGCTTTGGCCTTTTTGGAGACTAGCCTCTATCCTGAAGTTAAGAAAGGGGTCTCCAGCCACCAGTCACCTAATTAGCATGCAAAAGATACTCTTATCACTCCAGAGATTCCAAGGCTTCTAGGAGCTGTATACCAGGAACTGAGGATAAAGACCATATATATACACTATTGTGCCATAGTTACATACTATGTGATTCCATTTATTCCATTCTGGAAAAGACAAAACTATAGGGGACAGAAATCAGAGCAGTGGCTGCCAGGGGCGATAGTTAAGGGGAGGGGATTAACTGCAAAGGAGCAGAAGGGAATTATTTTGGCTGTTTGAAATATTCTATATTAGTGTGGTAGTTATTTGACAAAATACCTGTGTCAAAATTCATTAAACTTTACTCTTATAAAAGGAATTTGTACAGTATTTAAGGTATACCTTAATAAATATGACTTCAAATAAAAGCGAGTTTCTTCTGTCACCTTTTGCAAATCCCCTGCCCCTAAAGGACGTGACATATTTATTATGACTGTTGTAAAGGAAGGAAATAAAAGTTCTATCAATGAACACCTGGTATGACCTCCACACAAATGTCCACTATCCACTGTTAGCACCAAGAGTAGAACATGATTCAGTAGAATTTTTCAAGTATCTTTGCTCCAAAGCTTCTGTTTATCCCTGACTTCAGCCTGAAAGTTTCTCCTCTTTGGGTCCTGCTTCTGTGCCTTTCAGTTCTGGAGATTCTGCAGCTTTAATAACTTCTTTTGGTTCCATCTCTTTACTTTCCTTTTTCTGCTTCGCCTCTGCCTTCTGTTCTTTTGCCTCAAGTTGATAATGGATGCCCATGCCAATGCAGAGATAGATGCCTGAGACAATAAGGATTATGCCGCATGCCCAGTATGTATATTTGTAGTCTCCGTATATGTCACTGAGACGACCTACGGATGTCCAAAAAAAAAAAAAAAAAAGTTATGTGGGTAAACAATTATACCCTTTCCCAAATAAAGCTTAAGGATCCACTCAAAGAGCTCATAAATGACAAATTAGTCTAAATAGAAACTGCTCAAAATCATTTGATCTTTTGTTTATGATGTCAACTGATTTTGGATGGCCCTGTGTATTCTGTTATCTTTAGCAACTTGAAAATAATTAAATCTTGGCAAATTTGAATTGGGAAAGTCCTAGAGACCACCTAGAGTCAATCCTCTCCATATTCAATGGAAAAATTTGTTGCTCAAAAGAGGTTTAGGGGCTTCCCTGGCGGCGCAGTGGTTGAGAGTCTGCCTGCCAATGCAGGGGACACGGGTTCGTGCCCCGGTCTGGGAAGATCCCACATGCCGCTGAGCGGCTGGGCCCGTGAGCCATGGCCACTGAGCCTGCACGTCCGGAGCCTGTGCTCTGCTGCTGCTCAGCTTTCTGTTCTTTTGCAAGAAGTCGGTAATTGATGCCCATGCCGATGAAAAGATAGATGCCTGCGACAATAAGGATTATACCACATGCCCAGTATGTGTATTTGTAGTCTCCATATATGTCATTGAGACGACCTAAAGATGTCAAAAAGAAAAAAAAAAAAATTATGTGGGTAGAGTTATGCCCTTTCCCAAATAAAGCTTAAGAATCCATTCAAAGAACCCATAAATGACTAATTAGTCTAAAAAGAAACTGCTCATAATTATCTGATCTTTTACTTATGTCACACTGATTTTGGATGGCCCTGCGCAGTCTGTTAACTTTAGGAACTTGAAAATAATTAAATCTTGGCAAATTTGAATTGGGAAAGTCCTAGAGACCACCTAGAGTCAATCCTCTCCATATTCAATGGAAAAATTTGTTGCTCAAAAGAGGTTTAGTAGTCTTGCCCAAGGCCATAGAGCTAATTCCAGTCTCCCAGGCCAATGCACTTCCTCTGACATCAGCATTTCCCAAAGGGCGTTCCCGTGAACACTCATCCTCTGCTAACATTAACTAACAGCAACACCTTTCCACCATTCTAAGTGCTTAATCCTCACAACAGGAAGGTGCTATCATCATCCCCATTGTATAACAGAAAAACTGAAGTACAGAAAACTTAAGTAACTTGTCCAAGGTCATAAAGCTTGTAAATGAAACAGGTTGGCTTTCAACCCAGCAAGTCTGACTCTGAGGCCTGCACCATAACTTCTGTGCTACAGGGTTACTCCCTAGTGTTTGCAAAGTCAAGTAAATTTGGAAATGACACATGGTCTTTTCTATTAAAGGCTATATGAGGTAAAGAAACTTATTTACTTTGGTGTTTCCAATCTTTTTTTGGCCATGAAATCCTTGTAATAGTAAAATTTTTTAGTATCTCAAACTAGTATTAAGAAATAAACTTTGGAGGGACTTCCCTGGTGGTCCAGTGGTTAAGAATCCACCTTCCAATGCAGGAGATGTGGGTTCCTGGTGAGGGAACTAAGATCCCACATGCCGCTGGGCAACTAAGTCTGCACACCACAACTACTGAGCCTGCACGCTCTAGAGCCCACAAGCTGCCCCTAGAGGGCCCGCATGCTGCAACCACTGAGCCCACGTGCTCTGGAGCCCATGCCCCACAACCAGGGCGCCCAAGTGCCACAATGAAGATCCCGCGTGCCGCAACTAAGACCCAACGCAGCCAAATAAATAAATAAAAGAAATAAACTTTGGAAAATACTACCCATATAAAGGACATAATAACCAATTCAAATATGACTCCATATGGTTTTCCAACACAGGGCATCACTCGCTCAGCAGTACTTATTGATTCTCTGAATATACACACGGCCCTGAGTCTGCTAGGCCCTGAGTTAAGTGTGAGCAAAGGAGGTAACATCCACAGCTCAGTGGAGAAGAGAAATGTTAATCCAATAACTATACAGATTGTGACAAGTGCTACAAGGAAGGTTTGAAGGCAGAAAATAGGGGTTTTAAGACCAGCAAGTAGGGTCAGAAAGGCTTTTCTTTTTTTTTAATTAAAAAAAAAATTATTTTTGGCTGCGTTGGGTCTTCATTGCTGTGCGCGAGCTTTCTCTAGTTGCGGCAAGCAGGGGCTACTCTTGGCTGTAGTGCTTGGGCTTCTCATTGCGGTGGCTTCTCTTGTTGTGGAGCACGAGCTCTAGGCGTGTGGGCTTCATTAGTTGTGGCACACGGGCTCAGTAGTTGTGGCTCGTGGGCTCCAGAGCACAGGATCAGTAGTTGTGGAGCACGGGCTTAGTTGCTCCGTGGCACATGGGATCTTCTCAGACCAGGGCCCGAACCTGTGTCCCCTGCATTGGAAGGCAGATTCTTAACCACTGCGCCACCAGGGAAGGCTTTTCTTAAAGTGTAAACTTAGCCAAGACTTACAGGAGGATAGGAGTTATCAAGAAGGGAGATGGGAAAAGGCTCAGGGCAGAGAACAGCGAGTGCAAAGGCAGGTGATAGGAGGAAGCACAGGGTGTGAGAGGAGAAGCAGAGAGAGCAAACTGAGTGGTGGGAAGTGAGGCTGGAGACACAGGTGGGCCAGGCCACGCAAGACCTGGTAGGCCACAGCAGGGAATCTGATCTTCACCCTGAGAAGGTGGGAAGCAACTGGAGTGTTCTAAGAGATGAAGAACAGCTAGAGTGGATATGGGTAAAGTTAGAAGGCTACTGATAGAAGATAGGAGATTTGGATAAGAGTGGTAGTTGTGATGGAGAGCAAATGGGCAGATTAGAAAGAGATTTAGGAAGCAAAAACGGACAGGATTTGGCATCTCCTTGGGTATATATAGGGAGGAGAGAGGGTGGACAGGTCAGTAGTGGATCTTCAGTTATGTATCCTTCCTTACTTTATAGTGCATAATCTCAAAAGCCTGACTCACATCCAGAAGTCCAAATTATTGTTGTATTTTGTATTAATAATAATTTTAAAATGTAAACCATTTAGCATTCTTTTTTTTAAACATCTTTATTGGAGTATAATTGCTTTACAGTGTTGTGTTTGTTTCTGCTGCATAACAAAGTGAATCAGCTATATGCATATGTATATCCCCATATCCCCTCCCTCTTGCAACTCCCTCCCACCGTCCCTATCCCACCCCTCTAGGTGGTCGCAAAGCACGGAGCTGATCTCCCTGTGCTATGCAGCTGCTTCCCACTAGCTATCTATTTTACATTTGATAGTGTATATATGTCAGTGCTACTCTCTCCCCTCGTCCCAGCTTACCCTTCCCCCTCCCTGTGTCCTCAAGTCCATTCTCTACGTCTGTGTCTTTATTCTTGTTCTGCCCCTAGGTTCTTCAGAACCATTTTTTTTTTTTTTTTTAGATTCCATATATATGCATTAGCATACAGTATTTGTTTTTCTTTTTCTGACTTACTTCACTCTGTATGACAGACTCTAGGTCCATCTACCTCACTACAAATAACTCAATTTCATTTCTTTTTATGGCTGAGTAATATGCCATTGTATACATGTGCCGCATCTTTATCCATTCACCATTTAGCATTCTTAAGAGAATAATACATCAAGTTTCATAGTCACTTACTAGCTGTGTGATCTTGGACAAGTTATTTCACTTTTAGAAGGCTCTATTTCTTTATTTATAAAGTGGGAACAATAATAGTCCGACATCACACACTTGTAATATATGACAAAATACAGAAAAAGATTAGGACAGTCCCTGGTATACTGTGAGCCCTCACCTGGTATCTATTGTTATTATTTTAAATATTAATGCTGAATAAATTCCACAATTAAAAAGAAATCACCAACAGTATTTTAAAGGTGGTTATACATACATTTTTCTACAATAAACAGGTTAGTTTTTTTATCAGGAAAAATTATTATACATACTTAAGTGTGTAATAGTTTTTTATTCCTCTTTCAGCTTGATGATTCACTTTAATTCAGTTCTATTAAGTATTTGAGCAATTACGCTGTACCAAGCACTGTGTCAGCACTGAGGGTACAGAAGCAAAGAGAGACTGTCGAGCAGCTCACTGATTTCTGCTTTCTATCACCTTCCTAATCTTCTGTTTTATGTTAATAGAACCATAGAAATAGGGAGACATACTATACCTAAAAGTGGTGGCCCCAGCAGGACAGGACAGCATTCCACAATGGTCACCAATCCCACAGCACTGGAGAACCTCTGGGGTCCAACAAGGTCCATCAGCGTTTCAAACAATACGGCGCCAAACCACCCAAAAGCAAATCCAAGGAATCCCACATAAAGACAGAACCCTATATAGCTAGAGGATAAGGGTACTAGCATATGACACACTCCATTTGCAATAATAGAAGCAGCAAAAAAGTACTGAATTCCAGGTCTTATCCACTTTGTGTTGGCTACAAATCCCATAGAAGGTCTGGCTACCATGTCGACAAAAGCCAGAATGGAAAGAAGGAAGGCAGACTTCTCACTAGAGTGATGTTGACTCTTGGCATAATTACTAAGAAAGACTAAAGGTGTAGCCAGCGCAAAAGACATTATCACATTCCCAGAGAGGTACAGCATAAAGCCTCTGTGTTTGAATAGGGATAAGTCCAGAAGTTTGTTAACTGTTTGGAAAATGGATTGTTTCTCCTTTGGTAGGTTTCTGCCATTAACTTCTGTATTTGCATCACCTGCCCCCTTGTTTGCATCATATTTTCCAGCTTCCTGAAGGGATTCTTTAGACTTCTCTTTCCCTTCATTGGTTGGCTTGGGCCCTATTGGTCTCATCAGAGCTCCAGCCACACAGCAGTTTAGTAGGATGCCTCCAAGAATTAGGAAGCTTCCTCTCCAGCCAAAGACAGCAAAAAGAGCCTGGTTGAGGGGGGCCAGGGCGGAGAGAAACACAGGGCTGCCTGCCATGGCCAGTCCATTTGCTAATGGTCGCCTCTTGTAGAAATACTTGCCAATCATGGTCAGAGATGGATTCAAGTTGAAGGCAAGCCCAAGACCTGGCGAGAGGGGAAGAAAGAATCACATACTCCAATAAATGCCAGAAACATATCTGGAATTAATTAACTAGGCAAAGAAATGAAGTGGAAAGAGGTCAAAATCATGAGAAGCTATTATAACTAGTAGGTCATTAAGTGGACTATTATCAAATAAATACAGACATAAAGTCTCTTTATGCAGCAAATACTAGACTTATAAAATTTAAAAATGTATATATATTTATATATGTGTATACATATATATGTATATATTTTTTGGCCGCACCATGTGGCATGCAGGATCTTAGTTCCCCGACCAGGGATCGAACCCAGGCCCCTTGCAGTGGAAGTACAGAGTCTTAACCCTGGATCACCAGGGAGTCCCTAAAAAATGTATATTTTAAAAAATAATTCTTTACCCTTTAGCAACAAAAAGAACAGTAAATGTAAGATCCTTTGTCTTATTTCATAATTTTATCTTTCCAGAGGAATAGGGAATTGAAAGCAAAAAGGAGAGAGGATAAATCTTATAAATTCAGAAAGCAAGATAGGAGAAGGGGCAAAAGGAAGGGAAGCAAGAGAGAGGGAGGGGGAGGGAGAGAGAGAGAAAATGTTTTTGGATAGTAAAACACAACATTGTCAAGATGTTAACACTACCTTAGTAAATCCATTAATTTAATGAAATTTCTATGAAAATTTCAATGTGTTTTATTTTTCAAATGAGGTAAAATGATTCTAAAATACACCCAAAGAACAAATGCATTAGAACTATTGGAAAAGGATAAATAATTGGTGGGCCTACCCTATCAGATATATAAATATATTGTACAGCTACGGTAATTAGAATAGTGTGGCACTTATTCAAAATTAGAAAAACTGATTACTAAAAGTGGGCAGAAGGTCCAGAAACAGAACCAAAAGATACATTTAAATTAATAGGGAA
>NW_006786594.1:342807-346944 GCF_000442215.2 Lipotes vexillifer
GGGAAAGAATGGATTTTTCAGCTAATGGGGCTGGGACAGTAACTATCCCAATAACCTCTTAAATGGTCTCCCAATCTTGCTTCCCTACTAGGTAAACCAGGTTAGGATGCTTGCACATTTCGATCTCTCTAATGACTGCCCGTCCATAACTTTTCACTCTGGATTAAGAGGTCCCATGATTTGGCCCTAACCTACCTCCCTGCCCTCATCTCCGTCTATATTCTTACTTGTGCTAAGTGTAACTGTTCTTCTAGATTTTCACAAAGCTTCTACTAGCTTTCATTCAGATCTCAACTTAAAATCACCACCTCTGAGAAGCCTTCCCTTTAGGGACCGTTCAATCCTTCTCTATCAAAATTCTGTTTTAAGTCTTTGCAAAGCAATTATTACTACCCAATATTTTTCTTATTTATTCATTTATTTGTTGGTCTGCTTATTGTCTGCTTCCCTCCACTAAACAGCGGGAATCTTGCCTGTCATGTTGGCTCTCCCCACCGAGCTTGGACCAGTGCCTGGCATATAGTTAGGGACTCAATAAATATTTGTTGAGTGAATTAATAAATGAAATAATGAACAGGCTGAATAATCACATGGGAACAAATGAAGTTCTATTCCTTCCTTATGTTATTCAAATAATCCAGATGAGTTAAAATAGCTAAATGTTTAAAAATTTAATTAATGTAGTAAAAGTATAGATCCAAAAAGATAATACCCATTACTGGCATTATCTCAGGTCCTGCAGGTGGGACTGTAAATTATTATAACCTTTTCAAAAGAGTATTTGGCCAATGATATCAAAATGCTTTTTTCCCAGTAACTGCTCTTCTAAAAATTTATCCAAAGGAAATTATCATTTTCACAAAGATGCATACAGAACCACTATCATGCAAATATTGTTTATTAAGAGTGAAAATATAAACAATCTAAATGTCCTTCAATTAGAGAATGGTGAAATAAATTATGGTATATCCATCTATCCCATGAAAAAATAATCGCTGCTAAAGTATATTTACTGAGATGGAGAAACTATGTATAATACATGATGTATTATTAAGTGAAAAAATTGGTTTACAAACATTATACATACATAATTTCATCTCTTAAAAATTTTTTTTAACTTTATTGGAGTATAGTTGATTTACAGTGCTGTGTTAGTTTCAGGTATACAGCAAAGTGATTCAGTCATACGTATACATACGTTCATTCTCTTTTAGATTCTTTTCTCTTATAGGTTATCACAGAATATTGAGTATAGAGTTTCCTGTGCTATAAGTAGGTGCTCGTTGGTTATCTATCTTATATATAGTAGTGTGTGTATGTTCATCCCAAGCTCCTGATTTATACCACCCCCACTTTTCCCCTTTGGTAACCATAAGTTTGTTTTTGATATCTGTAAGTCTGTTTCTGTTTAGTAAATAAGTTCATTTGTATCATTTTAAAAAATTAGACTCCACATATGAGTGATATCATATGATATTTGTCTTTCTCTGTTTGACTTCACTAATCTCATCCCTTTTTGTTCTAAAAATTCTATGTGTGCATATAAAAATGAGTGGATATGGCATCGAAATATTAATGGTAGTTTTCTCTGAATTGTAGAGCTATGGGTGTCGATTGTATTTATATTCAGCAATTTTATTTTCTTAATTTAGCTATTAGAAAGGGGGGTTTCCTCATGAATGCCCTTTATCCCTTGAAAATGTATCTGTCTTTTCTATCAGAAACTGCTTTGTATCTGACATTCTCTCTTTCTCTAATTTGAGCCAATTCCTTCTTGGGTAGAATGGGAAATGAGTGGGAATAGCTAATGACCTCCCTTTCAACAACTTTTTACCTATCACCACTATCTTCTTTCTTAAGACAAAAAAAGAAAGAAAAGAAAAGAAAGAAAGAGAGGGAGGAAGGGAAGAAAGAAAGGAAGAAAGAAAGGAAGAAAGGAAAGAATCTCTTTCAATTTATTCATTCAATAAAAATAATCACCCATTAAGTGCCAGAACTTTCTTTAAAGACTTGCTTTTTTTAAATTAACATATCAGCAGCTCTAAAAAATAGTGACCTAGTAATTTTTCTAACAAAGAACTTTAATTTTTCAAAAGAATTGGCAAATTAATGCTATAAATAGTCCACACAAAAATTAATGCTTGAAAATACATCAGTAGCAACTCACCTGCAATGACTCCGACACACAAGTAAAGTTCCTGCACAGTGGTACAGAAAGAAGCCGCAATCAAGCCACAGCCTGACAAGCAGCCGCCAACAATCATAACTGGACGACTGCCATATTTATTCACCAGGATACTGCTGATAGGACCTAGGAGAGAACAAACAGCTTAGTCATATAGAGGAGAAGCCCAGCCCTCACATCCACACCTGCATATGACATTACCAACATGACAGGATGCCACACCAGAAAATAAACAGATGAAACAGAAGACAGTGGTAAGGAATATTACTTTCTATCTTTATTTCAGAGTCACAGGTCTGTGTAATGGAAGACATATAGTATTGATTGTACATTTTCTATATATCTAGGACATATTAGATGGGTTTTAACTAAAGTATGCAAGACAATAATCTAATTATTTTAGATAGAAGAGGCTGCAAATACCCTGATTATAAGTGTTTTTAGGATTCTTCATGTATCTATGATATTATCCACATATATGTAGCAAGTTTGCTTGTTTTAAATTTTTAGATGGTCATCTAGAGCAAACACACACGAACAATGAGATTTATGAGCAAGTCTGATCAAACTTCTGACTTAAGGGCATGTTTACAAACTAGCTAAAAGGTATCATTTCTCACAGAAAACAACAACACAATCAAAACAGAACTACAAAACAAGAATGCCTACCATCACCACTTTTCTTCAACATTATACTGGAGGTCCGAGCCAGCAGTAAGACAGGGGGGAAAAAGGTGTAAGGAAATGAAGAAACCAAACTATCAGTATTTGCAGAAGATTTGTCTATCAAAAATTTTTGAAAAAAAAATCTACCAATAAACTATTGGAAATAACAAGAGTTTAGCAAGCTTACAGGGTATATGATTAAAATACAAACATCAATTACCTTTCTATACCCAGCAGTCAACACAAAACACATTTTTAAAGAAAGTTATCCTTTATAATGACACCATTTTATAACTGACCTAACAGAGCGCACAGCTTCTATGTAGCTCTTATTGTTAAAGACAATGAAAAACACGACTCCAAGAACTAACATTTCAAATATCTCACTGATAAAGGCATCAAGAACAAAAAGCACTTACTACAGAGCTTTTGTCTACCCATTGAAAGTTAAAAGAGCAGGTCATGAGTACTTACCTCCACCATACATGACAGCAAACGCGATGGAAGATAACCATGACACTTCGCTGGTGCTGGCTTTAAATATTTCTTCAATTTCTTTGTAAAATACAGTAATAGATTTGCCAAAAGCACAAGAGAAGCCAATGGAAATGAAAGCTCCAACAACCACTGCCCACCCCCAGCCTCCATCTGGGGGCGTGTATCCAACTGGACCTCCATTTGATGGTGGCATTGTAAGTAAAGATGAATTCTAAAATGCAGTTCAAATCCAAATATCTAAAGGGTATGAAATTAAAATAGAACATAACAAGTAGGTCAATAACAAAGCACTCCCATAAAATCCCTTACATTTATTAAATAAATAAATAAAGTCATACAGCAGTTTTCTAAATAAAAGGTCATTTCAAGCATTAGATTCTCATTTAACGGGCTGGAAAGTTAGCTCAGTAAAGTTGGGTTTTCATCTAGCTGCTTAGATTTAAGGTATTCTTTTACTAATATGTGACTAGAAAGATTCCTAAACGATGGCTGACCAATACTGTTTAAACCTGCAAAATGAACCCTGAGGGACTTCCCTGGTGGCGCAGTGGCTAAGACTCCATGCTCCCAATGCAGGGGGCCTGGGTTCAATCCCTGGTCAGGGAGCTAGATCCCACATGCATGCCACAACTAAGGAGCCCGTCTGCTGCAACTGACAGGGCGCAACCAAATAAATAAATTTAAAAAATATTTTTTTTAAAATGAACCCTGATATCAGAGACTAGTAGTTTTTTTTTTTTTTTTGCCATACGCGGGCCTCTCACTGTTGTGGCCTCTCCCGTTGCGGA
>NW_006786594.1:347002-372523 GCF_000442215.2 Lipotes vexillifer
CGGGTGCACAAACCCGTGTCCCCTGCATCGGCAGGCGGACTCTCAACCACTGCGCCACCAGGGAAGCCCAGAGACTAGTAGTTTTAAACCAAAGATTTCCCCTTTCCTTAAGCCCCAGCATTAGTGAAAAACATAGTTAGAAAAAGAAATACAATGTGATTATGAATTACTAGCAGGTGGGAGGAGTTGCGAGCTAAAAGGTTTACCAGTCTACTTTAGAGAAATTAAGTTCTCCTTTGATTTACTTAAACCAGCTTCTATTTTATGTCAAAATAAACCTTCCAACAATATGTTATCATACTCATTCTGGCCACCCTAACATTACCTGGAATGATGCAGTACAGTATTAATACTGTACAGGTCAACAATGACAATATCATATTTTACTATTCCTTACTCTTTAATACAAATCCTACCTTCCTATCCATAGAAATCAACTTTTAAACAGCTCACCTTCTAACTAATCTAAACACTTCAAATATAATTTAGAAAGTGATCCTGTAGTGATTTAAAAAAAACAACTCTTAGGAAGGGTTCTGCTTAAGAAGCTAAAAGCCTGGGTTTTTTAAATAAAACTTTTATAGAAGTAAAGTTTTTAAAGCTTTATAAAATTCCCAGGGTTTGCACAACTTTTGTTAGATTTATTCTAAGGTAGCTTTTATTACTCTTGTAGATGGTAATTTTAAAAAATCATTTTCTGTTAGTTGCTGGTTTATAAAGACACAATTGATTTGCTTAAATAATAGCTTTACTGAGATATAGTTCACATATAAAATTCACCCTTTTAAAGTTTGTATTTCAGTGGTTTTCAGTATATTCACAAAACTGTACAACTATCATCACTAATATCAGAACATTTTCATCACCCCAGAAAGAAACCCTGTACCCATTAGCAATTAATGTTATTCCTGAATATTATTTTTGATGATATTGTAATTGAACTGGTTTCTTAATTTTATTTTTGGATTTTTCATTGCTCATGTCTAGAAATACAATTGATTTTTGTAGGTTAATTTTGCAGCCTGCAAATTTGCTGAACTCATTTATCAGTTCTAATAGACTTATGTATATATATATATATATATATATATATATATATGTATGTATATATGTGTGTAGATTCCTTAGGATCTTCTATTTACAAAATCATGTCATCTGTGATAGTTTTACATCTTCCTTTCATTGCCTAATTTCCTTGGAGAAAACCTCCAGTGCATGTGGTGAAAATGGACATCCTTGTCTTATTTCTGACCTTACAGGGAAGTTTTCAGTATTTTACCATTAAGTATGATGTTACCTGTGGGGTTTTGTAGATGCCCTTTATTAAGTTTGAGAAGCTTCCTTCTATTCCTAGTTGTTGAGTATTTTTATCGCAAAGGATATTGGATGGTAGCAAATTGTTTGTTATGTGTCTACGAAGATGATCTTGTGGTTTGGGGCCTTTATTCTATTAATATGGTATGGTCTGACTGATTTTTATATGTTGAACCATTTATGAATTCCTTCACTCCTGAGGTAAGTCCCAATTTGTCATGATATATAACCCATTTTATGTTGTTGGACTCCGTTTGCTCATTTTTTTTTTTTTTTTTTTTTTGCGGTACGCGGGCCTCTCACTGTTGTGGCCTCTCCCACTGCGGAGCACAGGGTCCGGACGCGCAGGCTCAGCGGCCATGGCTCATGGGCCCAGCCGCTCCGCGGCATGTGGGATCTTCCCGGACCAGGGCACGAACCCGTGTCCCCTGCATCGGCAGGCGGACTCTCAACCACTGCGCCACCAGGGAAGCCCCTGCTCATATTTTGTTGAGGATTTTTACGTCCATATTTACCTGAGATAATGGTTTGCAGTTTTCTTCTCTTGTGATGTCTGTCTGGTTTTGGTAACAGGGTAATACTGGCTTCAAAGAACAAGCTGGGAAGTGTTCCCTCCTCTTCTGTTTTTTGGAAGAGCTTTTAAAAGAGTGGTGTTAGTTCTTTAAATATTTCATAGAATTCACCAGTGAAGCCATCTGAGCTTCAGGTTTTCTTTGTGGGTAGTTTTGTGATGACTATGTCAATCTTTTTACTTGCTATAGGTATATTCAGCTTGTCTATATCTTCTTGAGTCATTTGATAGTTTGTGCCTTTCTAGAAATGTGTTCATTTCAGTTAGGTTATCTAACTTGTTGTTCTGCAATTGTTCATAGTATTCCTTTGTAATCCCTTTTTATTTCTATAAGGTTAGTAATGATACATGAAGAGTTTAACCAACAGTACTATTAGAGGCAACAGGCCCCACAAAATTGACCTCACTTCTAACACCAATTGCAAATTTAGGCAGCGGGGGTCAGGGGGTGCGGAGTGGGGTGGTTTCCAAAACAGTTTTGGCAGTTCAACAGGACTCACAGAATTCACTGAAAGCTATTATATTCACGATTTATTACAGGGAAAGGACACAGGTTGAAATCAGCCACAGGAAGAGATGCACAGGGCAGAGTTTGGGAGAGGTTCAAGTGTGGAGCTTTTGATCATACTCTTTCCATGGAGTCATGGATAGCATTACCTTCTCCCACTTACAATGTGTGACAATATAGAGTACCACCAACCGGGGAAACTCACCTAAGCTTTTGGTGTCTAGAATTTAGTAGGGCTTGATCACATACTGCTCACGTGAGTGCTGCCCTTTAGTCTCCAGCCCTTACTAGAGCCCTTACCAGGGGCTAATACTTTAGTCTCCAGTTCTTTCAGAGATTGGAAATAGACAATGTAGCTAAAGGGCCCAGCAAACAAAGCACTCCTATCAGGCAGGACTCTTCAGAGACCCAGAGATCATATTCCAGTAGCCAAGGACAAAGGCCAAACCTCTCTATTGGTAAGGTTAATTCTTCACTATACATAATGTATCCTCTTCCAGTTCTGATTTTAGTAATTTGAGTTCTCTATCTCTTTTCTTGGTTAGTCTAGCTAAAAGTTTGTCAATTTTATTGATTTTTTTCAAAGAACCAAACTTTTGGTTTTATTGATTTTCTCTATTGTTTTTGTACTTTCTAGTTCATTTATTTCTGTTCTAATCTTCGTTATTTCCTTCCCTCTATTAACTTTGCATTTAATTTACCCTTTTTTTCTTGTTTCTTATGGTAAAAGTTTCAGTTATTATTATTTTTTTAGAGACTTCTTCCCAATAGGGTGGAAATTAAATTAAATTTTAATTTATTTACTTTTGGTTATGCTGGGTCTTCGTTGCTGCGTGTGGGCCTTCTCTAGCTGCATCGAGCAGGGGCTACTCTTCGTTGCGGTGCATGGGCTTCTCACCGTGGTGGTTTCTCTTGTTGTGGAGAATGGGCTGTAGGCATGCGGGCTTCAGTAGTTTTGGCATGTGTGCTCAGTAGTTGTGGCACGCGGGCTCTAGAGAGCAGGCTCAGTAGTTGTAGCACACAGGCTTAGTTGCTCCACAGCATGTGGGATCTTCCCGGACCAGGGATCAAACCTGTGCCCCCTGCATTGGCAGGTGGATTCTTAACAACTGTGCTGCCAGAGAAGTCCCAAAAGTTTCAGTTATTGATTTGAGATTTTTTTCTTTTTAAATATAGATGTATACAGCTATAAATTTCCTGCTAGGCACTGTTTTAGCTGTATTACAGAAATGTTGGTATTTTGTGTTCATTCATCTCAATGTGTTTTCTTTTTTTCTTGTTTTTGTGGTACGTGGGCCTCTCACCACTGTGGCCTCTCCCGCTATGGAGCACAGGCTCCGGACGTGCAGGCCCAGCGGCCATGGATCACGGGCCCAGCCACTCCACGGCACGTGGGATCCTCCCGGACCGGGGCACGAACCCGTGTCCCCTGCATTGGCAGGCGGACCCCCAACCACTGCACCACCAGGGAAGCCCTCAATGTGTTTTCTAATTTCCTTTATAATTTATTCTTTGAACCATTGGTTATTTAGGAATGTGTTGTTAATTTCCACATATTTGCTCATTTGCCAAGTTTTCTTTTGTTGTTCATTTCTGATTTTATTTCATTATGATCAGAGAACATACTCAGTCCTTTCAAATGTACTGAGACTTGTTTTATGGCCTAATAGATGGTCTATCCTGAAATGTTCCACGTGTACTTGAGAAGAATGTATATTCTGTTGTTGTTGGGTAAAATGTTCTACAGATGTTTGTTAGATTTATTTGGTTTATACTTGGTACATACTTGGTTGTTCAAGTCTTCTATTTCCTGGTTGATTTTCTGCCTAGTTATTTTATTGAAGTTCTGTTGAAATCTTCAACTATTGTTATTGAATTGTCTATTTCTCTCTTTATTTCCATCCGTTTTGGCTTCATCTATTTTGGGGCTCTGTGGTTAGGTGTATATATGTTTATAATTGTTATGTCTTCATAATGGATTGAACTTTTATCATTATAAAATGTCTTTGTGTCTAGAAACAATTTTGTCTTAAAGTCTATTTTGCCTAGGTTTCTTTGGTTACTGTCTGCATGGCATATTTTTTTTTCATCTGTATACTCTAAAGCAGTTTGTGTCCTTGAATCTATAATGTGCCTCTTGTAGACAGCATAGGGTTGGATCCAATTTGCCAATCACTGCTTTTTGATTGAAGTGCTTAATCTATTTAGATTTAATTACTGATAAGGTAGGACTTAGGTCTGCTGTTTTACTATTTGTTTTCTCTGTCTTATGTCTTTTTTGTTTTTCTATTCCTCCATCACTGCCTTCTTTTATGTTAAATAGATATTTTTGGTATGCCCCTTTAATTACCTCGCTGTTTCTTTTACTATGTTTTTTGCTATTTTCTTAGTGGCTGTCCTGTGGATTACAATGAACATCTTAACTTAAAACAGTCTAGTATAGTTTAATACCAATTTAATTGCAATAGTATACAAAAACTTTGCTCCTGTACAGTTTCCCCCTTCACACTATTATCTTACAAATTACATCTTTATACACTATAAGCCCATTAAAAATTGTATAATTATTGCTTTTAAATCGGGTAGAAGGGGAAAAAAGTGTTTACAAAGAAAAAAATACATTCATACTGTCTTACTGTATATTTACCTATGTAGTTACCTTTACTGGTGTTCTTTATTTTTTTCCATGTGGATTCAAGTTACTGTGTAGTGTCCTTTCAATTCAGCCTGAAGGACACTCTTTGGTATTTCTTGTAGGGAAGGCCTGCTGGCAACAAATTCTCTCAGTTTTTATCTGGGAATGTCTTAATCTCCCCTTCATCTTGAAGGATAATTTTGCTGGATATAGAATTCTGGGTTGACAACCTTTCTTTCAGCACGTTGGGTATTTTGTCCCATTGCTTTCTGGCTTCTATGGTCTCTAAAGAAAAATCAGCTGTTACTCCTATTGAGTATACTTTGTGATGAGTTTCTTCTCTCTTGTTGCTTTCAAGATTCTCTCTTTGTCTTTGTCTCTGAAGTTCTATTTATTTTTCATTCATTTTTCTTTTTTTCCCTTTGATTTGATAACCTCAATTGACCTATATTCAGGTTTACTGATTCTTCTGCCAGCTCAAGTTTGCTTTTGAGCCCCTCGTACAAATTTTTCATTCAGTTATTGTACTTTTCAGCTCCAGAATTTCTATTTGGCTCTTTTTGTGTGTGTGTAATAACTATCTCTTATAAATATTCTCTATTTGGTGAGATATTGTTCTCATAATTTCTTTTAGTTCTTTAGACATAGTTTTCTTTAATTCTTTGAAAAAATTTATAATACCTAAATTAAAGCCTCTGTCTAGTAAGTCCAATGTCTAGGCTTCCTTGGGGATAGTTTCTATTAAATGACTTTTCTCTCTGTGTATAGACCATACTTTCCAGTTTCCTTGTGTGTCACATATTTTGTTGTTTTTGTTTTTGTTGTTGAAAACTGGACATTTAAAATAATATGATGTGGCTGCACCCCAATGTTCATTGCAGCACTATTTACAATAGCCAGGACACGGAAGCAACCTAAATGTCCATCAACAGAGGAATGGATAAATAAGATTTGGTAATATATGCAATGGAATATTACTCAGCCATAAGAAGGAACGAAATTGGGTCATTTGTAGAGACATGGATGGACCTAGAGACTGTCATACAGAGTGAGTCAGAAGAGAAAAACAAATATCATATATTAACGCATATATGTGGAATCTAGAAAAATGGTATGATGATCTTATTTGCAAAACAGAAATAGAGACACGGACATAGAGAACAAATGTATGGACACCAAGGGAGGAAGCAGGGGTGGGATGAATTGGGAGATTGCGATTGACATATATACACTATTGAAACTATGTATAAAATAGGTAACTCATGAGAACCTACTGTATAGCTCAGGGAACTCTACTCAGTCTCTGTGGTGACCTAAAAGGGAAGGAAATCCAAAAAGGAGCAGATATATGTATACGTATAGCTGATTCACTTTGCTGTACAGTAGAAACTAATGCAACATTGTAAAGCAACTATACTCCAATAAAAATTAATTTAAAAATATAAAGTAATATGATGTGGCAACTGTGGAAATCAGATTCCCTCCCTCCCCAGGGCTAGTTGTTATTGCTATTGGTTGTTCATGTCAATACTACTCCTATTGCCTTTTGTTTGTTTAATGAATTTCCTAAATAAATTCTGTGAAGTTTGTATTTTTTGTCATATGTGGCTACTGAAATCTTGCTTGGTTAGCTTAGTGATCAGCCAATGATTGGACAAAAATTTCCTTAAAATGCCTTGAATCAGTATATCTCCCAGGCTTCACCAAAGGGTATTATGTGTATGTTCAGGCATGCTTTCAATTCTCCAGCAGGCAGCTTACACTTCTGGCTTAGCTTTCAATTCCTGCTTGTACAGAGCTTCAAGTTCAGTCAGAGGAGGGAGATGCAGGCCTTCTCAAGTATTTCCTGAGCATGGGCACAGTGTGCACATGTGCATGACCTTCTAGCATCCTGGGAATATGTCAGAACCTTTCAAAGCCCGCTATGGACATCTCACTTCCCAGTTTTTGCTTTGAAGTGTTTGGTCAGCTTCTTGTTTGCCCAATTGTTTCTCCACCTCAGGCAGTTGAGATTTTAAATAATTGCCCCTGATTTTTTTCAACAAATGTCCTGGGGAAAAAGCTGTTTGCACTGAGCAAGCTCTGAATCAGGTCAAAGAAAGACAAGTCCTGTGAGTGGAGGTTTCAAGGAAACTGTCAGACATGTTGAATAATGATAATTCTCTAAGAATGAGGTTTTTTGAAGGTTCCAAACAATTCTGCCCCCACCAGTGGTTACTACACTGCTGATTTTTATGGCTATTATTATTGTGAGGTTTTTTGTTTCAATTCTACTAGAGTTGGGGAGATGAGAACTGGAATAGATCATGTTAAAACACCACAAATCAGACTTCCCTGGTGGCACAGTGGTTAAGAATCCACCTGCCAGTGCAGGGGACACGGGTTCGAGCCCTGGTCCGGGAAGATCCCACATGCTATGGGGTAACTTAGTCCGTGCACCACAACTACTGAGCCTGAGCTCTCTAGAGTCCTTGAGCCACAACTACTGAGCCCACATGCCTAGAGCCTATGCTCTGCAATGAAAAGTAGCCCCCGCTCACCGCAACTAGAGAAAGCCCGTGTGTAGCAACAAAGACCCAATGCAGCCAAAAATAAAATATAAATTAATTAATTAAAAAAAAAAACACCACTAATCTTGCTGTTCTGAGATTCAGTTGTTTCTTGAATATATTCTCTTTGGATTATTGCAAGCCTCTGGTTAATTTTGAGTTTTGAAAAGTTGATATTTTTTTTTGCCAATGTTCTTATTGCTGTTATGAAAGAGCAGAATTTCAGAGGACCTTACTCCACCATTCCAGAAGTACCACTACAATTGATTTTTATATACAGTAGTCCCCCTTTATCTTCAGTTTTGCTTTCTGCAGTTTCCGTTACCCATGATCAACTGTGGTCTGAAAATATTAAGTGGAAAATTCCAGAAGTAAACAATTTATAAGTTTTAAATTGCATGCTGTGCTGAGAAGCATGATAAATCTCACACCATCCCACTCCTTACTGCCTGGGCCGTGCATCATTCCTGTGCCAGTGTATCCATGTTGTATATGCTACCAGCTCATTAGTCACTTAGTAGTTGTCTCAGTTTTCAGATCGATTTTCATGGTACCACAGTGCTTGTGCTGGAATAACCCTCATTTTACTTAATAAGTAAAATAATGTATATAGTGTTTCATCATCAAGAAAAGTATTTACTCCAGAGTTTGGCAGATACATTATCAGATTTAGGAAGTTTTATTCCTAGTTCATTAAGAATTTATTTTAAATCCATTGACCATTGAATTCAGGTTTTGTTTTTTGTTTTTTTTCATAATACCTTCACAAGGCATTTCTTCTTTCATCTATACAAGTAGTGAGTAACATTTATAGATCTTTTAAATATTAAACCACCCTTGAATTCCTATGAATTCAAGGATGAATTCATCCTTGAAGAATATGCCCAACTTGGTCACAATATACATATTTTTAATACATTTCTAAGTTAAATTTGTTAATATTTTGTTTGGATTTTTTGAAATGTGTCCATAAAGTATTTGGAAATATAATTTTCCCTTCTCATATTGTCCTTTTCTGATTTCAATATCAGGGGTTTTTTAAATAATTAATTAATTAATTAATTTTTTTGGCTGTGTTGGGTCTTTGTTGCTGCATGCAGGCTTTCTCTAGCTGTGGTGAGCAAGGGCTACTCTTTGTTGCAGTGCACGGGCTTCTCACGCTGTGGCTTCTCTTGTTGCAGAGCACGGGCTCTAGGCACACGGGCTTCAACAGTTGTGGCACACAGGCTCAGTAGTTGTGGTTCAAGAGCTCTAGAGTGCAGGCTCAGTAGTTGTGGCACATAGGCTTAGTTGCTCGGCGGCGTGTGGTATTTTCCCAGACCAGGGCTTGAACCCATGTCCCCTGCATTGGCAGGCAGATTCTTAACCACTGCGCCACCAGGGAAGTCCCTCAACATCAGTTTTACATTAGAGTCATAAAGTGAGTTAGGAGATGTTCTCTTTTTTCCTCCTCTCAGGGAGAGATTATATAAGGCTAGAATGATCTAGTCTTTGTAAGTTTGGTAGAATTTACTGGTAATACTATTTGGGCACTTTATTTTCTTTTTGGAAGATTTCATATCACCTCCTTCAATTTTCTTAACAATTATAAGTCTATTCATTCCTTCTATTGCATTTTGAGTCTGTCTTTTTAGGGTATTTTTCTATAGCTTCTTCCATTTTGTCAAAGTTTTCAAATTACTGGCATAGAATTTTTATATTTTAATCTCTTTATGGGTATAGGTATATCCTCTTTATCATTGATATTTGTGCCTTCTTTTTCCCCCTTTAATCTCAGGAATTTATCTATAAGTTTTCTTCAAAGAACATTTTCACAAGAACCTCTCTGTCCTGAACAGATTTTTCCTCCAATTGCAGGGCTTGGTCCTATACTTGTGCTAATATATTGAGTTATATCACCCCCTAGATGTTTCCTAATTGTTGAATATACTGTTCAGTGTTTAATATATTGGACCCTTAAAGCTGTTCATTTATCTTTATTTCAAAAATCTGAACATATGGCCAGCATATACTTGATTGATGTTAATTTAAATTTAAATGTTAATAGCATACCCATAAAAAAGAACATTCTCAGTTTTATCTATATTTTATTATACTTTCCCCTTATTTCATTGATTTCTGTTACTATTTTTTATCATCATTTGTATTCCTACATATTTGGAATTTATTCTATTCCTTTTCAAATATAAGATGGCTACTTAGCTGATTAATTTTTAGCCCTAATTTTTTTCTAATATGAGCATTTAAGACTACAAATTCCCCTCTATTTATCACCTTTACTGCATTCTATGTAGTTTTGTATACAGTATTTTTACTATTGTTTGTTCCAAGTGTTTTAAAAATTTCCACTGTGCCTTCTTCTTTGACCCAGAGTTATTCAGGGGTTTTTAACTCTCCAAAGGAAATCTTTTGTTTGGCTTTAGTGACTTATACTTAACAACACTGTGGTAAGATGACAAGGTTGGTACAGTTCAATTTTTTGATATTTTATAAGACTGGCATTTATGGGCTGGTATATTAATTTTTGAAAATATTTCATGTATGCTTGAAAAGAATATACATTTTCTAGTTGTTGGGTTGAATTATTTGTTGAATCAAACTTTTGTTTTTTCAAATCTTCTAAATCTTTACTAGTTTTCTATTTTCTGCTTCATCTATCAATAATTGAAGAGAAGTATGTTGAAATCTCCTAATGACGATGTGTTTCTCAATTTTTCCATGTCGTTCTTTTGGTAATGCTTATGAACTTAGGTGGTTGATCTTAATCTCTGAGAAACTTGAAGGCCTAAACTGAGGACACTTTCTTCCAGAAAAAAAAATTGCATCTCCCAGAAGCTAGGAATGCTATGGACCTGGATGATTTTAGCCAGGATTCCTGGCTTAATGTGGGAGCTAAGGTTAGTTTTCCTTTGCTGCTGATCCCAGGCTTACCTCCCAATTACTAGCCCAAGTATGCAAGGCACAGCACAAAGTAAATTCAATTCAAATATCTGAGTGACAACTTTAGTTTACTAAAAGCAATAAAACTGAAATATGTTTCCTGCTCCCAAAGAATTTATAATTTAGTGGCAGATAATGGAAGCTATTACCATTATAGATACTATTTTTTAATTATCTATTTTGTGCTAGATACTTTCACCAGGCTTATATGACAAGCTTCTTGTGTCCTTGCCTGGACATTAATTTCTTCATTCATTGTTCAAATTGTTGAAAGTGCACTCTCAAGTGATTTTTTTTTATCTTCTCTCTGGAGAAGATCTTCTCTCTGGATTGTCTTCCTTTCTTGCAGGCCATTCACTCCTTTTCAGTTTGATTCAGTTACTCCATTTCTTCTGCCTATTTTATGTTAATCAGGTTGGTAAGTGACCAAAAACTTAACT
Organism: Lipotes vexillifer; assembly: GCF_000442215.2. NCBI lineage: Eukaryota > Metazoa > Chordata > Mammalia > Artiodactyla > Lipotidae > Lipotes > Lipotes vexillifer. Next base: position 357,960 of record NW_006786594.1, read on the forward strand.
CAATCTGACTTGACCAAAAAGAAAATGTTTTTGACTCATGTAACCAAGAAATCTAAGGCAGTGATTCTGGCTTTAGGCACAGCCTGATCCAAGGACCAAATGATCTGGTCAGGGATATTTCCCTATTTATAGTTCTACTTTCTTCTGTGTTGATTTCACTTTCAAGCAGGTCCTCAACTCACTGAGGCAAGAAGACTGCCAGTAACTCCCAGCCTACATACTTTCCATAAAATCCCAGCTTCGTTCCAGGCAACAGAATTCCTAGAATGTTCACTTTGGCAACATAATTAGCTTTAAGTGAATACTTGGTTTGGTCAGGTCTAATCACTGTGTGAGGCTTGACTGGCTGGATCTATTTCATATGCCTAATTCTGAAGCCTGGGGTCCAGTCACAGAACAGATAGAATGGAAAGCCAGAGTTTTTAAATGCTACAAAGGCCTATGTAATTTATCCTAACTTCATCTCCTACCTTTGTCCCTCCTGGCTTATACCACTCCAGCTATACTGGCCTTCTTACTATCTTTAAGGATGTCAAGCACACTTGCCCTTCAGGGTTTCTGAATTTACGGTTATCACTGCCTGGAATTTTGTTAACCCAGATATCACTTCAATTAAATCTTTGTTCAAATGTTCCCATATCAGGGAGCCTTTTCTGGACCATCCTAGATCAATCCTAGATCAACCTCCCACTTCCCACTCCTTACCTTGCTTTGTTTTTCTCCATGGTACCTATCTAAAAGAATATATAAAATAACAGCAAATACTCATATAGTGCTTTCTATACAGCAGGCATTAGATTAAGCACTTTACTTGATTAACTTAATGCTCTAACAACCCTATGAAGTAAGTACTATTACTATTCCCAATTTAGAGTTGAGCAAACTGAAAACAGAAAGGTTAAGTAACTTATTCAGGACATGGCAGAGCTGGGATTCAAACGTAATCAGAATGGCTCCCAAGTTTGTGCTTTTAACTACTAGACCACATTACCTCTTATTGTTGTCAGTCTCTCCACCCAAAAAATAAGCTGCATGAAAACAGGGACTTTTTATAGTGATATATCTCTAGCCCTTTGGCATGTAATAATAGATACTCAACAAATATTTGATGAACAAATAAAAGAGGATGCCGATATAGCCAGAAGGGAAAATGGATCCTTAAACATGTACTGCACACAAGCTGCTCTAAATTAACACTGCAAACTGAGAGCTTATCTGTTCCAGTGATTTCCTTATCATCTATGTGATGACTCAATCGCACAGTTCCAGCTAGCCAGTCCAGAATCTGGGGGTCATCCTTCTCTTATTTGCTCTCATGTTCCATATCTAATCAATCTGGATAGCTCTGTATTTGTCCTCCTCTCCACCCTCACAGCCACTGTACCTTAGATCAGGTCACCAATCTCCCATGGGTTAATGCAATAGCCTCCTAATTGGTTTCCCTACTTTCCACCTTTTGGTCTCCCTTTTTCATTCTCCACACTGCAGTCCAAGTGAGCTTCTGAAAGTAAAGCCTGGTCATTTTGCTCTTTTTCTTAAAATTCTTCTATGGCTCCAGATATATGACCCTCAGAATCATTTATCAAAGCATATTCAAAACCTGTTCTAATCTCACCATTGTTTGCCTCTTCAACTTTATCTCTTCCTGATTTCCATCATACACTCTACGCCCCAGCCTTAACAGAGTACTTGAACTTCTTCAAAGTGCCATCCTCTCTCATCCTCTGCCTTTTGCACGTTTCTGTTCCTTGTGCCTAGGTCTGGCTCTCCCATCACTTGGCTAACTGCTATTTGTCTTTCAGGTCTCATTTTTCCTGAACTGCCAGGGGCAGGCTTGTCATCTCTGCCATGTGGACCCAAAGGACCCCAGTCTTACTTCTATCATAACACCTACATTGTAGTATAATTAGTTTGCCCGGCTCTCCCGTTAAACTGTGTGTGCTCTTGTGAACAGACACCATATCTATTGTGTTCAATGATATACTTCCATCATCTAGAATAGGTTCTGGCAGATACCAGGCAAATATATTATTTGGAAAATTAAATGAAGCCCCATTTAATTGGTGAAGATGTGCCTAAAGTTGTTAAACAGTAGAGCCCATATCCAAATGCAAGTGAGTCTGGTTCCAAAACACATGTACTTTAATGTACACACCCTTTTTAAAAGAGGAAAGATAAAAATTCTTCTGGATCGCTGGGTTGATAAAATTATTTTATTTGTAATGCTACTTACATATGTACATATTAGATATAGTAACACTAAACAAAAGCACTACAAACATTAATTTATAATTATATAATTGTAATTTATAATTAATTATAAATTAATGCTGTGATCAGATTAGTGCTGTCATAGTGAATATGCTTATCCTATTATATACTTTTTCTCTATTTAAACTAATATTGAATTTGTTTTTACATAGTTTAGAGTATGCCATAAAATCATCTGGTCTACATTTGTATAAACCTATCATTTAAGTATTAACTATTCATCCATATTCTTCACTAGCCTGCATCATTAAATCCATACTATTTGGTACCTGTATTAATTTTAATCAAAAACAAATGCAAAGTACTTTCCTTTTAAAACAATGGTCATCCACAATATCCAGAAAATACTTTATCTATTTTAGATTGTCAATTAAAAACAAATACAAGATACGAAAAATTCTCCTACAGAACTAGTTATCCCTAATAATATGTGCACATGAACACAAATATCTAAGACATATCTTGTAATCTCATTTAAACATACACACACACACACACCAAGGCAATGCCACCACAAAAAGCAGGAGCCCGGGCAAACATTTCAGACTCTTCCTTTTCCTCCAGAAGGATCTGAGATTTCTTCAACAATGTTCCTTAAGAGACTCTGGCCTTGTTCCAAACTTCCCCAGGGTCTCCTGGTCAGATAAACAGGACTGGGATATGACCAGGGCCAGCAAGTTCCACTAGGATAGTTCTGTTTACAGGAGCTCAGACACAATCAGATTGTTTCAAGTCCTTTAAAGTGATTTGGCACAAATAGCCCAGATATCTCCTCCTAACATTTACAACTTTCTAAGTAGCTGCTCAAGCCCAGAAATTGATGGAATCAAAGCAGAACATGAAAGCACCATTATTCTATGGCCTGGTAGCAATTACAGATTCATCTCCTTCAGAGATTTCCATTTATTTTGACTATTCATCAGAATGGGTAAGATTATACCATGAAATTATTAGAAATACAATTTTCCACCCATTCCCATTCACTGACAGAGACAAACAAGGATAAGTGAAAGTCCTCAAGTGAGTATAGGACATATAGTACATTTCACCTGCAGAAGAGATATGATTGATGTAAGAGCCATTTCAAAGTTTCCCCAATGCCACTGGGCCCTCATCTCCCAAAGCATGATTCATCCTTGGTAAAGGTCTCTGTTGGTCCTGGTTGGTTCTGACGCAGGAATTTGGTCCCTAGCTTAGTTTCTGTTTTTGCTCTGGAAAATACTGTCACATCCCATAGTGTCCTTTGCCTGGGGTCTTTTAGATAGAGCTACCAAATTAATTCTCTTCCACAACTACAGGCTTTTTATAAGAATCACATTTGGTGTAAGAAAGAAAAAAAAATCAAGCAAAATTCTTTGCTGATATAATGTCCTGAATTATACCATTATACCCTCTCTTAATCTCTTAGATTTACTTTGAAAGGAACTAAGTGTGTGTACAAGTGACTCCCAAGCCTGTGGTCTTCAACCATTTTGCCCCAAAATGAACTCTGGAAACTGTACTTCCTTACACATTGACTATTAAACTGTATTATAAGTTTGATAGTTGCAAATATGTGATTTCTGGCATATTGTATATTGTGTTATATGTGCATTAAATATATTGTTGTCAAAACCTTGGCACTTGGGCTCATTCAGTTTACGGAAAATGGCCACTGTATAACTGGCCAGTCCTCACTATCAGAAAAGGTGTGACCTCACTTGAATTTGAAAGGAAATAGAATATGCCACCCCAAAATATGCCATTTGGCATATGGTTTATTTTGAATTAAAGTAACTTAAGAAACAGCCAGTACAAGATGGACACTCTGACCTCCTTTGTCCCCGATAGCAGGAAATAAATCTCCCATTCGAAAGTTACTCTCCCGGGGCTTCCCTGGTGGCGCAGTGGTTGAGAATCTGCCTGCTAATGCAGGGGACACGGGTTCGAGCCCTGGTCTGGGAGGATCCCACATGCCGCGGAGCAACTAGGCCCGTGAGCCACAACTACTGAGCCTGCGCGTCTGGAGCCTGTGCTCCACAACAAGAGAGGCTGCGATAGTGAGAGGCCCGCACACCGTGATGAAGAGTGGCCCCCACTTGCCACAACTAGAGAAAGCCCTCGCAAAGAAATGAAGACCCAACACAGCAAAAATAAATAAATAAATAAACTCGTACCCCCAACATCTTCTTAAAAAAAAAAAAAAAGAAAGTTACTCTCCCAGTATCAGGAGGATAGCAGGCATCCTTATTATCAGAGAGAGTGAGTTTAGGGCCGAGAAGGCTATATAAACAAACCTTGTTACTTCTTCACTAATATGCCACCCAAGCCCAAATGCTTTGTCTTGTCAATTCTTCACAAATGTATTGTTTCCTTGTCTAAAAGGTATAAAAGCTGCCTGCTTAGGTTACTTCTTTGATTGTCATATTTTTTTTCAATAAATTTATTTATTTATCTTTTTTATTTTTGACTGCATTGGGTCTTCGTTGCTGCACACAGGCTTTCTCTAGTTGCTCCAAGTGGGAGCTACTCTTCGTTGCGGTGGCTTCTCTTGTTGCGGAGCACAGGCTCTAGGCACGTAGGCTTCATTAGTTGTGGCACGTGGGCTCAGTAGCTGTGGCTCGCAGGCTCTAGAGCACAGGCTCAGTAGTTGTGGTGCACGGGCTTAGCTGCTCCACGGCATGTGGGATCTTCCTGTGTCCCCTGCATTGGGAGGCAGACTCTTAACCACTGCACCACCAGGGAAGTCTCAAGTGTTATATTTTTATGGGCTCGCATATGTACGAAATTAAATGTTTTTCTGCTGTTAATCTGCCTTATGTCAATTTAATTATTATTTAATTATTAGACCAACCACAGAGCTTAGAAGGTAAGAAGGGAAAAGTTTTTCCTCCCTACAAATTCAAAGCAGTGAGTTGAAAAACATTCCTGTTACAACCTATTCCTGTCTCCTTCAAAATTCTCTCTCTGGAGCTATGCATTCTGGGTTTTTCCCTTTGTTTGGATTGTTCCCCAAAGATTTTTATAGCATGGAACAGCACACCAGAGTAAGAACAGGGATGAGTGAGGTAGTCTTTCTTTCGTAAGGAAGGAGAAGGGAACAGATAAACAAGGACTTACTGTATAGCATAGGGAACTATATTCAGTATCTTGTAATAAGCTATAATGGAAAAGAATCTGAAAAAGTATATATATATATACACACATACACAGAGTATATGAGTCACTTTGCTATAGACCTGAAACACAATATTGAAAATCAACTATACTTCAATAAGAAATTTTTAAAAAATGATGGAGAAGGGGATCTGCATGAAATGAGTCAGTTAAAGAAGTCCTGAGGCACCCAGTCTCATCTTAGGCGAGCTCATTCTAAATTCAGCGTACCTATGAAACTGAGAATTTGCAAAATAATTCCATACCACCATTTGAAAATGAAGATTACCTGTCCCAGACCATTTCACCTACGTAAGCTGAAGGTAGGATAAAAATATCTCCAAGATTTCTAAAATTTCCATTTGAGTTAATAGAAGCTGTAACATCTCAGTTCAAAGGAAACAATCTGGGTTCTGAGGTTAAATAGAAATGCTCCATTGCATGAATTTCACAAATATTTTCTGAATTAAGAGTAAAAAAAACATTAAAGGTTAATTAATCTCAGAATATTTACACTTAAATTTACATACATACTCTGTGATAGTAGAGCTGTTTGATGCAGTAAGGTTCAGTTGGAACAGCTAATATAATACTTATTGAATGTGATTAAACTTTGAGCTTAGTTGCCAGTTATGATTTCTCACAATTTCTTTTATTTATTTATTTGTTTGTTTGTTTATTTATATATTTTTGGACATGCCTCTTGGCTTATGGGATCTCAGTTCCCCAACCAGGGATTGAACCCGGGCCACAGCAGTGAAAACACCGAGTCCTAACCACTAGACTACCAGGGAACTCCCACAATTTGCTTTTTTTTTTTTTTTTTTGCGGTACGCGGGCCTCTCACTGTTGTGGCCTCTCTCGTTGCGGAGCACAGGCTCCGGACGCACAGGCTCAGCGGCATGGCTCACGGGCCCAGCCTCTCCGCGGCATGTGGGATCCTCCCGGACTGGGGCACGAACCCGCATCCCCTGCATCGGCAGGCGAACTCTCAACCACTGCGCCACCAGGGAAGCCCCACAATTTGCTTTTTAAGGTCACAATTTTTGGTCACCAAGAACTGTTTCATCAGTTTTAATAATAACACTGTCTTATATTAAAAACTTTAGTCCACAGTTTCAAAATTAAATTTAAAACTGCAAGTGTCTTCAGGAAGAAAAAGATTCAGAGAGAAGAAGAAAGGAAATAAAATACGAGCATTCAAAAGAAAAATTATGTATAAAAAAATTCAAAACCCAGAGGTGGACTCAACACAATTCTGCCAAATTACCAAATTCCCGTCTTTGTTATTTGAAATTTTTTATTTTGGCATGATTTCTCAATACCAATTTTCTTCACATTTTAGAAAGGACATAAAAATCTGAGGTAATAGTAAAGAAAGGGAAGTTAGAGACTGTGTCCTTTGAAGTCCTTTACACTATACAGGAGAGTTTTGCTCAGAAGAATTCCAGATTATAATCTAGACTATAATCTATAAACATTGTTTTCTGCAATCCAAAGTAGACTCTCCAAAACCTAAATACACTATTTTTATTTATTAATATATGACTGATTTTGTCCCAGGGTTTGAAGCACAAATGTACTGACTACTTTAAAATAATAAATAAACAGGCATGGAGTTAGGGTTATGGTCATCTATCTACATTACTCCTTTTGAATAGAAATGCTAGTATACCACTGCTGGTATCTACTTCACACCTAGTTCTCTGAGGCCAAATTAGGAAAATAAGTAGTCACAAGGAGGAAGACAGCAGAGAAAGCTGTTCTTCCTTTTCCTGAAAAAAAAAAAATATATGACTTGAACTGCTCACTGAAATATTTAACACTATAATCAGCTTCATAATTTTTAGTAGTTTTATAGTTGGTTTTATGTAAAAGTATCTCATAGGTTTTTATGAATAAAGACTAAAATTTTACCTCTATGTTTTACTCATCATTCTTAAAGTTTTCATCCCAATGCTTGCTTCAGCAGCACATATACTAAAACTGGAATGATACAGAGAAGATTAGCATGGCCCCGGCGCAAGGATGACACACAAATTCATGAAGCGTTCCATATTTTTGTGGGATAGGAGGGTGGGAGGGAGAAGCAAGAGGGAGGCGATATGGGGGTATATGTATACGTATAGCTGATTCACTTTGTTATAAAGCAGAAACTAACACACCATTGTAAAGCAATTATACTCCAATAAAGATGTTAAAAAAATTTTTTTTCATCCCAGATTCAAGACAATTACATTTGTCTCCTTTTAGTTCTTTCCTGTACATAATTGTTTAATGTCCATCACTGAGTCTGAACACCGTTATTACTACTACATCTGAGCCCACTACTTTAAAGAAGTAACAAAGTTGTTTTTGTAAAGTACCTGATAATCCACAAAAGACTAATAAATTAAGTATTGTTTGTCTAACATAAGCATTACTTACACTAAGCACAGATAAATAGTTATTTGCAAAGTTGGGTTTTTTTGTTTGTTTTTTTGCGGTACGTGGGCCTCTCACTGTTGTGGCCTCTCCCGTTGCGGATCACAGGCTCCGGACGCGCAGGCCTAGCGGCCATGGCTCACGGGCCTATCCGCTCCGCGGTATGTGGGATCTTCCTGGACCGGGGCACGAACCCGTGTCCCCTACATCGGCAGGCGGACTCTCAACCACTGTGCCACCAGGGAAGCCCTGCAAAGTTGTTTTAAAGGGCATTTCTGGACACTAAAAAAGTATCAAAAATGAAATTTTGTTACCTCAAAATACGACTATAGGTTAAACTTAGTCTTTAAATGCTGACAATGTAAGTCCTAGAATATACTGTCAGTAAAACAAAAATCACTTTATAATACACTTAAAATAATTTCAACAATCTATTTCACTTTCCTAAAAAAATACAGTAAATTGTTAATCTGCTCCCCTTAGGGGGCTGTTTTCTATACGAAAAATGACAAACATCAGCAAGGTGCAATCACAACAGAGTGAGGTAAAATTGTGCATTTCTAATTTGCATCCTAAATCTGAATCATCAACCTCTAGAGGGGTTACTGGCAATTGGCATGACAAAGGCTTACACCTTAGAGGGAATTACTAAAGACAAGGTTTGGGGCTAATTTAAATAATGTAACTGATATTACTGGATCCACAAGAAGAGAGAATTCCATGGGTCACAGTAATTAGCCAAAAAGTTACTCAAGACACACTGTTCCATTTAACTATGCATTATGGGAACTTCAAAGACAGCTACTACCTTAGAAACTTACAATAGAGGAGAGAAAGTAAGCAAAAATAATACAAGTGTAAAGATTCACATAATACAAAAATTACAGTGGAGGGCTTCTGTGGCGGCACAGTGGTTGAGAGTCCGCCTTCAGATGCAGGGGACACGGGTTCATGCCCCGGTCCGGGAAGATCCCACATGCTGCGGAGCAGCTAGGCCCGTGAGCCATGGCCGCTGAGCCTGCGCATCCGGAGCCTGTGCTCTGCAACGGGAGAGGCCACAGCAGTGAGAGGCCCTCATACTGCCAAAAAAAAAAATACATTGGAGGGACTTCCCTGGTGGTCCAGTGGGTAAGACTCCATGCTCCCAATGCAGGGGCCCTGGGTTTGATCCCTGGCTGGGGAACTAGATCCCACATCCATGCCACAAGTAAGAAGTCTGCATGCCACAACTAAGAGTCCACATGCTGCAACTAAAAGATCCCAAGTGCTGCAACTAAGACCTGGCGCAGCCTAAATAAATAAATATTTTTTAAAAATACAATGGAGACAAGGGATAGGTAGGATTTGAGGAGAAAATGGAATTTCTATGGACAAAGTCACGGAGAATCAAGAATGGGGTAGAACTCAGGATGAGTCAAAGGAAGAGGGAAAAAAGTTTAAAAGAGTTTAAAGATTAGAAGGTTACAGGTGGCCCTGCACCCAACTTTTCATAGGCTGGGAAGCAAAGCTTGAGAAACTTGATGTTGTCTTGGGCAGAGTGCGTATAGCAACAGATCAAAGAAAAAGAGGAAGAAAACGTGCTCTCAGCTGCCGGGGGATCTTGCTGAGTTGCTTTTGTCTTGCGGGCTTCTGTTGGGATTGGTGTTTCCTCCCGGAAGATGGCTGCGTGGGCTTTGAGGAGGCTCACTCCCTGCCAGATGGGTGATGGAAGTCTAAACATGAGGAAGGATCTTGGTGCTCTGGCCGGGTGTCAGGCCTGAACCTCTGAGGCGGGAGAGCCAAGTTCAGGACACTGGACCACCAGAGACCTCCTGGCCCCACATAATATCAACTGGTGAGAGCTCTCAGAGATCTCCGTCTCAACACTAAGACCCAGCAACCAGCAACCTCCAGTGCTGGACACCCCATGCCAAACAAATAGCAAGACAGGAACACAACCCCACCCACTAGCAGAGAAGCTGCCTAAAATCATAATAAGGTCACAGACACCCCAAAACACACCACCGGACGCAGCCCTGCCCACCTGAAAGAAAAGATCCAGCCTCATCCACCAGAACACAGGCACCAGTCGCCTCCACCAGGAAGCCTACACAACTCACTGAACCAACCTTACTTGCTGGGAGCAGACACCAAAAACAACAGTGAACTGTGAACCTGCAGCCTGCAAAAAGCAGACTCCAAATACAGTAAGTAAAGCAAAATGAGAAGACAGGAAAACACACAGCAGATGAAGGAGCAAGATAAAACACACCAGACCAAACAAATGAAGAGGAAATACACAATCTACCTGAAAAAGATTTCAGTTATGATAGTAAAGATGACCCAAAATTTTGGAAACAGAATGAAGAAAATACAAGAAACGTTTAACAAGAACCTAGAAGAATTAAAGAGCAAACAAACAATGAAGAATAACACAATAAATGAAATTTAAAATTCTCTAGAAGGAATCAATAGCAGAATAACTGAGGCAGAAGAACAGATAAGTGACCTGCAAGATAAAATAGTGGAAATAATTACTGTAGAGCAGAATAAAGGAAAAAGAATGAAAAGAATTGAGAACAGTCTCAGAGACATCTGGGACAACATTAAACACACCAACATTTGAATTATAGGGGTCCCAGAAGAAGAGAAAAAGAAAGGGACTGAGAAAATATTTGAAGAGATTATAGTTGAAAACTTCCCTAATATGGGAAAGGAAATAGTTAATCAAGTCCAGGAAGCACAGAGAGTCCCATACAGGAAAAACCCAAGTAGAAACACGCCAAGACACATATTAATCAAACTATCTAAAATTAAAGACAAAGAAAAAATATTAAAAGCAGCAAGCGAAAAGCAACAAATAACATACAAGGGAATCCCCATAAGGTTAACAGCTGATCTTTCAGCAGAAACTCTGCAAGCCAGAAGGGAGTATCAGGACATATTTAAAGTGCTGAAAGGGTAAAACCTACAACCAAGATTACTCTACCCAGCAAGGATCTCATTAAGAGTCGATGGAGAAATTAAAACCTTTACAGACAAGCAAAAGCTAAGAGAATTCAGCACCACCAAACCAGATTTACAACAAATGCTAAAGGTACTTCTCTAAGTGAGAAACACAAGAGAAGGAAAAGACCTATAATAACAAACCCAAAACAATTAAGAAAATGGTAATAGGAACATACATATCGATAACTACCTTGAATGTAAATGGATTAAATGCTCCAACCAAAAGACAAAGACTGGCTGAATGGATACAAAAACAGGATCCACATATATGCTGTCTACAAGAGACCCACTTCAGACCTAGGGACACATACAGACTGAAAGTGAAGGGATGGAAAAAGATATTTCATGCAAATGGAAATCAAAAGAAAGCTGGAGTAGCAATTCTCATATCAGACAAAATAGACTTTAAAATAAAGACTATTACAAGAGACAAAGAAGGACACTACATAATGATCAAGGGATCAATCCAAGAAGAAAATATAACAATTGTAAATATTTATGCACCCAACATAGGAGCACCTCAATACATAAAGCAAATGCTAAAAGGGGAAATTGACAGTAACACAATAATAGTAGGGGACTTTAACACCCTACTTTCACAAATGGACAGATCATCCAAAATGAGAATAAATAAGAAAACACAAGCTTTAAGTGACACATTAAACAATATGGACTTAATTGATATTTATAGGACATTCCATCCAAAAACAACAGAACTCAAGTGCTCATGGAACATTCTCCAGGATCATATCTTGGGTCATATCTTGGGTCACAAATCAAGCCTTGGTAAACTTAAGAAAATTGAAATAGTATCAAGTATCTTTTCCGACCACAACGCTATAAGACTAGATATCAATTACAGGAATAAAAACTGTAAGAAATACAAACACAAGAAGGCTAAACAATACACTACTAAATAACCAAGAGATCACTGAAGAAATCAAAGAGGCAATCAAAAAATACCTAGAAACAAATGACAATGAAAACACGACGATCCAAAACCTATGGGATGCAGCAAAAGCAGTTCTAAGAGGGAAGTTTATAGTAATACAGTCCTACCTCAAGAAACCAGAAAAATCTCAAATAAACAACCTAAACTTACACCTAAAGCAATGAGAAGAAGAACAAAAAAAATCCAAAGTTAGCAGAAGGAAAGAAATCATACAGATCAGATCAGAAATAAATGAAAAAGAAATGAAGGAAACGATAGCAAAGATCAGTAAAGCTAAAAGTTGGTTCTTTGAAAAGATAAACAAAACTGATAAACCATTAGCCAGACTCATCAAGAAAAAAAAGGGAGAAGACTCAAATCAACAGAAGTAGAAATAAAAAAGGAGAAGTAACAACTGACACTGCAGAAATACAAGGGATGATGAGAGATTACTACAAGCAACTATATGCCAATAAAATGGACAACCTGGAGGAAATGGACAAATCCTTAGAAAAGCACAACCTTCCAAGACTGAACCAGGAAGAAATAGAAAATATAAACAGACAAATCATAAGCACTGAAATTGAAACTGTGATTAAAAATCTTCCAACAAGCAAAAGCCCAGGACCAGATGGCTTCACAGGCAAATTCTATCAAACATTTAGAGAAGAGCTAACACCTATCCTTCTCAAACTCTTCCAAAATATAGCAGAGGGAGGAACACTCCCAAACTCATTCTACAAGGCCACCATCACCCTGACACCAAAACCAGACAAGGATGTCACAAAAAAGAAAACTACAGGGCCAACATCACTGATGAACATAGATGCAAAACTCTTCAACAAAATACTAGCAAACAGAATCCAGCAGCACATTAAAAGGATCATACATCATGATGAAGTGGGTTTTGTCCCAGGAATGCAAGGATTCTTCAATATATGTAAATCAATCAATGTGATACACCATATTAACAAATTGAAGGAGAAAAACCATATGAGCATCTCAATAGATGCAGAAAAAGCTTTTGACAAAATTCAACACCGACTTATGATAAAAAAAAACCCATCCAGAAAGTAGGCATAAAGGGAACTTACCTCAACATAATAAAGGCCATATATGACAAACACACAGCCAACATCATTCTCAATGCTGAAAAACTGAAACCATTTCCACTAAGATCAGGAACAAGACAAGGCTGCCCACTCTCATCAATATTATTCAACATAGTTTTGGAAGTTTTAGCCACAGCAATCAGAGACGAAAAAGAAATAATAGGAATCCAAATCAGAAAAGAAGAAGTAGAATTGTCACTGTTTGCAGATGACACGATACTATACACAGGGAATCCTAAAGATGCTACCAGAAAAATAGTAGAGCTAATCAATGAATTTGGTAAAGTAGCAGGATACAAAAATAATGCACAGAAATCTCTTGTATTCTTATACACTAATGATGAAAAATCGGAAAGAGAAATTAAGGAAAGACTCCCAGTTACCACTGCAACAAAAGGAATAAAATATCTAGGAATAAACCTACCTAAGGAGACAAAAGACCTGTAGGCAGAAGACTATAAGACAGTGATGAATTAAAGACGATACAAACAGATGGAGAGATATGCTATGTTCTTGGATTGGAAGAATCAACATTGTGAAAATGACTATATTACCCAAATCAATCTACAGATTCAGTGCAATCCCTATCAAACTACCAATGGCATTTTTCACAGAACTAGAACAAAAAATTTCACAATTTGTATGGAAACACAAAACACAAAATAGCCAAAGCAATCTTGAGAAAGAAAAACAGAGCTGGAGGAATCAGGATCCCTGACTTCAGACTATACTACAAAGCTACAGTAATCAAGATAGTATGGTACTGGCACAAAAACAGAAATATAGATCAATGTAACAGGATAGAAAGCCCAGAGATAAACCCACACACATATGGTCACCTTGTCTTTGATAAAGGAGGCAAGGATATATAATGGAGAAAAGACAGCCTGTTCAATAAGTGGTGCTGGGAAAGCTGGACATCTACATATAAAAGAATGAAATTAGAACACTCCCTAACACCATACACAAATATAAACTCAAAATGGATTAAAGACCTAAATGTAAGGTCAGATACTATAAAACTCTTAGAGGAAAACATAGGCAGAACACTCTATGATATAAATCACAGCAAGATCCTTTTTGACCCACCTCCTAGAGAAATGGAAATAAAAACAAAAATAAACAAATGGGACCTAATGAAACTTCAAAGTTTTTGCACAGCAAAGGAAACCATAAACAAAACGAAAGGACAACCCTCAGAATGGGAGAAAATATTTGCAAACGAATCAATGGACAAAGGATTAATCTCCAAAATTTACAAGCAGCGCATGCAGCTCAATATGAAAAAAACAAAACCCAATCCAAAAATCAGCAGAAGACCTAAATACACATTTCTCCAAAGAAGATATACAGATGGCCAACAAACACATGAAAGGATGCTCAACATCACTAATTATTAGAGAAATGCAAATCAAAACTACAATGAGGTATCATCTCACATAGGTCAGAATAGCCATCATCAAAAAAATCTACAAACAATAAATGCTGGAGAGGGTGTGGAGAAAAGGGAACCCTGCTGCACTGTTGGTAGGAATGTAAATTGATACAGCCACTCTGGAAAACACCTTAAAGAACTAAAAATAGAATTACCATATGACCCAGCAATCCCAATACTGGGCATATACCCTGAGAAAACCATAATTCAAAAAGACTCATGTAGGGCTTCCCTGGTGGCGCAGTGGTTGGGAGTCCGCCTGCCGATG
>NW_006786594.1:372599-390638 GCF_000442215.2 Lipotes vexillifer
GGCGCTCCGGGAGCCTGTGCTCCGCAAATGGGAGAGGCCACAACAGTGAGAGGCCCGCATAACGCAAAAAAAAAAAAAAAAAAAAAAGACTCATGTACCACAATGTTCACTGCAGCACTATTTACGAAAGCCAGGACATGGAAGCAACCTAAGTGTCCACTGACAGATGACTGGATAAAGAGGATGTGACACATATATACAATGGAATATTACCCAGCCATAAAAGAAACAAAATTGAGTTATTTGTAGTGAGGTGGATGGACCTAGAGTCTGTCATACAGAGTGAAGTAAGTCAGAAAGAGAAAAACAAATACCGTATGCTAACATATATATACGGAATCTAAAAAAAAAAATTCTTAAGAACCTAGGGGCAGGACAGGAATAAAGACGCAGATGCAGAGAATGGACTTGAAAACACCAGGAAGAGGAAGGGTAAGCTGGGACGATGTAAGAGAGTGGCATGGACATATATACACTACCAAATGTAAAATAGATAGCTAGTGGGAAGCAGCCGCATGGCACAGGGAGATCAGCTTGGTGCTTTGTGCCCACCTAGAGGGGTGGGATAGGGAGGGAGAAGATTTGGGGATATATGTATATGTATAGCTGATTCACTTTGTTATTCAGCAGAAACTGACACAATATAAAGCAATCATACGCCAATAAAGATGTTAAAAAAAAAAAAAGGTTACAGGTGGCAAGCCACAACGCCAAAACAACCTCCCGCCCCATATCACGCCCTCACCCCTCGCTCAGGCACAACCTGGCCAAGAGATCCTGGAGGGAAGAGGTTAATCAACGCTATCAGATTTTATAGCCTCAGGTCATTACTCTTCCAGATGGAAAGCATCCCCAATGGGGATGAAGAGATTTCCCCCAGGCCACCACGATCTCACTCATCTCCCCGAGCCGGTGCCCGGGACACTTGGCCGGGACACCTGTCCTCACCTCCTACACCAAGCGCTGCCTGGTCCGCGGCGCTGCAGCCACGAAGCCCTCGAGGGCCGCCCCCCGTCCCCCGGAAACCAAGCTCTCCGTTCCCCAAGGCTCCCTCCCACCCCGCCCAAGCAGCCAGAGCTCCCAGCGCGCTACCCGCCTTTAGCCAGCTAACCGTTGTGCGCGGGTCGCGGCGCCGCGTGAGCGTGACGTGACGTGATGGGGCGGCTCGGGGCGGAGCTCCTCTCCAAGCCTGGCGCCCCCCACGCAGTGGGAGTTCGCCAGACACTGTGGGGAGTGGTGGGCGCCGCCGCCTTATACCACGCCGCGGGGGCCGGAGCATGCACGCAGGGGGCGGAGTTGGCCCTACGGGCCCCGCCCCCTCCGCCCGCCCTCACAGCGCTGACTTCGGTGTGGTTCCCTCTCGGCCGCCGTCGTCGGCTCCCGATCCAGCTGGGTGTTTTACCGCAACGTCGCGGTCACCACCACGCGTGCGGGACGGCAGTGTCGGCCTCACCCTCAGTCTCTGGCGGAGAAAAGGGGAAACCACTAAGGACGGGTGGGGCGTGACCCCCGGGGCCTGACTCAGGTGTGGGGGGAGATGGGCGCGCAGAAGAGCGGGGAAGTGACTGGAAGTGGGAGACTGGGCGGGGTTTGAGTGGACGCGGGTGCACCTCCGACCCGGGAAGTGGCCGAGGGCTAGAGGTTAAGAGCGTGGGCTGTGGGCTCGCTGCTTGAGTTCTGTGACCTCGGGGAAGTCACTCAAACCCTCAGGGCCTGTTTCCTGCTCCCTAAAATGGCAACAGTAGTAGAAGCGACCTCATTTAGGAGATTTCCATGGTCTTTGAGGTACACAGAAGACGGGAAAGAAGAGCGGGTAAGAGGATGGAAAGATTGGTCCAAGACGGGGAGGGTGTGTGTGTGTGTGCGTGTGTGAAAGATGGAGAAATGAAGATTGCAGAGAGGCCAAATTTTTGTGGACACTGAATGTTTGGGACAGGATGTCATTATGGCTGGCAGTTTTGGGGGTATTGATTATATACTAAACACTTCACCTGAATCCTCGTGAGCCTGTGGTGTAGGTACTATTGACAGTTTACAAATAAAGGACCTGAGGTTCAGAGGGGTTGGGTTACTTTACAGAGGCCAGTGACCTAGTAGTGGCCAACATTAGAAGTCATACTTCAGAGCCTGGTTTTTGTCATAAGAGCCATGGTTCTTGAGCAAGTCCAGATACCAAAGTGTATCTGTTAAAGTGATTAAATAATCTTGATTTGAGAAATACCAAAAAAGTATGTCAAGGCCCTTGCCTTCAAAGAATTTACAAGTTCTTTGGGGCAACTGAGATACAAATCAGCCCACATTTCTTGAGCATTTGCTCATGCCAGGACCTGTCCTACCACACCACCTTTTGTCTCACACACACACTTCATTCCCACAACACTTAAGAGTAGGCCTGGGCTTCCCTGGTGGCGCAGTGGTTGAGAGTCCGCCTGCCGATGCAGAGGACACGGGTTCGTGCCCCGGTCCAGGAAGATCCCACATGCCACGGAGCGGCTAGGCCCGTGAGCCATGGCCGCTGAACGTGCGCGTCCGGAGCCTGTGCTCCGCAACGGGAGAGGCCACAACAGTGAGAGGCCCACGTACCACAAAAAAAAAAAGAGTAGGCCTTATAGTTTCTGTTTTGCAAATGAATAACCTGAGGTTGAGGAGGAGTGGGGTTTGTGGGGTCAGGCCTTGTGCCCTCCTCTCAACCACTCTGCCTGTTTCACAGCAAAGTTTTCAGTAGCAGTTCAATATGTTAGTAGAAGACATTGCAGAATCTATGGTCAAGTACTGCTTGTGAGCAGTAATTTTTTTTTACCTTTGTAAATGCAGAGAAGAAAGGCACTTAAGGTCACTGGAGTGGCCAGGACTTAGATCAGCAGTGCTTCAGGATTGTTAGTGGCAGCAGCATTCAGAGTAGATGGTAGATAGTTGAGTTAGGGAGACAGTGGGAGACGGTGGCTTGGGTGTAAATTTATAAGGGCCTGTACTATGGAATGGCAGTACGAAGAGGTAGATAAGAGATTCCCAGGAAACTTCTCAAAGAAGGCACGTAAAGCAACAGTATAGTGGGTTCAGAATATGGACTCAGGAGCCAGACTGCCCAGTTTCCAATAAAGTACCTAATTAAGGTTGCTAGGGGAATAAAATTAGTGTTTGTGAAGCACTTGGAACAGCCTAGCATATGGCAAGTGCTCAATAAGTATTTTTAAAAAATGAATAAATAGGAAATTAAGGAAAGAATTTCATTTACAATAGCATCCAAAAGAATAAAAGCACCTAGGGATAGGTTTAACTAAGGAGGTTGCAAAGATTTTAGGCAACTCTACTTTCTGAAGAAACACTGCCCACAAAAATGCCCTTACTTGAGACACCGTCTGCAAGATTGGGGGTCTCCAGGGTCACCCTCACTTCACACCATCTGGCCACAAATTTGGGGGTTCTCATAACCTTGCTTAGGATCAATAATTTGCTAGAAAGACTCACAGAACACCCTGAAAGCTATTATATTCACAGTCACATTTACTACAGAAAAAGGATACATTGAAATCAAGCAAGGGAAGAGTAGCATAGGGCAGAATCTGGGAGGGGTCCAAACTCACAGTTCTGGTTGTCCTCTCCAGGTGAGGTCCTGAGTGGAGTTATCTCCTCTCAGCTATGATGTGTGACAATGCTCTAAGAGTATTGCCAACCTGGGATATCACTCAAGCCCTGGTATCCATTGCTTTGTGAGGCTCCATTACTTGGCATGAATCATAGTCCATGTGATCAAACTAAAATCTCTAGTCACCTGCCTCCCTGAAGTTTGGGCTATTACCATGTGACACAAAGCCCTAACTCTCCAATCACTTTGTTGGTCTTTCTGACATTGCCAGCCCTACCCTGAGTCATTTCATTAGCCTGAACTGAGAAGGGGCCCACCCTTAGACACCTCATTAGCATAAACTGTCAGAGTTGGTCTGAGGGACCCACTATGAATTACAGAGACACTCCTATCACTTGGGAAATTGCAAGGATGTGGCGGTCATCTCCCAGGAGCTGGTACAAAGGCCAGACCTCTCTTTAGACAAGGCCAGATTCCTTACTACACAAAAGTGGAAGACACACTGAAAACTATAAAACGTTGCTGAAAGATACTAAAGAAGACCTAAATAAGTGGAAAGACATCCATGTTCACGTATTGGAAGACTTAATATTGTTAAGATGGCAATACTACCCAGCGTGATCTACAGATTCAATGTAATACCTATTAAAATTGCAATAGCCCTTTTGGCAAAAGTGGTAAACTCATGTGGAATTGTGCAGGATGCTGAATACTTAAAACAATATTGAAGAAGAACAGAGTTGGAGGACTCACATTTCCTTATTACAAAATTTATTACAAAGCTACAGTGATCAAAACCGTGTGGTACTAGCATAGGGATAGCTGTATAGACCAAGAGAATAGAAAGTCCAGAAACAAACTTACAAATCTATGGCCAATTGATTTTTGAAAAGAATGCCAAGACCATTCAATGGGAAAAGAAATGTCTCTTCAACAAGTGGTGCTGGGACACCTGAATATCCATATGCAAAAGAATGAAGTTGCACCCCTACCTTATGCCATATACAAACATAAACTCAAAATGGATTAACCAATAACCTAAATGTAAGAACTAAACTATAAAACTCTTAGAAGAAAAGATGAGGTATAAATCTTAATGACCTTGGATTTGGCAATGGATTTTTAGATACAATACCAAAAGAAGAGCAAGGAAAGGAAAAGATAAATTGGGTTTCATCAAAGTGAGAAGCTTTTGTGCATCAAAGGACGTTATCAAGAAAGTGAAAAGACAACCTACACAATGGGAGAAAATATTTGCAAATCAGGGTCTAATGTCCAGAATATGTAAAGAACTCTTACAACTCAACAACAAAAAGACAACCCAATTAAAAAATGAGCAAAGGATTTGAATAGGTTTTTTCCAAAAACGATGTGTAAGTGACCAACAAGCACATGACAAGGTACTCAACGTTATTAGTCATTAGAGAAATGCAAATCAGAAACACAAGATGCCACTCTATACCCACTAGGATGGCTACAATAATAATTTTTTAAGGAAAGTATGTATTGGCAAGAATGTGGAGAAATTTGAAAGCTTGCACATTGTTCATGAGGGTATAAAATGGTATAGCCATTTTGGCAGTTCCTCAAAAGTTAAACATAATATTACAACAAGACCCAGCAATTCTAAGTATATACCCCCAAAATTGAAAACAGGTATTCAAACAAATACTTGTACAGGAGTTTCATAGCACTATTCACAATAGCCAAAAGTTGGAAACAACCCAATGTGCATCATTAAATGTATGGATAAACAAATGTGATATAGCCGTACAATGGAATACTATTTGGTCACAGAAGAATTGGAGTACTGGTACACGCTACAACATGGATGAGCTTCCAAAAGATGTTAAGTGAGAGTAGCCAGTCACAAAGTGTCTCAAATTGTGAATATCCAGACACAAAAGGTCAGAAATTGTATGATTCCATTTTATTAAATATCCAAAATTGGTAAATCTAGAGAGACAGCAGATTAATGTTGCCCGGGGCTGGGAGAATGACTTTTTAATGGATACGGAGTTTTAGGGTAATGAAAATGATTTGGAACTTGATATAGGTGTTGGTTGGTGGTTGTACAACATTGTGAATGTACTAAATACCACTGAAATGTATACTTTAAAATGGTTAACTTTATGTTATATGAATTTACCTCAATAAATAAACCAAATAAATAAATGGAGAAACAGATTTTCCATGAATTTAATGAAGTTTCTTCTTTGTGTTAAGAGAATCATGTCTAAGTTTATAATTTAAACTTTATATATCTTAAAGAGGGCCAATGTGATAGTCAGAAGCCACCCTCCTCCCCCAAGATGTCCATGTCCTAATCATTGGAATCTGTGAATACGTTATTTTCGTGACAAAGGGGAATTAGGGTTGCAGATGGAATTAAATTTGCTAGTCAGCTGACCTTAAAATAGGGAGATCATCCTGGATTGTCTGGGCCCAATATAATTAAGAGTCCTTAAAAGTGGGAGAGAGTACGCAGACAGGTCAGAGTGATGCAGTGTGAGGACTTGACCTGCTGTTGCCGGCTTTTAAGATGGAGGAAGGGGGGCACCAGCCAAGGAATGCAGGTGGCCTCTAGAGTCTGGGAAGGGCAAAGAAACAGACTCTCTCCTCTAGAGCCTCCAGAAGGCTTGACACCTTGATTTTAGCCCAGTGAGGCCTGTGTTGGACTTCTGACCTGTAGAACTGTAAGATAATAAATCTAGGTTGCTGTTGTTGTTTCTAAAATATTTATTTATTTGGTTGCGTTGGGTCTTAGTTGCAGCAGGTGGGCTCCTTAGTTGTGGCATGTGAACTCCTAGTTGCAGCATGCCTGTGGGATCTAGTTCCCGGACGAGGGATTGAACCAAGACCCCTGCATTGGGAGTGTGGAGTCTTAACCACTGCACCTCCAGGGAAGTCCCCTAAATCTATGTTGTTTTAAGCCACTAACTTTGTGATAATTTGTCACAGCCATGATGGAAAACTAATACAGACAGCATAAATGTGTATACTTCAGGCCTCACAAAACTTGTATCTTCCTACTGACTGAATATTTTTATGTAGAGTACAGGCTTTGGAGTTGGAAGGCCAGGTGCTATAACTTGCTAGCTATGTTTCTGTGGGCAATTCACTGAACTCTTCTAGGCTTCAGTTTCCTCACCAGGAACATTGGAGATAATACCTACAAACCCGATGTGTCATGAGAATCAAAAGAGAAAATTATTGGTGAAACTGGGAAAGTGCTCTGAGAGTGGTTTTTGTTTTGTTTTTTTTAAATATAAATTATCAGTAAAGGGTGCTTAAGGGGGAAAGGTCCAGAGTTACTCTAATATTTTAGCTGGAAATATAGAAATAGAGAAGGTGGGAAGAGGAAACAGTTTGAGTGAACTGGAGAAAATGATAAAGCAGGTACAATTCTTAGTATTTTTTCAGATGTCATCCTTGTTTTAAGCCAGTATAAGATAGGAACTTTAGAGTTGGCAGAAGCCTGGAAATCATGTAACCAACGCCCAACCTTATGCAGATGTGGAAGCTGAAATCCAGAAGCTGGAAGACTTTCTTCAAACCACTCAGCTAATGAATGGTTTGACCAGGTGAATAGACAAGTCTTCTGGACTTTACTGTCTAAAGCATAACCTTTAAGATAAAAAGTGTTTCTTTACTGCAAACCAGAGGGGATACAGTGCCCTCTAGTGGCTTTTTATTTTATTATACAAATCCCCATTACTTCACATTTCTGTTTTAAAGGTTGAGAAGGAGATGATGCAAGCTAGGCTGCCTTAGAGAAGGACCTTACAGTTATTTGCAAACTCAGATTTCAAGGTTTCAAGCAAGTTCTAACTTGAGAAATTAGGGGCTAGGATGAGAAACACCATTAAAGGAAAAGGGGTAGGGAATTTGTAAATGCAAAATTGGAAATTTGTGCTGAATACACTGCTCAAATATTTTATCTGGAAAATAAGAAAAATACGTTTTTGTTGTGTTTCCACTGACAAACTCAGTGAAATCAAAAAGGTTCACTTTTCATTTTATTGAGATACAGTCCTCATAACAAAATCCACCATTTAAAAGTGTAAGCTTAAGTAGTTTTCAGTACATTCACCATGTTGTGCAACCATCACCACTATCTAATTGCAGAATATTTCCATCTCCCCCCACACCCCAAAAAACCCCAAACGATTAGCAGTTGATTCCAATTCCCCTCCCTCTCCCATCCCCTGGCAACTGCTAATGTACTTTCTGTCTCTATATATGTGTCTATTCTGGATATTTTATATAAATGGAATGTGAACTTTCATGTCTGGCTTCTTTCACTTAGCATAGTGTTTTCAAGGTTCACCCATACTGTAGCATGTATCAGTACTTAGTTCCTTTTTATGGCTGAATAATATTCTGTTGTACGGATATATCACATTGCATTTATTTGTTCATCAATTGATGGGTATTGAGTTGTTTACACTTTTTTAAAAAATTTATTTATTTTTGGCTGTGTTGGGTCTTCGTTGCTGTGTGCGGGCTTTCTCTAGTTGCGGCGAGTGCGGGCTACTCTTGTGGTGCGCGGGCTTCTCATTGCAGTGGCTTTTCTTGTTGCGGAACATGAGCTCTAGGCACACTGGCTTCAGTAGTTGTGGCACTCGGGCTCAGTAGTTGTGGCTCACGGGCTATAGAGCACAGGCTTAGTAGTTGTGGCGCATGGGCTTAGTTGCTCCGTGGCATGTGGAATCTTCCTGGACCAGGGATTGAACCCATGTCCCCTGTGTTGGCAGGCAGATTCTTAACCACTGTGGCACCAGGGAAGTCCCTCTATGTTTAACTTTTTGAAGAACTACCAAACAATGTATGTTCCAACTGTCTCATATTTTCCAACACTTGTTTTTTCCATTTTATTATGAATATTAATATTGCCATTCTAATGGTATAAAGTAGTATCTCATGTGGTTTGTTTTAAATTTTGAAATCAATTTTTTCTCTCTTTTTTTATTTTTTTTTTAATTTGTGGTAAAAGACACAAAACATAGAATTTACCTTCATAACTATTTTAGGTATATAGTTCATTAATGTTAAGTATATTCACATTGTGGTGCAACCAATTTCCAAAACTCCACCTTGTAAAACTGAAACTATGCCCGTTAAGCAACTCCCCATTCTCCTCTCCCCTCAACCACCATTCTACTTTCTGTCTCTATGAATTTGATGACTCTAGGGTATCTCATGTTAATGGAATAGTATTTGTCTTTGGGGGACTGGCTAATTTCACTTAGCATAATGTCCTCAAAAGTTCATCCATGTTGTAGCATGTGTCAGAATTTCCTTTCTTTTTTTTTTTTGTGGTACGTGCGCCTCTCACTGCTGTGGCCTCTCCCGTTGCGGAGCACAGGCTCCGGAGGCGCAGGCTCAGTGGCCATGGCTCACGGGCCCAGCCTCTCCGCGGCATGTGGGATCTTCCCGGACCGGGGCACGAACCCATGTCGCCTGCATCGGCAGGCGGACTCTCAACCACTGCGCCACCAGGGAAGCCCTCCTTTCTTTTTAAAGTTGAATGATATTCCATTGTAGGACTTCCCCGGCACTCCAGTGGGTAAGACTGTGCTTCCACTGCAGGGGGCACAGGCTTGATCCCTGGTTGATCCCGCATACCGTGCAGTGCAGCCAAATAATAATAATAATATTCCATTGTATATATACACCACATTTTATTTATCCATTCACTTGTCGATGGACCCTTGGGTTGCCTCTACCATTTGGCTTTATGAATAACACTGCTATGAACATGGGTGTACAAATATTTCTTCGAGACCCTCTTTTCAATTATTTTGGTGTATGCCTAGAAATGGAGTTGTTGCCTCATATATAAATCTGTTTTTAATTTCTTGAGAAACTGCCATACTGTTTTCCATAGTGGCTGTGCTATTTTATATTCCTATCAACAGTGGCCAAGGGCTCCAATTTTTCCATATCCTCCAACACTTGTTATTTTCTGGGGTTTTTTTTGATAATAGCCGTTCAATTGGTGTGAGGTAGCATCTCACTGTGGTTTTGATTTCCATTTCTCTGATGACTAATGATAGTGAGCATCTTTTTTTTTTTTTTTTTTTTTTTTTTTTTTGCTGTATGCGGGCCTCTCACTGCTGTGGCCTCTCCCGTTGCGGAGCACAGACTCCGGACGCGCAGGCTCAGCGGCCATGGCTCACGGGCCCAGCCGCTCCGTGGCATGTGGGATCTTCCCAGACCGGGGCACGAACCCGTGTCCCCTGCATCGGCAGGCGGACTCTCAACCACTGCGCCACCAGGGAAGCCCAGTGAGCATCTTTTTATGTGTTTGTTGGCTATTTGTATATCCTTGGAGAAATGTATTACAAATCCTTTACCCATTTTTTAATTGGATTGTCTTTTTATTGTTGAGTTGGATGAGTTCTTTATATATTCTGGATACAAATCCTTTTTCTCAAGATACATGATTTGCAAAAGGATTTATTTTAAACTGTCCTCTATTGAGGTATACTTTACATAGAGTAAAATATACAGATCTTAAGTGTAGAGCTGAATGAAGTTTGATAAATTTATACATACCTGTAACTTTCATCCAGGGCAAGTTAAAGAATATTTTTGTCACCCCAGATAATTCCCTTGGGACCCTTTCCATGCAGTCGCCCATTCCTCTCTGCCCAATGCAATGATTATTTTTATTTGTCAATAGAAATTAGTTTTCCATGTTTTTGAAATTCATAAAACAAATTGTGTAATATGTACTACTTGTGTCTGGCTTCTTTTACTCAACATTATATCTGTGAGATTCATCTGTGTTATTGCATATATTCAGTTGATACTTTTTTATTGCTGAATTTTAAATTTTGATGAAGTCCAATTTATCCACTGTTTTTTTGGGGGGGGACTGTTGTTGGTTTTTACAGTTAGTGCTTTTTGTGTTCTATATGAAAAATGTTTTCTGACCTCCCGTTCCTCTACGACCAGGTTGCAAAGATATGTTCCTATATTTTCTTCTGAAAGATTTAGAGTTTTAGGTTTCACATTTAGACCTATGATGCATATCAAATTCATTTTTGTTTAATATGCGGTGAAGTTGAGGGGTGGTTGGTGGTGTTGTTTTTTTTCTCCCACAGATATCCAGTTGTTCCAGCACTGTTTATTGGGAAACTTTTTCATCCTTCATGAATTGCTTTGGTTATTTTGTTAAAATTAATATATGGGGGCTTCCTTGGTGGCGCAGTGGTTGAGAGTCCTCCTGCCGATGCAGGGGACATGGGTTCGTGCCCCGGTCCGGGAAGATCTCACATGCCGCGGAGCAGCTGGGCCCGTGAACCATGGCCGCTGAGCCTGTGCGTCCCGAGCCTGTGCTCCGGAACGGGAGAGGCCACAACAGTGAGAGGCCCGCGTACGGCAATATGGTATATATGTGTAGGTCTATTTCTGGACTCTCTGTTCCATATTGCTGATCTATTTGTCCATTCTAATGCCATTACTACCTTATCTTTCATTAATATAGCTTTTTATTTTAATAAGTCTTGAAATTAGCTAGTTTTCCCTAGAGCTTTGCCCTTCTTTTTCAATATTTTTTTAGTTATTCTAAGTCCTATCCACTTCTGTATAAATTTTAAAATAAGTTGTCAATTTCAACCAAAAAAGCCCATTTGGTGTTTTTATTGGGATTGCATTGAATCTATAGAACATATGGTGAGAACTGTCATCTTAGCAATATTAAGTCTTCTAATCCGTGAACATGGTATTATATCTCTTCATCTGATTAGGTCTCCTTTAGGCTCTCTCAGCAATGTCTTGTTTTAATGTAGAAGTTTTGCACAGTTTCATTAAAATTATTCTAGGTATTTTGGGTCATTTTAAAATAGCACTGTTTTATTTTAACTTTTGAATTGCTCATTGCTAGTAGAAATAAAATTTATTTTGCATATTGAATTTGTATCTGTAACCTTGCCAAATTCACTTATTATTTCTAGTCATTTATTTGTAGATTTCCTTGAATTTTCTACATACACAATCATGTCATCTGCAAAAAAGAAAGTTTTACTTTTTTCTTACAATCTTAATCCCTTTTCCTTTTCCTTGCCTTACTGTACTGGCTAAGCCCACCAGTACAATGGTAAATAGGAGACATAAGAATGGACATCTTTATTTTAATTTTAGACGGAAGTGTTAAATATTTCACCTTTAAGTTTGATGTCAGCTATAAGATTTTATATACAGCCTTATCAGATTAATGAATTTCCTTTCAATTTTTAGTTTTTTAAGAGTGTTTAAAATATTTATTTATTTATTTGTTTGTTTATTTATTTATTTTGGCTGCGCTGGATCTTCATTGCGGCACACGGGATCTTCACTGTGGCACGCGGGATATTTACTTGCGGCATGCGGGCTCCTTAGTTGTGGCATGAGAACTCTTAGTTGAAGCATGCATGCGGGATCTAGTTCCCCGACCAGGGATCAAACCTGGGTCCTCTCCATTGGGAGTGTGGAGTCTTACCCACTGGACCACCAGGGAAGTCCCTGCTAAGAGTTTTTATCATGAACAGGTGTTAAATTTTATGAAATGCACTCTGTATATTTACTGAGATAATTACATGCTTTTTCTCCTTAATTCTGT
This sequence comes from Lipotes vexillifer, assembly GCF_000442215.2. Taxonomy (NCBI): domain Eukaryota; kingdom Metazoa; phylum Chordata; class Mammalia; order Artiodactyla; family Lipotidae; genus Lipotes; species Lipotes vexillifer. Next base: position 384,794 of record NW_006786594.1, read on the forward strand.
TACTATGGTAAATTACACTATTTGATTTCTTTTTTAAAAATACCTTTTATTATGGAAAGTTTCAAACACATAAAAAGTAAATAGAATAGTATAATAAACTCCCAGGTTACCCATCACCTAACTTCTTATACCATTTGTACCCTCATCAAATCCCCACACTTAAAAATTCGTTCAGGTTTTTTGTTTGGGATCTTTTCTGTGTGTCACCTTCTCGCTTATTCTTTTCCTTCCCCATTTTCTCCCTCTTCTACTTTCCCTTTCTCCTCATACCTTGACCTTCTCCTCCTTCTGCCGCTTTCCTTCCTTATGACTCCCGCTTGCTTTTTTCTCTTCCTCTTTTCCTCCTCTTCTCCCCCCTTCCCCTCATCCTCCTCATCTTCCTCTTTTTCTGGTAAAGTTGACAAATTCCTTATCATTATTTAATAGAGATAAATGAATTCAATGAAATTCTTTTCTTGCCCCCCCCCTTTCATACAATTCAAATTAACAAAGTTTTCTGTATACAGTTTAATCTATTAGAATACTACCAGAATTTTTGTCAAGCACTGAAATGTTACATATTAGTCATGATTATAAATTCCATCAATGTAGTCTAAAATACGTAAGTGTATTAACTGGAACTTAGTTAATTACAGAGACTTCTTACCTTTCCTTTCTTTTTTTCCGGCAGATATGTTGCTCATTTATTCGCTCCATGTTTGAAAAGAATTTCAAAAGAAAATAATTTTATACACCATACAATCCAGAGCAGAGTTGGGCTCAGGGGACCACTTCATGGTTCAGAGGGTGGGCAGAGCCCTCTGTCTCCAAACATTTTTTGCGCTAGTTTGACTTTCTGCTGTGAGTCCTGGTCCAAGTCTTGCTTGAAACCCCATGAGGTTAAGTTCACCACCCAAGGGGGCTGGAATTTCCCCAGCCATAGGGATGAGCTTCTAGTTCAGAGGTGAAGGAGGGCTTCCCGGAAGGGACCAATAAAGCCTCTGCAGCAGAAACAGGAGGAGACAAGGGCAGAAGGCGCGGGGCTGAACCAGAGAGCCTCTGGGGGATGGTGGAGCTCTCAGGATCCAGCATTTCCCTGTGCTCAACCGTGGGTTTCCATTCAGTAGAACAGGGTCTACCTTAGAAAGCAGCAGAAACTTTCTTCTAGTAGCTTCCAAAACCTGAAGACGGGACCGAGCAGGAATTTCGACCGGACCCAGGAGATCCCAGGATGCCAGGGAGCTACAAGCCCTTGATTACTGAGGTGGCCCAGCCAATGGGCCCAGCTCCTGGAAGGCACGGTCAGGTAGTTTTGCAAGGACAGCCCACGACTAGGACAAACAGACCCATGCAAGCACACTGGAGTTGGTGAAAGGGACTCCATATTGCTCATTCCCTAACTCCAGGTTCGACACCCATTGTTCAAAAGATACAAAGTGAACACCGTTCTTGAGGTTGGAGGACACATGCTGTGGCCTCAAGGGGGACTCTCCTCCACTGCCAGATACGAAAAGGATTCAAAGAGAAATGACGCAGGACAGCCTGGTTGACGTCTAGAGTTTGGACAATTAGCCGATAGATACATATACGGTTAGTGCCTCTTCGTTCCATCTAGCAGGCAGAGACACAAATCTCAGTCTTTCCACTATCCAGGAGTTCTGGCCAGAAACCCTCCTTCTCCAGGTCCAAAACTTCCTTCCTTCGAAACCACCTGTAACCAGGTAGGTAGTAGGCAGGTAGGAAGTGGACATCACAAGGAGCTGCAGGCATGCCCTTACATTTTCCCTCCTTTGTCCAGCCGTCCCCACCACTCAGCATAGGCTGTTCTGGGAAGCCATCTAGGCCCCTGGGGCTCAGCAGGAGGCTGCGTCCTATGGGTCTGCGCTCTCAAAAGCGGCCCAGGACACAGGGCCTGAGGGCGGCGGCGGCGGGCAGGCAGGTGCTGACGATGGGCCACAGGACGGCGTGTTTCCAGGGCAGGATGCTCAGCCACAGGGCCTGGCAGTCCACCAGGTCGCGCCAGCGCCTGCACACCTGGCGGTGGTGCCTGAGCAGCATGTGTTGGGGCACGTGGCTCAGCACCATTAGGAGCAGCTCGGCTGGCAGTTGGTTCGGGCCCAGTGCCTCCTCAGATTCCTGCTCCAGCAAGGGGATCCCGACAGGCTGGCCCTTGGAAGAGGGCTTCTCACCAGGCTCAGCTGTGACCTGCATCTCAGCCAGCGCCCCTCCTGGGTGGGCCATCACCTTGCTTCATGTCTCTTTCCTTTCTAAGACAAGTTAGAGCACTTTATCATTTTGCTGTTTTGGGTAAATAATCTGAAAATGCACTGCTTATGGCTATGCTTAACAAGTTGTGGTATATGGTGGAAAATAGGAATAATACAGGGCCAAAAAGATAACCTTTAAGTATTTTATACTTTTTTGACTTAGGGGGCATGCAAGTTAAATGAAAATTTTGAGGTTTATATGGTTGTTTTTCTTTGTTGCAGGTTTTACCATCTGAAGAGGATAGAATGAAAAAAGAAATGAGAAATCAGCTTGTCGTGAAGCTTGTAAGAAAAAAAAATAAGGTAATTTGGATGTTATATGAAAGAATATCTTCAAACCTTTGCTTATTTTGGCAAAATTTAAAACAGTTTAATGGCGAAATACAGCTGGAAGAAACAGGATAATGAATCTAACTTACATTCCCATCTTACTTTAAAAGAGGAATAAATTTTACTAATAGAAGTCATGTAGAATAGCTAATGAAGTGAAATGTGTGAAATGAAACTTAATATTTTCATTATCTGGGTGCTCTTGAGAAGCAGTGATTATTTCATCAAAAGAAAAAGTGTTGATTTGAAGATATTGTCTTATTGTATAAGAAATTAGAAAATCACATTTATCATGTAGCTACATTTTTCATATTAAAACTCTAAGGATAGTTGTAAACATTCTTATGCTATTCCAACTCTGAAAATTGCTTGGAAAAACTTTTAGAGAATTAAAATTTGTTTTTCTGGGACAAGATTGCATTAGCCCTACCCTTACAACCAAATTCCTCCAAACACTCATTTGCAGGTGTCAGTAATACACGCCATTTTAAATAATATTTCCACAGAAATCATCAGTCACATAAACATGTACTGCTCCCATAGCCAGACTCCACATCCAGTAAAAACACATGCATTTGTTCTTCTTTCCCCTCTACCCCCAAATAAAAAATAAACAAACAAATCCCCTAACTAGGGAACTACCAGAGAGAAGGTGGAGGTGAGGCTGAAGGTAGGAGCTGCTAGAGCACAGCAATCACATTTCCTCTCCTCCAGCCCCCCTCCCCTCTCCATTTTAAATTGAGGTAATAAAGGTAAAATTACACGTGTAGATCTTAAGCGATCAATTTAATGAGTTTTGACAATCTTATATTCCTCTCTAACCACCAGCTGAAAAAAAAAGATATAGAACATTCTGTCACCCCAGGAGGTTTCTTCATGCCCTTTCCAGTCTGTTTCCCCTCTTTCCAAGGAAACACACATCTGATTTCTGTCCCCATAGCCTTGTTTAGCATTGTCCTGGACTTCATATATGGAATCATACAGTAATATACTATTTTATGCCTGGACACTTCCACTCAGCATATTTCTAAGATTATCCATGTTGCTGCTAATTTCAGTAGCATGTTCCTTTTAGTTTCTGAGTAGTATTTCATTATATGAATATACCACATTTTTTTAAGACTTTATTTTTTAGAACAGGTTTAGGTTTACAGTAAAATTGAGAGGAAGGTAAAAAGATTTTCCATATACCTGCTGCCCCCATACATGCACAGCCTTCCCCATTATCAACATCACTCACCAAAATGGTACATTTTCCTACCAAGGATGACCCTACATTGATACATCATAATCCCCAAAGTTCATAGTTTACCTAAGGGTTTATTCCTGGTGTTGTACATTCTATGGCTTTGGACAAATGTATAATGACATGTATCTATCTTTATATAATATCATACACAATATTTTCACTGCCCTAAAAATTCGTTGTCCTCTGTCTATTCATCTTCTCCACCCCCCAACTCCCCCTTCAAATCCCTAGCAACCATTGATCTTTTCACTGTCTGTATAGTTTTACCTTTTCCATGATGTCATATAGTTGGAATCACATAGTATGTAGTATTTTCAGATTGGCTTCTTTCACTTAGGAATATGCATTTAAAATTCCTCCATGTCTTTGCGTGGCTTGATAGTCCATTTCTTTTTAGTACTAAATAATATTTCATTATCTGGGTTATGTTAATGTATCCATTCATCTACTGTAGGACATCTTGGTTGCTTCCAAGTTTTAGCAATTATGAATAAAGCTGCTCTGAACCTCCTTCTGCAGGTTTTTAGGTGGATATAAGTTTTCAATTCTATTGGGTAAATACCAAAGAACACGATTGCTTGATTGTTTGGTACAAGTATATTTTGTCTTGTAAAGAACCACCAAACTGTCTTCCAAAGTGGCTGTACCATTTTGCATTCCCACCAGCAATGAATAAAGGTTCCGAGACTTCCTGGTGGCCCAGTGGTTAAGAATCCGCCTGCCAATGCAGGGGATACAGGTTCGAACCCTGGTCTGGGAAGATCCCACATGCCACGGAGCAATTAAGCTGTGTGCCACAACTACTGAGCCTGCGCTCTAGAGCCCGTGAGCCACGACTACTGAGCCCGCATGCCACAACTACTGAAACCCACGTGCCCAGAGCCCGTGCCCTGCAACAAGAGAAGCCACTGCAATGGGAAGCAGGCGCACCACAACATACAGTAGCCCCCGCTCGCCGCAACTAGAGAAAGCCCGCACACAGCAACGAAGGCCAAAATGCAGCCAAAAATAAATAAATAAATAAATAAATAAATAAATAAATAAATAATTTTTTAAAGTTCCTGTTGCTTCACCTCCTCACCAGTGTTTGGGGTTGTCAGTGTTCTGGATTTTGGCCAGTCTAATAGGTGTGCAGTAGTATCTTATCGTTTTAATTTGCATTTCCCTGATGATATATGATGTGGAGCATCTTTTCATATGATTATTTGCCATTTGTATATCTTCTTTGGTGTTAAGGTTTTTGGCCCATTTTAAAATCTGGTTTTCTTATTGTTCAGTTTTCAGAGTTCTTTGTGTATTTTGATTAATAGTCCTTTGTCAGATGTGTCTTTTGCAAATATCTTCTCCCAGTCTGTGGCTTCTCTTCTAATTCTCTTGGTAACTGTGTTTCTCAGAGCCAAGTTTTTTAATTTTAATGAAGTAAAGCTTATCAATTATTTCCTTCATGTATTACACTAGAATTTTTTAAACCCATTCTTCTGTTTATATACTTATAGTTTGTTTCCAATTTGGGAACTTTATAACAAACACTGCTGTGACTATTTGTATAGACACATGCTTTTCTCTCTCTTTGGTAGATACCTAAAAGTAGAATTATTAGGTAATAGGGTAAAGGTATGTTTAAGTTCATTAGAGGGGACTTCCCTGGCAGTCCAGTGGTTAGGACTCCGTGCTTCCACCACAGGGGGCGTGGGTTCCATCCCTGGTCAGGGAACTAGGACGCCACGTGCCGTGCAGCATGGCCAAAAAAAAAGTTCATTAGAAACTACTAAGTCCTCCAAACTGTTTGTACTATTTTACCAGCAATGTATTACAGGTCAAGTTGCTCCATATTCTTGTTAACATTTAACATTGTTCGAGTTTTTTTTACTGTGGCCATTCTGATGCATAGGAAATGGTACCTTATTGTGGTTTTAATTTGCATTTTCTTGATTACTGGTGATGTTTAGTACCTTTTCATGTGCTTATTTGACATCATATGTATTCTTTTTTTTTTTTTTTTTTTTTTTTTTTTTTTTGG
>NW_006786594.1:390676-393152 GCF_000442215.2 Lipotes vexillifer
CGGTACGCGGGCCTCTCACTGCTGTGGCCTCTCCCGTTGCGGAGCACAGGCCCCGGACGCGCAGGCCCAGTGGCCATGGCTCACAGGCCCAGCCGCTCCGCGGCATGTGGGATCCTCCCGGACCGGGACACGAACCTGCGTCCCCCGCATCAGCAGGCAGACTCTCAACCACTGCGCCACCATGGAAGCCCTGTATTCTTTTTTAAGATTGAAATATAGCTGAGGAACAATAGTATTTTAGTTTCAGGTATATAATACTGTGATTCAATATTTTTATAGATTATACTCCATTTAAGGTTATTATAAAATATTGACTATATTCCCTGTGCTGTACAATATATCCTTGTAGATTATTCACTTTATACATAGTAGTTTGTACCTCTTAATCCCATACCCCTATAAGTCCCCACCCCCTTCACTCTCCCCAGTGGTAACAACTAGTTTGATCTCTATACCTGTGAGTCTGTTTCTCTTTTGTTATATTCATTCACTTATTTTAATTTTTAGATTTCACATACAAGTGACAACATACAGTATTTGTCTTTGTCTGTCTGTCTGACTTATTTCACATAGTGTAATACCCTCTGTATCCATCCATGTTGTTGCAAGTGGCAAGATTTCTTTTTTGTTCCTGGCTAAGTAATATTCTATTGTGTGTGTGTGTGTGTGTGTGTGTGTGTGTGTGTGTGTGTGTGTGTGTCTTCTTGTTAATTCATCTGTTGATGGACATTTTGGTTGCTTCCATATCTCGGCTATTGTAAATAGTGCTGCAGTGAATATCAGTGTGCATGTGTCTTTCAAAGGAAATTTCAAACATTAATAAACTTCCCTCTCAATAGTTCAGCATACATAGCACTAACTTGAGTTCAGTATTTGTTGACAGTATTTTTTCCTTTCAGGAAAATTTGAATGAATATATTTTATAGTTGCAATTTGTAATATTAACTTATTAAGGTCAGTGACTTTACCAGAGCAAATTTTTGATCATTATAAATAGAAAATTTTGAAACTGGAATATTACATAATAATTTATTTCTCCATTTTATTTTGTTTGCACAGTACTGAAATGATTGATGATTGATCAAAATAAGTAGTTACAAATGGTAGCAGATTTTTAAAATAGCTCATGGAATTTTAGGAAATTAGGTCTAAATTTTATAATGTAGGTCACACTTCAATGACATTAATTCTAAAGCTGAAAGGAAGTATATTAGACATTTTTCTTTTTAAATTGTAATCAGAATAGTATCTAATAAGAGTTCAGGTATTTTTTTCATATATGTAATAGTTGGGCATAACTTACCCCAACTAACAATAAATGCTAGAAGTGTCTATAAGTGTTCACTGGTTATCGTACAACTGATCATTGTAATGTGAAGAAAATTTGTTCCAAAAAGATGAACGTTATACATTTATTGAGTGTGCTATGTTATCTACTCATGTGTATGATTTTACAACCTGGATTTTTAAAAAGGAGCTACAATCTACCTAGTCAACCACACATTAAGAAAAAGTTCATATTAAGTGCACAGCAATGGGAGAAGAATCTCTATTCAAAGAGCTAAGTTTCTGCCAAGGGAGGAATTAGGAAAATGCACTCGTACCCTGCCCTAGAATGCCACACTTAGGAATCAAAGGAGGTCTCTGGCAGCCAGGCCCAGCAGGCTTGACAGGTTAGTCTTTCTAATCCCTTCCTGGGAACATGCTGCTCAATACTGTCTGCTGTGGTGGCCGGAAGCTAATTCTGCTTCTCTGTGAATAATGGAGGGTACCACCACCCTGAGGATTGTCAGAAGCCAGGCAAGCCAGTGCTTGGGTAGACCTTTTTTGCTTCAGGGCACTAGGCTGGCTGGAACCCCTTGGAGAATCCAGCTGGAAAAAGTCACAAAACCCATGCAAGGCATCCTAAATAACTACACTTAAATTAAGCTAGAGGATTGCCTCTTGAAGAGGCTCAGGACCTTCAGTCCAGGAGTGATTGGCACTTCATTCACTTCTACATGGAGGAAAAAAAAAGTTTCTGGAATATTCAAAAACTGCCCCGGTGACCTGATTTCATTAGCATGGACCCAGTCTGTTCTGAGAAGTTGTGCTGCAGTTGTGGTATGGCAAGAAGAATACTATTTTTGGAGTAAGGAAACACTTAGCTTGGAACGTATGGATCACAAGACCTTGAACAAGTCAACTAACCTCAGTTTTCCTCATCAGTAAATGGATTGTTGTGGTAAGAACTTCATAAAATAATCCACGTGGAAGCACCTGACACGAATGCTCAGAATACATTACTTAATCTGAATACAGTCTCCTAAGTAAAACAGATATTCCTTAACACACCAACAGATGCTCTGAGTGAGGGAGGGAAGAAAGAAGGAGGAATTTTTTAATTGAACTGTTATTAAATAAGTTGGAGGTGCTCATGTAATTGTAGCTATTATTACTTCACCTTTTAGGATTTTTTTTTTTTTTTTTTTTTTTT
>NW_006786594.1:393190-423419 GCF_000442215.2 Lipotes vexillifer
AGCACAGGCTCCGGATGCGCAGGCTCAGCGGCCATGGCTCACGGGCCCAGCCGCTCCGCGGCGTGTGGGATCTTCCCGGACCGGGGCATGAACCCTTATCCCCTGCATCGGCAGGCGGACTCTCAACCACTGCGCCACCAGGGAAGCCCTACTTCACCTTTTAGAATCGAAAGGAAAGTGATACATCACCTAAGATAATGCTGAGATAAATAGATGTAACTTTTGCTTTCTTATGTCTGGTGATAGATACTGTGCACTTCTGGGGAGGCCAGGGTACAAGTTGGCCTTAAACATATGTAATGGACAGCTTTTATTCTTGTCTGACTAGCATTCATTCCTCCTTTTATGTTATAGCACCTAGTTTTCCTCTATCATGCTCAGTTCATTGTTCCTGGGGGGAGAAGAGCCCACGCCAGCTCCAGAAGTGGACTTCTAAGCCAGGCCTTTCCAATCAGAGCATTACATTTATGGCAGATGCCACTGATTGGCTAACCTAATCCCCATTCTCAACCCCCTTCTTCCCAGCCTAACTCAACTGGACAGTCTGGAAGAGCACAATACTTGGCTCTCCTGCCTTGCTTGAGGGTAAGGGTAGCCTTGTGACCCAGTTATGATCAGTGAGTCATGAGCAGAAGTCTACTGGGTGATTTTGGGAAAACTTTCGCTTTCTTCAACGAGGGACATTTGCTGCCCGTAGCATCCTTTTTCCTGCCTAGAACCTGGATGAGATTTTTTTGGAGCTGCAGCTGCCATCTTGCAATAATGAAGAAAAAGCCAAAGAACTAAAAAGCCAAAGAACCTGTGGACCACGGGCTCTAGGCAAGCGGGCTCAGTAGTTGTGGCTCGTGGGCTCTAGAGCACAGGCTCAGTAGTTGTGGCACACGGGCTTAGTTGCTCTGTGGCATGTGGGATCTTCCCGGACCAGGGCTTGAACCCGTGTCCCCTGCATTGGCAGACAGATTCTTAACCACTGTGCCACCAGGGAAGTCCCACATCTTTTAATATAAGGAACATGAACTGCATTTTGTTTTATCAAGTACTCTGTTGTCTGCAATTGAAGGCATCTCTAACTGATAAAATATCTCCTTGGCTGTACTGATTGATTCAAGGATGGTCATGTGCTCAAGTTAGACCAATCAGAACCAATGAGACTCAGTTTTAGGACTTGCAATGGACTATTAGAATAAGAAGTTCTCTCTCTGTAGACCTGAAAGTAAAAAGATATAAGCCTAGAACTGCTGGCAGCCAACTTGCTCCAACTTGGGATCAGCCAGTATGAGAATGAAGCCAGTACAGAGAAGACACAGATGAGATAGGGAGAGAGAGTGAGTTATGATGATATCCTTTGAGTCCCTGATCCAGATTTGCCTAAAGGGAGGGTGCCTCTGGACTTTTTAAATACAGGAGCCAATAAATCCCTTTTTGGCTTAAGCTCGTCTGAGATATGAGGTTTCTGTCACGTATCAAAACCTGACTAATACTTGGCAACATATTACCGGTGCTGCTTCTAGTCCATATTTTCTCCTGCCTGCATTGCCTCAAGTACCTAAGAGCAGGGCTTAATATTTATCCGTTTTTAGTGAGTCCCTTCCTCCCTCAGCTTCTCTGTTGATACTTTTGTGGGTCCACCCACAAGGAGAGGCTTCTGCTCTGGGTGAGAGGAGATGAAAGATCCCACACATTTTAGGAGAGACTTTCCAGCACAGGGAAGCACAGTACCCGTGTTTCCTCTCTGACTGAAATTCATGAAGAGGCTCTTCAGAGAGGTAGGAAAGGGGAGACTAGAGGGAGTTGCTGGGTGGAAGGATAATTTGGTTTATTACAATTAAATTGTTTCAACTTTTTTTTCCCTCACTATCAAAGTCATACAGTAAATATAAAAAGAGGGAATTCCCTGGTGGTCCAGTGGTTAAGACTCTACACTTCCATTGCAGGGGGCCCGGGTTGCCATGCGGCGTGGCCAAAAAAAATAGAGATCACTATGTTTCTCAAGCGATTTTTCTTTTCTTCTCATAGCCTTCCATATTATGTCTGCTGGAAAGCATTGTCTTTGATAATCAAAATAAAATGGTGGTTGAATCCATTTGATAGCAACAAACCAGTTTTCAAGGCCAAGGGATAGCAATAGTCTGGTCCATTGTCAGGGGAGTCCTAACCACTGGACCACCAGGGAACTCCCAATAAGTACTGTGTTTGAATTTACTCTCTTCAGGCTTTCACTCCCATATTCCACCAAAACTGCCTTTGCTGATAAGTTCACGTTGCCAAATTTGATGGTTAATTCTTGGTCTTTTTACTTCACCTGTTGGCAGCATTTTACACAGTTCTTTGGAGTCCAGGTAGTGAGGCAGTCAGGAGTGTAGACTCTTGAGCCAGCAAAAGTTCAAAATCAGAGCTTCACCACCACAAGCTGTGTAACCTTCAGAGAGACCTTTAAACTCTGTGCCTCAAGTTTGTCATCTATAACATGGGACTGATAATAATATCATCTAATTCATAGTGTTGCGAAGATTAAGTTGTACTAAGAATAGTAGTGGTAGTAGTTGGTGGTAGTTGGTGGTAGCAGTAATATGCTTTCTTGAGTTGGCTTCCAGGATCTCACACTCACTCATCTTTTTTCTTACTTCACTAGCTACTCCTTATCTCTTTTGCTGCTTCTTTCTTAGTCCCCTGATCCCTAAAGCTGCCCCAGATCTCTGTCACTGTACCTCTTTAACTACATCACTCTCTTAGTGAGTTCATCCAGTCTTACGATTTTAAATACTATCAGCAGGATTTGTGCCCCAGCTGCTAAGGCTACCATCAGTGGACAGCCTTCATCTGTCAGCCCTTTCAGGGATAACCTCAGCTGCACAGAGCCTCCCTGCCTGAGGCCATGTCTTTCTGGAGGTGGTCGACATTTGATAACTGGCTGAGGCAAGAGTATAAAGGCTTACTATTTCAGCCTCACATAAGACAACTCTGCCAGCCCATTTCAGCTCCAGAGCTTCTCAGGGAATCAACTTGGGTTGTCAGGCCTGCATCATAGCTCAACTCCCTCTGCCCAATCCTGCTTCTTCCACCTGCCTTCCGGAGATGTTGATTCCAAGGACATTCTCTGGGAAACATCCTAAACACTGAAGTCTGACTCAGAATCTGCTTCCCAAAAAACCCAAATTGTGATGCTACTTATGTGTTGATGACTCTCAAATTTTATATCAACAGTGTAATCTTCTCTGAACTCCAAATTGTATAGTCAACTGCCTGCTTGGAAATTTAACAGACATCACAAATTTAATGTACCTAAAACTGGGCTCTTTTTTTTTCTTTTTTTTTTTTGTTGTTGAAGTGTAGTTGATTCACAATGTTTCAGGGGTACAGCAAAGTGATTCTGTTTTACTCATATATATAGACACATGTATTTATATATATATATAAATACACATGTTCTTTTTCAGATTTTTTTCCATTATAGGTTATTACAAGATATTGAATATAGTTCCCTGTGTTATACAGAAGGTCCTTATTATTTGATAGATAGTAGTGTGTATGCGTTAATCCCAAATTCCTAATTTATCCCTCCCCCCTCTTCCCCTTTGATAACCACAAGTTTGTTTGCTATGTCTGTGAGTCTATTTCTGTTTTGTAAATAAGTTCATTTGTATCATTGTTTTTAGATTCCACAGATAAGTGATATCATATTTGTCTTTCTCTGTCTGACTTACTTCACTTAGTGTGATAATCTCTAGGTCCACCCATGTTGCTGCAAATGGAATTATTTTGCTCTCTTTTATGGCTGAGTAATATTCCATTGTGTGTGTATATATATATATATGTATATATATATATATATATATATATATCACATCTTCTTTACCCATTTTTCTGTTGATGGACATTTAGGTTGTTTCCATGTCTTGGCTATTGTAAATAGTGCTGCTGTGAATATTGGGGTGCATGTATCTTTTCGAGTTAGAGTTTTCGTCTTTTCTGGATATATGCCCAGGAGTGGGATTGCTGGATCATATAGCAACTCTATTTTCAGTTTTTTAAGGAAACTCCATACCATTCTCTACAGTGGCTGGACCAGTTTACATTCCCACCAACAATGTAGGAAAGTTCCCTTTTCTCCACACCCTCTCCAGCATTTATTATTTGTAGACTTTTTAAAAATTTAGTTAATTAATTAATTTAGTTTTGGCTGTGTTGGGTCTTTGTTGCTGCACGTTGGCTTTCTCTAGTTGCAGTGAGCGGGGACTACTCTTCGTTGCGGTGCACAGGCTTCTCATTGCAGTGGCTTATTTTATCGCGGAGCACAGGCTCTAGGTGTGCGGGCTTCCGTAGTTCTGGCACGCAGGCACAGTAGTTGTGGCTCATGGGCTCTAGAGCGCAGGCTCAATAGTTGTGGCACTTGGGTTTAGTTGCTCCACGGCATGTGGGATCTTCCTGGACCAGGACTTGAACCTGTGTCCCCTCCATTGGCAGGCGGATTCTTAACCACTGAGCCACCAGGGAAGTCCCTGTAGACTTTCTGATGATGGCCATTCTGACTGGTGTCGGGTTTTGATTTGCATTTCTCTAATAATTAGCAACGTTGCACATCTTTTCATGTGCCTGTTGGCCCTCTGTGTGTCTTCTTCGGAGAAATGTCTGTTTAGGTCTTCTGCCCATTTTTTTTGATTGAATTGTAAAACTGTGCTTTTAACCTTTCCATTTCCAAAACCTTTCTTCTCCTCTCAGTAAGTGACAATTCTTTCAGTTGTTCAGGCCAAAAACCTGGAGCAATACTTGATTCTTCTCTTTACTTCATACCTTAATTCCCACTATCAGCAAATCCTATCTATCCTAGTATCAAAGTATATCAAAAGCCACTTATCTGGACTTCCCTGGTGGCACAGAGGTTAAGAATCTGCCTGCCAATGCAGGGGACATGGGTTCAAGCCCTGGTCCAGGAAGATCCCACATGCCACGGAGCAACTAAGCCTGTGCGCCACAACTATTGAACCTGTGCTCTAGAGCCCACGAGCCACAACTACTGAGCCCACTTGCCTAGAGCCCGTGGTCCACAACAAGAGAAGCCACTGCAATGAGAAGCCCACGCATTGCAACAAAGAGTAGCCCTTGCTCACCGCAGCTAGAGAAAGCCCGTGTGCAGCAACAGAGACCCAACACAGACAAAATTAATTAATTAATTAATTGATTAATTAAAAAAAAACCTACTTATCATTTCCACTACTAACAGCCTGACCTACACCACCATTACCTCTTCTTTGGATTATTTTAATGCCTTTCTAATTGAACTCCCTGCTTTTCTCTTCCTCTTTTACATTCTATTTATTTTTTTATTGTTTGTATGTCAAAATACAGATTATTTTTTCTTGAAGAATAGTTGATTTACAATATTGTATTAGTTTCAGGTGTACAGCATAGTAATTCAGTATTTTTGCAGATTATATTCCATTTTAGGTTATTGTAAGATAATGGGTATAATTCCCTGTGCTATACAGTAAATTCTTGTTGCTTATCTATTTTATATATAGTAGTTTGTATCTGTTAATCCCATACCCCTAATTTGCCCCTCCCCACTTCCCTCTCCCCTTTGATAACCACAAGTTTGTTTTCGATGTCTGTGAGTCTGTTTCTGTTTTCTATGTCTGTGAGTCTGTTTCTGTTTCGTGTATACATTAATTTTTATTTTTTAGATTCCGTATATAAATGATATCATATAGCATTTGTTTTTCTGTATGACTTATTTCACTATTCACTATTCACTATTCACTTATTCACATGTGTCTGTTAAGCATAATACTCTTTAAGTCCATCCACATTGCTGCAAATGGCAGTATTTCATTCTTTTTATGGCTGAGTAATATTCCATTGTATATATATATATATACTACATCTTCTTCTTTTTTTTTTTTGTGGTACGTGGGCCTCTCACTGTTGCGGCCTCCCCTGTTGCGGGGCACAGGCTCCGGACGCGCAGGCTCAGCGGCCATGGCTCATGGGCCTAGCCTCTCCATGGCATGTGGGATCCTCCCAGACCGGGGCACGAACCCGCGTCCCCTGCATTGGCAGGCGGACCCTCAACCACTGAGCCACCAGGGAAGCCCATATACCACATCTTCTTAATGTAACTGTTTATTGATGGGCACTTGGGTTGCTTCCATGTCTTGGCTATTGTAAATAGTGTAAACATTTGAGTGTGTGTATCTTTTCAAATTAGTATTTTCATTCTTTCTGGATATATACCCAGGAGTGGAATTGCTGGATCATATGGTAGTTCTATCTTTAGGTTTTTGAGGAACCTCCATACTGTTTTCCATAGTGGCTGCACCAATTTACATTCCCACCAACCATGTACAAGGGTTCCCTTTCCTCCAAATCTTCTCCAGCATTTGTTATTTGTAGACTTTTTGGTGACAGTCATTCTGACAAGTATTAGGTGATACCCCATTGTGGTTTTGATTTGCATTTCTCTAATAATTAGCAATATTGAGCATATTTTCATGTGTCTGTTAGCCATCTGTATGTCTTCTTTGGAAAAATGTCTATTCAAGTCTTCTGCCCAATTTTTTTTTTTAATAAATTTATTTATTTTATTTTTGACTGCGTTGTGTGTTAGTTGCTGCATGCGGGCTTTCTCTAGTTGCGGCAAGTGGGGGCAACTCTTCATTGAGGTGTGCGGGCTTCTCTTTGCAGTGGCGTCTCTTGTTGTGGAGCACGGGCTCTAGCCACATGGGCTTCAGTAGTTGTGGCGTGTGGGCTCAGTAGTTGTGGTTCACGGGCTCTAGAGCACAGGCTCAGTAGTTGTGGCGCACGGGCTTATTTGCTCCGTGGCATGTGGGATCTTCCCAAACCAGGGCTCAAACCCATGTCCCCTGTGTTGGCAGGCAGATTCTTAACCACTGTGCAAAAAGGGAAGCCTTTCTGCCCATTTTTTTATTGTATTGTTTATCTCTTTGGTATTGAGTTGTATGAGCTGTTTGTATAGTTTGGATATTAACCTCTTGTTGGTCGCATCATTTGCAAATATTTTCTCCCACTCAGTAGGTTGTCTTTTCATTTTGTTGATGGTTTCCTTTGCCGTGCAAAAGCTTTTAAGTTTAATTAGGTCCCATTTGTTTTCTTTTGCTTTTATTTCTTTTGCCTTGGGAGACTAATCCAAGAAAATATTGCTATGATTTATGTCAAAGAGTGTTATGCCTATGTTCTCTTCTAGGAGTTTTATGGCCTCATGTCTTACATTTAAGTCTTTAAAGCATTTTGAGTTTATTTTTCCATGTGGTGTGAAGGAATGTTCTAATTTCATTGTTTTACATGTGGCTATCCAGTTTTTCCAGCACCATTGTTGAGGAGACTGTCTTTTCTCCATTTTATGTTCTTGCCTCCTTTGTCATAGATTAATTGACAGTAGGTACGTGGGCTTATTTCTGGGCTCTCTGTTCTGTTCCACTGATCTGTGTGTCTGTTTCTGTGCCAATACCGTGCTGTTTTTCTGCATTCTATTTTAGATCAAGTAGTACTAAATGTAAATCATATCATGTCACTCCTCTGCTCAATACCCTGCAATGTGAGAAGTTAAATAAAATTGGTAAATCTCTCTCCAGACTGATCAGATAAAAAGAGATGTCATAAATTACCAATATCAGTAATGAGAGAAGACATCATTATAGATCCTATACATGTAAAAAGGATAATAAGAGAATATTATGAATAATTTTACGCCAATGCATTTGACAACTTAGATAAAATAGATTTATCTCTTGAATGACAAAAATATCAAAGCTTGTGTGACTGGAAATGATGATCAAATGTTGAATATATGTGATAACAGCAAAAATCTAGTCAGAAGAAAAGCATGATTTCAGAGGAAAATCCTTCAGCTCATGATGTTTGTTGTATTTGTTTTGCTCCTGTCACTATTGTTACTTATCCTTTATTACGTTAAGGAAGTTCTCACCTATTCCTGCTTTGCTAATTTTTTATTATAAAAACTGCCAACTTCTATTAATTTATGTTCCTGCATCTATAAGATAGTCCTATGATTTTTTGCTATTATTTGTTAAGTGGTAAATTATCTTGACCACTGTCTAATATAAAAGCAATTTTACATTCTTTTAAAAAAATGAAGTATCAAAGCTCACTCAAAAATAAATAGGTAGTAGGGCTTCCCTGGTGGCGCAGTGGTTGAGAGTCCGCCTGCCAATGCAGGGGACACGGGTTTGTGCCCCGGTCCGGGAGGATCCCGCATGCCGCGGAGCAGCTGGGCCCGTGAGCCATGGCCGCTGAGCCTGCACGTCCGGAGCCTGTGCTCTGCAACAGGAGAGACCACAACAGTGAGAGGCCCGTGTACCGCAAAATAAATAAATAAATAAATAAATAGGTAGACCTTCAAGATGGCAGAGCAGTAAGATGTGGAGATCACCTTCCTCCCCACAAATACATCAGAAATACTTCTACAAGTGGAACAACTCCTACAGAACACCTACTGAACGCTGGCAGAAGACCTCAGACTTCCTCAAAGGCAAGAAACTCCCCACATACCTGGGTAGGGCAAAAGAGAAAAGAAAAAGCAGAGACAAAAGAATAGGGATGGGACCTGCACCTTTGGGAGGGAGCTGTGAAGGAGGAAAAGTTTCCACACACTAGGAAGCCCCTTCACTGGTGGAGAGGGGGGGTGGGGTGGGGGGAAGCTTCACAGCCATGGAGGAGAGCACAGCAACAGGGGTGCAGAGGGCAAAGCGGAGAGATTCCTGCATGGAGGATCGGTGCCGACCAGCACTCACCAGCCCGCCGGCGGCGGGTGGTGACTGCAAGCTGAGGCTAGGATTTGGAGGTCAGACGCCAGTGAGAGGACTGGAGTTGGCTGCGTGAACACAGCCTGAGGGGGCTAGTGCACCACAGCTAGCCGGGAGAGACTCCAGGAAAAAGTCTGGACCTGCCAAAGAGGCAAGAGACCATTGTTTCGGGGTGCGTGAGGACAGAGGATTCAGAGCACCGCCTAAACGAGCTCCAGAGATGGGCATGAGCTGTGGCTATCAGCTTGGACCCCAGAGATGAGCATGAAATGATAAGGCTGCTGCCGCTACCACCAAGAATCCTGTGCTCAGGCACAGGTCACTATCCACACGCCGCCCCCTGCAGGAGCCTGTATAGCCCACCACTGCCAGGGTCCCGTGATCCAGGGATAACTTCCCCAGGAGAACAAACAGCGAGCCTCAGACTGTTGCAATGTCATGCCGGCCTCTGCTGCTACAGGCTCCCACCGCATTCCAGTTATGACTACCGTACCCCTCCCTCCCCACCGGCATGAGTGAGCCAAGCCCCTTAATCAGCCGCTGCTTTAAACCCCTCCTGTCTGGACAGGGAACAGATGCCTGTGGGCGACCTACACGCAGAGGTGGGGCCAAAATCAAAGCTGAACCCCAGGAGCTGTGCGAACAAAGAAGAGAAAGGGAAATTTCTTGGTGCAGCGTCAGGAGCAGCAGATTAAATCCCCACAATCAACTTGATGTACCCTGCGTTTGTGGAATACCTCAATAGACAACTAATTGTCCCAAAATTGAGGTGGTAGACTTTAGGAGCAACTATAAACTTAGGGTTTGCTGTCTGCGATTGATTTCTTCCTGATATTTATGATAATCTTAGTTTAGTTTTTACCACTTGTTATCATTGGTGGATTTGTTTTTTGGTTTCATTGCTCTCTTCTTTTTTTTTTTAATTATTACTTTTTTATGTTAATAATTTTATTTTTAATTTTTTTCTTTTTATCTCCCTTTTCTTTTGAGCCGGGTGGCTGACAGAGTCTTGGTGCTCCAGCCTGGTGTCAGGCCTGAGCCTCTGGGGTGGGAGAGCCAAATTCAGGACATTGGATCACCAGAGACCTCCCGGCCCCACATAATGTCAATCAGTGAGAGCTCTCCCAGAGATCTCCATCTCAACACTAAGACCCAGGTCCACCCAATGGCCAGAAAGCTCCAGTGCTGGATGCCCCATGCCAAACAACTAGTAAGACAAGAACACAACCCCACCCATTAGCAGAGAGGCTGCCTAAAATCATACTGAGTTCACAGACACCCCAAAAACACACCACCAGACACAGCCCTGCCCACCAGAAAGACAAGATCCAGCTTCATCCGCCAGAACACAGGCACCAGCCCCCTCCACGAAGAAGGCTACACAAGCCACTGAACCATCCTCACCCACTGAGGGCAGACACCAAAAACAACAGGAACTATGAACCTGCAGCCTGTGAAAAAGGAGACCCCAAACACAGTAAGTTAAGCAAACTGAGAAGACAGAAAAATATGCAGCAAGGTAATATTGAGGGAGCAAGGTAAAATCCCATGGGACTAAACAAATGAAGAGGAAATAAGCAGTCTACCTGAAAAAGAATTCAGAGTAATGATAGTAAAGATGATCCAAAATCTTGGACATAGAATGGAGAAAATACAAGAAACATTTAACAAGAAACTAGAAGAACTAAAGAGCAAAAAAACAATGATGAGCAACACAATAAATGAAATTTAAAATTCTCTAGAAGGAATCAATAGCAGAATAACTGAGGCAGAAGAACAGATAAGTGCCCTGGAAGATAAAATAGTGGAAATAATTACTGCAGAGCAGAACAAAGAAGAAAGAATGAAAAGAATTGAGGACAATCTCAGAGACCCCTGGGACAATATTAAACACACCAACATTTGAATTATAGGGGTCCCAGAAGAAGACGAGAAAAAGAAAGGGTCTGAGAAAATATTTGAAGAGATTATAGTTGAAAACTTCCCTAATATGGGAAAGGAAATAGGTGATCAACTCCAGGAAGCGCAGAGAGTCCCATACAGGATAAATCCAAGGAGAAACACGCCAAGACACATATTAATCAAACTATCAAAAATTAAATACTAAAAAGAAATATTAAAAGCAGCAAGGGAAAAGCAACAAATAATGTACAAGAAAATCCCCATAAGGTTAACAGCTGATCTTTCAGCAGAAACTCTGCAAGCCAGAAGGGAGTGGCAGGACATATTTAAAGGGATAAAAAGGAAAAACCTACAACCCAGATTACTCTCCCCAGAAAGGATCTCATTCAGAGTCAACCGAGAAATTAAAACCTTTACAGACAAACAAAAGTTAAGAGAATTCAGCACCACCAAACCAGCTTTACAACAAATGCTAAAGGGACTTCTCTAGGCAGGAAACACAAGAGAAGGAAAAGACCTACAAAAACAAACGCAAAACAATTAAGAAAATGATAATAAGAACATACATATCAATAATTACCATAAATGTAAATGGATTAAATGCTCCAACCAAAAGACATAGACTGGGCTTCCCTGGTGGCGCAGTGGTTGAGAGTCCACCTCCCGATGACGGGGTCATGGGTTCATGCCCCGGTCTGGGAAGATCCCACATGCCACGGAGCGGCTAGGCCCGTGAGCCATGGCCGCTGAGCCTGCGCATCTGGAGCCTGTGCTCCACAACAAGAGAGGCCACAGCAGTGAGAGGCCCGTGTACCACAAAAAAAAAGCTGTGGCTATCAGCTTGGACCCCAGAGATGAGCATGAAATGATAAGGCTGCTGCCGCTACCACCAAGAATCCTGTGCTCAGGCACAGGTCACTATCCACACGCCGCCCCCTGCAGGAGCCTGTATAGCCCACCACTGCCAGGGTCCCGTGATCCAGGGATAACTTCCCCAGGAGAACAAACAGCGAGCCTCAGACTGTTGCAATGTCATGCCGGCCTCTGCTGCTACAGGCTCCCACCGCATTCCAGTTATGACTACCGTACCCCTCCCTCCCCACCGGCATGAGTGAGCCAAGCCCCTTAATCAGCCGCTGCTTTAAACCCCTCCTGTCTGGACAGGGAACAGATGCCTGTGGGCGACCTACACGCAGAGGTGGGGCCAAAATCAAAGCTGAACCCCAGGAGCTGTGCGAACAAAGAAGAGAAAGGGAAATTTCTTGGTGCAGCGTCAGGAGCAGCAGATTAAATCCCCACAATCAACTTGATGTACCCTGCGTTTGTGGAATACCTCAATAGACAACTAATTGTCCCAAAATTGAGGTGGTAGACTTTAGGAGCAACTATAAACTTAGGGTTTGCTGTCTGCGATTGATTTCTTCCTGATATTTATGATAATCTTAGTTTAGTTTTTACCACTTGTTATCATTGGTGGATTTGTTTTTTGGTTTCATTGCTCTCTTCTTTTTTTTTTTAATTATTACTTTTTTATGTTAATAATTTTATTTTTAATTTTTTTCTTTTTATCTCCCTTTTCTTTTGAGCCGGGTGGCTGACAGAGTCTTGGTGCTCCAGCCTGGTGTCAGGCCTGAGCCTCTGGGGTGGGAGAGCCAAATTCAGGACATTGGATCACCAGAGACCTCCCGGCCCCACATAATGTCAATCAGTGAGAGCTCTCCCAGAGATCTCCATCTCAACACTAAGACCCAGGTCCACCCAATGGCCAGAAAGCTCCAGTGCTGGATGCCCCATGCCAAACAACTAGTAAGACAAGAACACAACCCCACCCATTAGCAGAGAGGCTGCCTAAAATCATACTGAGTTCACAGACACCCCAAAAACACACCACCAGACACAGCCCTGCCCACCAGAAAGACAAGATCCAGCTTCATCCGCCAGAACACAGGCACCAGCCCCCTCCACGAAGAAGGCTACACAAGCCACTGAACCATCCTCACCCACTGAGGGCAGACACCAAAAACAACAGGAACTATGAACCTGCAGCCTGTGAAAAAGGAGACCCCAAACACAGTAAGTTAAGCAAACTGAGAAGACAGAAAAATATGCAGCAAGGTAATATTGAGGGAGCAAGGTAAAATCCCATGGGACTAAACAAATGAAGAGGAAATAAGCAGTCTACCTGAAAAAGAATTCAGAGTAATGATAGTAAAGATGATCCAAAATCTTGGACATAGAATGGAGAAAATACAAGAAACATTTAACAAGAAACTAGAAGAACTAAAGAGCAAAAAAACAATGATGAGCAACACAATAAATGAAATTTAAAATTCTCTAGAAGGAATCAATAGCAGAATAACTGAGGCAGAAGAACAGATAAGTGCCCTGGAAGATAAAATAGTGGAAATAATTACTGCAGAGCAGAACAAAGAAGAAAGAATGAAAAGAATTGAGGACAATCTCAGAGACCCCTGGGACAATATTAAACACACCAACATTTGAATTATAGGGGTCCCAGAAGAAGACGAGAAAAAGAAAGGGTCTGAGAAAATATTTGAAGAGATTATAGTTGAAAACTTCCCTAATATGGGAAAGGAAATAGGTGATCAACTCCAGGAAGCGCAGAGAGTCCCATACAGGATAAATCCAAGGAGAAACACGCCAAGACACATATTAATCAAACTATCAAAAATTAAATACTAAAAAGAAATATTAAAAGCAGCAAGGGAAAAGCAACAAATAATGTACAAGAAAATCCCCATAAGGTTAACAGCTGATCTTTCAGCAGAAACTCTGCAAGCCAGAAGGGAGTGGCAGGACATATTTAAAGGGATAAAAAGGAAAAACCTACAACCCAGATTACTCTCCCCAGAAAGGATCTCATTCAGAGTCAACCGAGAAATTAAAACCTTTACAGACAAACAAAAGTTAAGAGAATTCAGCACCACCAAACCAGCTTTACAACAAATGCTAAAGGGACTTCTCTAGGCAGGAAACACAAGAGAAGGAAAAGACCTACAAAAACAAACGCAAAACAATTAAGAAAATGATAATAAGAACATACATATCAATAATTACCATAAATGTAAATGGATTAAATGCTCCAACCAAAAGACATAGACTGGGCTTCCCTGGTGGCGCAGTGGTTGAGAGTCCACCTCCCGATGACGGGGTCATGGGTTCATGCCCCGGTCTGGGAAGATCCCACATGCCACGGAGCGGCTAGGCCCGTGAGCCATGGCCGCTGAGCCTGCGCATCTGGAGCCTGTGCTCCACAACAAGAGAGGCCACAGCAGTGAGAGGCCCGTGTACCCCAAAAAAAAAAAAAAAAAAAAAAGGACATAGACTGGCTGAATGGATACAAAAACAAGACCCATACATATGCTGTCTACAAGAGACCCACTTCAGACCTAGGGACACATACAGACTGAAAATGAGGGTATAGAAAAAGATATTCCATGCAAATGGAAATCAAAAGAAAGCTGGAATAGCAGTTGTAATATCAGATAAATTCGACTTTAAAAGAAAGACTATTATAAGAGACAACTAAGGACACTACATAATGAGCAAAGAATTAATCCAAGAAGAAAATATAACAATTGTAAATATTTATGCACCCAGCATAGGAGCACCTCAATACATAAGGCAAATGCTAACAGCCATAAAAGGGGAAATTGACAGCAACACAATAATAGTAGGGGCCTTTAACACCCCAGTTTCACCAATGGACAGATCAACCAAAATGAAAATAAATAAGAAAACACGAGCTTTAAATGACACATTAGACAAGATGGGCTTAATCAATATTTATAGGACATTACATCCAAAAACAACAGAATACATTTTCTTCTCAAGTGCTCATGGAACATTCTTCAGGATAAATCATATCTTGGGTCACAAATCAAGTCTTGGTAAATTTAAGAAAATTGAATTTGTATCAAGTATCTTTTCCGACCACAATGCTATGAGACTAGATATCAATTACAGGAAAAAACCCTAAAAAATACAAACACATGGAGGCAAAACTGTATCCTACTAAACAACCAAGAGATCACTGAAGAAATCAAAGAGGAAATCAAAAAATACCTAGAAACAAATGACAATGAAAACACGATGACCCAAAACCTATGGGATGCAGCAAAAGCAGCTCTAAGAGGGAAGTTTACAGCAATTCAATCCTATCTCAAAAAACAAGAAAAATCTCAAACAACCTAACCTTACACCTAAAGCAATTAGAGAAAGAAGAACAAAAAACATCGAAGGTTAGCAGAAGGAAAGAAATCATAAAGATCAGATCAGAAATAAATGAAAAAGAAATGAAGGAAACAATAGCAAAGATCAATAAAACTAAAAGCTGGTTCTTTAAGAAGATAAACAGAATTGATAAGCCATTACTAGACTCATCAAGAAAAAGAGGGAGAAGACTCAAATCAACAGAAGTAGAAATGAAAAAGGAAAAGTAACAACTGACACCGCAGAAATACAAAGGATCATGAGACATTACTGCAAGCAACTATATGCCAGTAAAATGGACAACCTGGAAGGAATGGACAAATTCTTAGAAAGGCACAACCTTCCAAGACTGAACCAGGAAGAAATAGAAAATATAAACAGACCAATCACAAGCACTGAAATTGAGACTGTGATTAAAAATCTTCCAGCAAACAAAAGCCCAGGAGCAGACGCCTTCACAGGCAAATTCTATCAAACATTTAGAGAAGAGCTAACACCCACGCTTCTTAACTCTTCCAAAATACAGCAGAGGGAGGAACACTCCCAACCTCATTCTACGAGGCGACCATCACCCTGATACCAAAACCAGACAAAGATGTCACAAAAAAAGAAAACTACAGGGCCAATATCACTGATGAACATAGATGCAAAAGTCCTCAACAAAATACTAGCAAACAGAATTCAGCAGCATATTAAAAGGATCATATACCATGATCAAGTGGGGTTTATCCCAGGAATGCAAGGATTCTATAATATATGCAAATCAATCAATGTAATACACCATATTAATAAATTGAAGACTAAAAACCATATGATCATCTCAATAGATGCAGAAAAAGCTTTCGACAAAATTCAACACCTATTTATGATAAAAGCTATCCAGAAAGTCGGCACAGAGGGAACTTACCTCAACATAATAAAGGCCATATATGAAAAACACACAGCCCACATTGTTCTCAATGGTGAAAAACTGAAACCATTTCCTCTAAGATCAGGAACAAGACAAGGCTGCCCACTCTAACAGCTATTATTCAACGTAGTTTTGGAAGTTTTAGCCAAAGCAATCAGAGACGAAAAATAAATAAAAGGAATCCAAATTGGAAAAGAAGAAGTAAAATTGTCACTATTTGCAGATGACATGATACTATACATAGAGAATCATAAAGATGCTACCAGAAAGCTAGTAGAGCTAATCAATGAATTTGGTAAAGTAGCAGGATACAAAATTAATGCACAGAAATCTCTTGCATTCCTATACACTAATGACGAAAAATCTGAAAGAGAAATTAAGGAAACACTCCCATTTACCATTGCAAGAAAAAGAATAAAATAGGGATAAACCTACCTAAGGAGACAAAAGACCTGTAGGCAGAAAACTATAAGACAGTGATGAAATAAATTAAAGACGATAAAAACAGATGGAGAGATATACCATGTTCTTGGGTTGGAAGAATCAACATTGTGAAAATGATTATACTACCCAAAGCAACCTACAGATTCAGTGCAATCCCTATCAAACTACCAATGTCATTTTTCACAGAACTAGAACAAAAAATTTCACAATTTGTATATAAACACAAAAGACCCCAAATAGCCAAAGCAATCTTGAGAAAGAAAAACAGAGCTGGAGGAATCAGGCTCCCTGACTTCAGACTATACTACAAAGCTACAGTAATCAAGACAGTATGGTACTGGTAGAAAAACAGAAATATAGACCAATGGAACAGGATAGAAAGCCCAGAGATAAACCCACCTACATATGGTCACCTTATTTTTCATAAAGGAGGCAAGAATATACAATGGAGAAAAGACAGCCTGTTCAATAAGTGGTTCTGGGAAAACTGGACAGCTACATGTAAAAGAATGAAATTAGAATACTCCCTAACACCATACACAAAAATAAACTCAAAATGGATTAAAAACCTAAATGTAAGGCCAGACACTATGAAACTCTTAGAGGAAAACATAGGCAGAACACTCTATGACATAAATCACAGCAAGATCCTTTTTGACCCACCTCCTAGAGAAATGGAAATAAAATCAAAATAAACAAATGGGACCTAATGAAACTTGAAAGCTTTTGCACAACAAAGGAAACAATAAACAAGATGAAAAGACAACCTCAGAATAGGAGAAAATATTTGCAAATGAAACAACTGACAAAGGATTAATCTCCAAAATATAAAAGCAGTACAGCTCAATATCAAAAAAACAAACAACCGAATCCAAAAATAGGCAGAAGACCTAAATAGACATTTCTTCAAAGAAGATATACAGATTGCCAACAAACACATGAAAGGATGCTCAATATCACTAATCATTAGAGAAATGCAAATCAAAACTACAATAAGGGGGGCTTCTCTGGTGGCTCAGTAGTTAAGAATCCACCTGCCAGTGCAGGGAACACAGGTTTGAGCCCTGGTCCAGGAAGATCTCACATGCCGCAGAGCAACTAAGCCCATGTGCCACAACTGCTGAGCCTGCATGCCACAACTACTGAAGCCCACATGCCTAGAGCCTGTGCTCCGCAACAAGAAGCCACCACAATGAGAAGCCTGGGCACCACAACGAAAGAGTAGCCTCCACTCGCCGCAACTAGAGAAAGCCCATGCACAGCAACAAAGACTCAACACAACCAAAAATAAAAATTAAAAAATGTACAAAAAAAAAAAAAAGATGTGTGTAGGATCCCTCCTAGTTATAAGAGGCTGTGTCTCTGGATACTACCTATCCCAGAACCATGCTAAGTGCTGTTATGGTGATGGGGTGGGGAGCGGGTGGGGAGGGGGCAAGCGGAGATCAAAACCATAGTCTATATGCCAGCTGAAAAGTCAGGACAGGCACAAACAGAACTACTTGATAACAACAGAGACAGTCCCAAAAGGGGGCAGGTATCTGAAGACTTCAACTTGCAAATAGAGTTTAGAAAAGGCAAAAGTAAGAATTCTCTCCCATGGAATTGGAAAAGATATTCACAAATCATATATGTGAAAAGGGATTACTATAAAGGACTCCTACAACTCAACAACAAAAAACAACCCAATTCAAAAATGAGCAAAAGGTAAAGCAACTATACTCTAATAAAAGTGTTTAAAAAAAAATGAGCAAAAGGGAATTCCCTGGAGGTCCAGTAGTTAGGACTTTGCACTTAGACTGCAGTGGGCCCCGGTTCAATCCCTGGTCAGGGAACTAAGGTCCCACAAGCCACACATGTGGCCAAAAACAAAACAAAGAAAACAAAACAAGATAAAAATGAGCAAAAGACTTCACAGTTCTCCAAAGAAGATATACAAATGGCCAACAAGCTCATGAAAAGATGCTCAGTGTCACTATGTCACTAGCCACTAGAGAAAATGCAAATCAAAACCACAGTGAGATACCATTTCACATGGCCCATCCATTAGGATGTCTATGTCAAACAAAGAAAAAAAAAGAAAAAGAACAAGCTGTGACAAGGATGTGGAAAAATTGGAACCTGGTGCGTTGCTGGTGGGAATTAAAAATAGTTTGGCATTTGAAACATGTGATCCAGCAATTCCACTGCTGGTTATATACACAAAATAACTGAAAGCAGGGACTCAGATATTTGTATACTCATGTTCATAGCAGCATTATTTACAATACCCAAAAGGTGGAAACAATCCAAATGTTCATCAACAGATGAATAAGCAAAATGTGGTATATACATACAATGGAATATCATTCAGCCTTAAAAAATAATGAAATTCTGATACATGCCACAACATGGGTGAACTTTGAAAGCATTTTTCTAAGTGAAATAAGCCAGTCACAAAAGGAAAAACTATGTGTGATTCCACCAATATGAGATAACTAGAGCAGTCAAATTTAGAAAGACGCAAAGTAGAATGGTGGCCGCCAGGGACTGGGGAGAGGAGGGAGTAGGAAGTTGTTGTTTAATAGGTATAGAGTTTCAGTTTTGCAAGATGAAAAGAGTCTCGCAGATTAGTTGCACAATATGAATGTACTTAACACTATTGAACTGTACACTTAAAAATGATTAAGATGGGGCTTCCCTGGTGGCGCAGTGGTTGAGAGTCCGCCTGCCGATGCAGGGGACACAGGTTCGTGCCCCAGTCCAGGAAGATCCCACATGCCGTGGAGCGACTGGGCCAGTGAGCCATGGCCGCTGAGCCTGCGCGTCCGGAGCCTGTGCTCCATCCTCAACAGGAGAGGCCACGACAGTGAGAGGCCCGCGTACCACAAAAAAAAAAAAAAAAAAAAAAAAAAAAAGATTAAGATGGTAAATTTAATGTTATGTGCATTTTACTGCAATAGAAAAATTTAAAAAGACAAAAAGAAGTAGTGGAGCTAGGATTCAAATCCAGGTCATCCGATGACAATATGTGCTCTTAACACTAGGCTACACTAGTCCTGCAGGTAATCACTAGTCCATGAGCATTAGAAGGTAGTTAATCTGTCACCCTGTCTTGCCAGAGCATGTCCCTTGGATTCCACCTATATGAGGTATCCAGAATAGGCAAATTCATAGACAGAGAGAATAGAATAGAGGTTACCAGGGGCTGGAAGGAGGAAGGAATGGGGAGTTATTTTTTAATGGATACAGATTTTCTGTTCGGGATAATAAAAAAGTAGACCTCACACCATAAAACATTCTTTTCTCTTGTGACATGATCCACTAACTTAATAGTGCAAATGGCATTTGCCAGAATAAACACTCTTCTGATCACTACTTCCTTGAAATTCATGAGGCTTCTTCAGTTCATAATGACGTTATAGTTCATTTGGACCCAGACTTACCTATATTCTTGTGTCCTAATAAAGCCCAAACTGGAGATCTCCAAGAGGTCCCTCAGGGGTTTACTTAAGCACCCACCTACTTTTCACGAATTCTTACTAGGACTTTAAAGACCTTAGATTACCTTGTTATTTTATGTTCATCCTATACATAGTTAACATTTTGCTTCGTTCTAAAGATGAAGTGAGCTCTAGGACTGGTATCAATCCATTTAATTTTTTAGCTAGAATATCATAAGTTTCCAAAGAAAAGTTTTTGTCAAACCAAAGTTCATTGCCTAGGGCATGATTTATACCAAGAAGGCAAAGCGCTCACTTGCAGACTATCTGCAAACCATTCATTTTCAAGGCTCACTATCAAACAAGAGGATTCTTGGCTAGGACTCCTAGTTATTGCCAGCAATGGATTCCCAACTTTTCTGAAATTGCTATTTAATGAAGTTCTCAGTAACTCACCCTCTTCTATGAAAACCTAAACATGACCAGGTATTGTGTGATATAAATTTAGCTCTCCAACCACCTCCTTCAATCTGGAACTAACTAATTATTATAAACCTTTTTTTCTGTTTGTACATGAGCCACCTGGACAGGCCCTTGGTGTTCTGACTCAATTTTATAGGAATCTGATTCAGTTCTGACTCAAAAGCATGGAGACCAATTGCTTACCACAGCCTCCTCTAATTATAGCTTTATAATAACTTTTTTAATGTTGATTTTTTTAATTTGCTGCCATTCAAACCCTGGTGGATTGCAAAATGCCCTTTCTTATCCTCCCATTCACCCTTGCCGGGCCTTCCTTTCATTGGGGACCTGTCTTAGTCCTTTCAAGCTGCTATAACAAAATACACAGACTGCATAGCTTATTATCAATAGAAATTTATTTCTCACAGTTCTAGAAGTTTGATGTCCAAGATCAGGATGCTAGCACGGTTGGGTGAGGGCTTTTTTCTGGGTCAGAGATGTCTCATTGTGTCCTCACATGGCTAGGGATCTCCTGGATGCTCTTTTATAAGGCACTAATACCATTTATGAGGATCCCCACCACAGTTGAAGCACCTCCCAAAGCCACCACCTACTAATACCACCATCTTTGGGGTTAAGATTTCAACATGTATGGGGTTCACAGACATTCAGACCATGGCAGAGCCTGTTCTCATTGGCTATCGGCTAATTCTCTCTTAAATGAGTCAGCCAATCTCTCTCTAATTGCCTGGCCAGTGTTCAGGTGGTGCCGCCACAAGAAGCCTAAGAAGTAAACCTGGAAGTTTATTTTATTTTTTATTTTTTATTTTTTTGCGTTACGCGGGCCTCTCACTGTCGTGGCTTCTCCCGTTGCTCCGGATGCACAGGCTCAGCGGCCATGGCTCACGGGCCTAGCCGCTTCGCTGCATGTGGGATCCTCCCGGACCCGGGCACGAACCCCTGTCCCTTGTATCAGCAGGCGGACTCTCAACCACTGCGCCACCAGGGAAGCCCCTAACCTGGACGTTTAATTTGGACCTTACTCATCCAGTAGAAGATAGAATTTTTATTTATTTATTTATTTATTTATTTATTTATTTATTTATTTATTTATTTATTTATTTATTTATTTATTTTTATTTTTTGCAGTACGCGGGCCTCTCACTGCTGCGGCCTCTCCCGCCGTGGAGCACAGGCTCCAGACGTGCAGGCTCAGCGGCCATGGCTCAGGGGCCCAGCCGCTCCGCGGCATGTGGGATCCTCCTTGACCGGGGCACGAACCCACGTCCCCTGCCTCGGCAGGCAGACCCCCAACCACTGCGCCACCAGGGAAGCCCATGGCAGGCGGATTCTTAACCGCTGCGCCACCAGGGAAGCCCATGAGTGCTTTTTGAATTCCCAGCGGACAGTACTTCTATCTCCCAAGCAGCTCGTCTGTAAAATGTTTCATGTCAACTATATTTGGGTATGACGAGCATGGAAACAATAAAAGGCACACAAATCAAAATTATACTGTTTCCTAAGCATGCTCTAGTATCAATTTTATATTTAATTACGTTGAGTTTTGACGTGTACAGAATTCCATCAAAATGTCTCTGTGTAATTTCATGGGAAGTACGTTTAACCTCAGCTCTATTTGGCTTATCTTGAAGGAACCGTTCTCATAGCTTGTTTGCCCAGCTGCTGCCTGGAATGCGGTGTGGGGCTGGGATGAAATCAGTGATGGGGTTGGTGGGTGATCAGCCAGCCTTGGACAGAATATTTCAAATAACCACCTGTATATTACTTTATAAGCTTCTGCAGTTTTGACTTTAATAGATTTTTAATATTTTCAACATGTTTAAAGTTCATATGCTTTTAGTTTTTGCACAAAGGCCCAGATTGACTGGATCCAAGTATTTTTTTGTCCTGCTATTGCAATGAGAAACTATAGGATTTGTTTGTAGTTCCATTGTCATCACTGAACAGTGGTGCCTGTGGCCAGTCTTCCTGGGGCCCGCTAAGATGGACACTGCAGCACGACTCAGAGGTTGGCCACATCTGGTTATCTGACTGTGTCAGCTCTACATACTCCACTGACATGGCTAATTTCAGAGCCATCCCCAGAGACCTGGCTCCTTGCTTCTCCTAGGCAGCTGTGAAGACTGGACATCATAAAGGAGCTAGTCAAGGCCACGCAAGTACCTCTAGAATTCAAATTCCGAGCTCTTTTCTATTAATAGACAAACAGCACTGACACTTGAAACATGCCACAAATTAAGTGCCCAGATGTGTAGAAAAAATAAGTAAATGAAGTTATGCTTAAAATAGGTCCTTGGGCTTCCCTGGTGGCACAGTGGTTAAGACTCCACCTGCCAATGCAGGGGACAAGGGTTCAAGCTCTGGTCCGGGAAGATCCCACATGCCATGGAGCAACTAAGCCCGTGAGCCACAACTACTGAGCCCACGTGCTGCAACTACTGAAGCCCACACACCTAAAGCCCGTGCTCTGCAACAAGAGAAGCCACTGCAATGAGAAGCCCGTGCACTGCAACAGAGAGTAACCCTGCTGGCCGCAACCAGAGAAAGCCCACGTGCAGCAACGAAGACCCAACACAGCCAAAAATAAATAAATAATAATAATAATAATAGGCCCTCAGTAGATAGGCAATGAATAAGAAGAGATAACTCACCAACAGAAAATGAAAAGAGTAGACTACTACACACAAGTGGAAAGGAAAATGTTAATCTTTAAGAAATTTTTTCAAGTGTGACAACATTTAATTAATGAAAAAAAATTACATTTCCCACCTCGGTCTGTGCTCCTGGGACCCACCATTCTGTTGGGATTTTCTTGGGCAGGGTGTCATCTAAGATGATCTAAGAATAATTTTTTATATAAAAATGTCTCAATTATTAAAAACTTAGAAAAAATGTTTAATGAAAATGCCCAATTCTGATGAAGCTGGGGTGAAATATGCATACTCATCTAGGGCTGCAGCAGCTCAAGGTGATACAAAATAGGATTGAAAAGCCAGAATTTCATGAAAAAAATAATGCAGGATAGAGTAGGTTTTGTATTATATTACTCTCAGAATATATTGGATTGGTCAAAAAGTTTATTCGAGTTTTTCCGTAAGATGTATGGAAAGACCCAAACGAAGTTTTTGGCCAACCCAATATGATTAATAGTTTAATTTTCTTAATAGTAAATTAATATGTACATGATAACAAACTACAGAAAGGTCCAGGTTGGGCTTACAGTCTTTTTGAGGTAGTCAGTTCTGTGGAATCCAGGGAGTTATCTTACTGCTCCAGCTTTTCCAACCAATTTGAGTGTCCTGTAATAAATCCCTTTCTACTTAAAGCACCTTGAACACCCAGAGGGGTTTCAGCTCATTGTGCAGAACACTAAGCACTGAATGGGTTTGACAACATTGCCCAAAGGAGCAGTGTTAAGAGACTCAACAGGATGAAAACAGCATTCCAACATGAGAGACTAGAACTGCTTATTACTGTGAGCTTCTCTCATGGCAACCTAAATCCCTCCTAATGCTAA
Organism: Lipotes vexillifer; assembly: GCF_000442215.2. Classification (NCBI taxonomy): domain Eukaryota; kingdom Metazoa; phylum Chordata; class Mammalia; order Artiodactyla; family Lipotidae; genus Lipotes; species Lipotes vexillifer. Next base: position 416,882 of record NW_006786594.1, read on the forward strand.
AAAGCCTATTTACTTCTTGTCAATCCCTTGTTGAATAGCTACAATGTTGAGCTCCAATTCAGGTGTCAGAAATTAACATTTCTGCTAGAGGAAGGTGCATCTGAGCCCAGACTGACTGTGCCTGGGACATGACCATGGACCTGCCTACCCCACAGAATGGTGATTGACAGGCCCTCATGATGAGTCCCTGGGATAAGTTTTGTGCAGCTGGATAATACACTTGGCCACATTAGACTGGTCCCTTGATGCTAATGCCCATCTAGTTGACACTGTGCTGCAAAATATACTGATACACACGATGGGTGATCAGCCATTAATAAATCATGCTGTTGTTCTACTCTGATCACCTGTCATGAAATATTCAGAGCTAAAAATGCCTTTCAGTTTAAATGGTCACTAGGGCTTTAGTCCAGTTCAACGGTAAGTTCAGGTTTTATTATATTTTTGCACAGGCTAGATGTGGAGCACAGACTGAAGTGTTCCAGGAGAAGCACCAAATGGCCCACCCCACATGGAAGGTGGGGACCTATGCAGTGCAGGAATATGTGATGGGAGGAATGGCCAGAGCCCTCCATTTGGCTATTCCTATCCCTAGCCTGACACTGGCTCTGCTGAGAGGCTCATCTGGTCATGGGAAGCTAGCCAGATGGGGGCATTTTAGCATGTGTTCCCTAGTTTTTTACCGCAAGCATTCAAAATGTTTCCAGTCTTTTGTGGTCATATAAGGAGACGATAGAGTGGAGAAAATCTATATGAACATAGCTGGGATTGGAGCTCAAATTACCAAGCATGCCATCCTGCGTAGGATACTCTGGATGACTGGAGATTTGGGAAGGCTCAGTTCAGATATCCTGTCACTAATAGAGATGGTTAGCATGTTTGTAAGTCATGTCTGAGGAGCTGTGGTCCTGACTGGCAGGTGGTGAATGTGGGAAGTATGAAGGGCGAATTGACAGGAAGGAATGAATCTGGGACTTTGTGTCTGGAATGTGGAGAGTGGTTTGTTTCCTGCACAGAGCCCAGTGATGAATGGGTTTGAGAGTACAAACCAAAGAAAGCAGTGTCAGAGACTCAACAGGATTAAAACAGCAGTCCAGCAAGAGAAATTAGACCTTTCAGGTTTTCTCTAACTTTTGTTCATTTTTAGGACATGGTTAGAGCCAAAGAAGAGTTGGTAAAGGGATCAGAGTTGGGACTAGTGTGATGCAAATGAGGCCCCTAGGGCACAAAACTTAAGGAACTTAAACTTAACTCACCCTCTGGGACCAGCTCTACATCTGTATGACCTTGAGAGTGAGTATCTCCTTAAATTTCGTGCCTCCTTGCCTCGAGGTTATCCTGGCCCTGGTAGGGAAATCTTCAGACAACTAAATAGCCTAGGCTCCCCCATCACTCGTGTCCCCACGTCCTTTTCTCCTATTTCCCAGGCCTCTGAATTTTCCCTCACTGCCCACCCCAGGGACAGTACCATAAGAATCTAATCTTAAATTAGATTTGAAATGAAGGGCAGTGCCAGTTAGTTCCATTAAAGCCTCCCTGTATTCTCCCCTGCCTGGACCAAAGATGGATATGGGGAAAGTGATTTCCGAGATGGACATATCTTCCTCATCTCCACTCCCTGAATCCAAGCCCAGCTGAACACCGAAATGGTTTCTCATTCTAATTTTTTGTTGGCTGCAGCACACAGCTTGCAGGATCTTAGTTCCCCGACCAGGGGACCAGGGATCGATACTTCGCCCTAGACAGTGAAAGCCCGGAATCCCAACCACTGGACAGCCAGGGAATTCCCTCTCATTCTAATTCTGACCTCCCCTCACTCTTGCATCTCGTCCCATCCTTGCATCAGTTTAGGCCACTCAAGTGCTTTCACTAAGGGTTCCCTTCACTGTCAGTAGGCCGCTCCATTCTGGTCTCAGAGCTAATAAATTGACCCACTTTCTCCAATATGGCAGCTACCTTCTTCCCTTAATCTTTGCTTTACTCAGCCACCTCTTGGCTCTAGGACAACTCTCAGGTGCCTCCTAGGGTGAGAGAAAAAGCTTTACCTCTCAGAGTGATCTTAGGCAGTTGGCAAACAACCAAGTGTGGGACCTCAAGAAGTCTTCCCACCTCCTATCAAATAATTCCTATTTTACTTCTCTTGATAAGAATGCAAATACCCCTGGGAAGGCAAATACTTTAATCTGTCATCAATCAAGACTTATATGAATAAAGGAGATGAGAATAGATTTTGGTAGAGAGTTTGAGGCCTTGGGTTCCTTGAGTTAAAGGATAACCTGGGTGTTCCAAATGTGACAGTCACAATTTTGCAGAGCCTTCCTCAAAGTTCCCTGCTCATCACTCCCCTACTTTCCACCTACTTCCCTTATCTTGTCACCTCCTCTCCTGGCAAGTCAGTGCGGGTTGTTGACAGGAAACCCCTGCCCCTTGCTATATGACCTCTCCAGAGCGCTGCTTGAATGTGCTCATGATGTGGCAGCTGACTTCTGTGGAGAAAAGGATGCCAGAGAGAGTGCAAGAAGGAGCCCCCTATTCTTTTTATGTCCTAATCTCTCACACACCATCATTTCTGCCACATTCTGTTTAACGGAAGTGAATTGTGAGATTTAGCCCACAACCTAAAGGGAGACGAATTAGGCTCCACCTTTGAAGAAAAGCATATCAAAAAATTTTTGGACATATTGTACTTAAGCCGTGGGATGAGTCACTGTTATTGCCCATCATAGTTCAAACCATTAGCAGGTCTTGTTGCTCTAGATTCAAAATATATCTCAAATCTGACTGTTACCGAGTCCAAGCTCGCTCTGCTCGCCGCACCACAGGCCAGTGAATTGGAGACGAGGTGCTGAGGCAAGGAATACGACTTCACTGGGAAAGCCGGCAGACCGAGATGGCAGACTCATGTCTCTGGTGAGCCATCTTATCTGGGTCTGGATGCAATTTCTTTTATAGAATTAGAGAGGGAGAGGCGGTGAGAAGTCAAGTAAAAGGGCCATCAGTCTTGCAAAACATCTCCTGCAATGACCAGCCTCAGTGAGGGGATGTGTTAGTTTCTTTTTTCTTGCATCCATTCAGAGGTGGGCAGGGTTCCCTGAGGCAGGCCATTTTGTATGATTATAATAACAAAAGCAACGAAAAGCAAAGGTTAAAGTCAGAGAAACAGATCCAACGTGGAGTCCGATTTAGCTCTTCCTTGTTACGTGACCATGTTTTTCCATTTTCTTTATTAAGTTATGATTCATACACAGGAAAATTTACCCTTTTGTGGGTATAGTACTGCAAGTTTTGGCAAACATATAAATTCATGTAACTAAAACCACAATAAAGATAAGAGAACAGTCCTATTAATCCAAAAACTTCCCCCATGACCCTCAATGGGAAAGTAGGCAAAGTTCTACTGGGATTTCTGATGCTAATGGAAATAGGCAGTGGTAGCTGAATTTGCAGGAAACTCCCTGGGAAGAGGGGGTATTGGTATTTTCAGGAGGCTCTCCTTTACTCAGATAAGTGAAGTTCAGATAAGATTTCTTTCTGTATCTTCTGTAGCTTAAAATTTTAACTTTACCAATTCTGGGAGTTCCAGTGGGTCGCCACACCTCTCACCCTCCAGGAGGCTAGACTGGCTTTCTTATTCGGCACTCTGCAGGCTGTGTTCTGAAAGAAAGCAGAAGCTGCAAATTTGAGACCTAGGCTCTGGAACACATACTGAGACAGGAGGGAAGGGGCCAGGGCACAACCCTTAAAGAATGACACAACTGTTGAGAAAAACTGGATATGACAAAAACTGGTTAGAACTGATTAGTCCCAAGACGGCAGAAGATTCGACTTCCAGTGGTCACTGAGCCTTATTATATGCTCACTGTAATACATTAGCACATGCTATATGACACACCCGCTTGTGCCATGACAGTTCCGAGGCCCACCATAAAAGGCCAAAAAGTGGGCGGTGGCCCAATTCCTAGAAATCCCTGCCCCTTCCCCCGCAAAAATAGTTGGAATAATCCTCTCACTCGTTAGCCTATGAAATTACCCAGCCCATAAAAACTACCCACCCCATATTTCAGGGCCGCTGTCTCCTTCTGAGATGGACCGCATTCTGCCTATGGAATGTGCATCTCTCTCAGTAAACCTGCTTTCACTTTGCTGTGGCTCGCTCTTGATTCTCTCCTGTGCGAAGCCAAGGATTTTCACTAGGTGGCCCATCCCAGCAACTCGCTCGAGACATAGGACGTGACCATCCAATTGCGCCCCATTTTCCTGTAACATCTTTACAAAGGAAGAGGAAGAAAGTGGCCTTCACCCCTCCTCACTTTTCCTTTGACTATAAAAATGTAGCCAACTTAGTTCTCGGGGCAGAGAGCCCTTTGGCCTGCCTGCTTCTATCTTTCCAAGCATCCTATAGTAATAAATCTACTTACCTATCACTTTGCCTCTCACCAAATTCCTTCTGCACCGAGACATAAAGAACCTGAGCTTCATTAAGTCCTGAGACATGTTGTGCGGTTTCAATACAGTATCCATTCCACTACATTCTACTGGTCAAAGCAAGACACAAGAACAGGCCAGACTCAAAGATTGCAGAAATAGATTCTACCTCTGAGGGAGGAAGAGCAAAGAATCTGTGGCCATACTTAATCTTCCACAAAGCGTTTGACTGGAATATGGGGTAGGTGAAGGCAAATCACCCTGTGTCTTACTGAGCTGGAGTCTTGAAGGAGCCATAAACCTCCCTCCCTCCCTACTGCTCTGCCCCCTTTAGCAGGAGATCTGCAAAAGCCTCAGATTTTCACCCTAAGCTCCCAGCATCTCTCCGCTCTCCACGTTCTCGCAACCTCTCTCTGCTCTGCAGCTGAGCTACAGACAAGCTCTATGATCTTGGGCATATATCACTTTTCCTCTCTGGCCCCCCCGACTCAGGTACCCATTCTTCACCCCACCTCATGCCCTATAGGCCTCCTCACCTTCCTCTCACAGAGAAATCAGCTCAGAGTGAGTTGAGTGGAGAATTAGGAAAGCTCTTTGAGGCTTCTTGGAATTCCTAGTCACAAAAGAAAATTTGGGATAACAAAACTGTTGGGGTGAAATTTGAACAATAGAATGGAGGGGTTTGGTAGGGTCACTCCCAAGAAGCGGCATGGAAGGGAACTAAAAACAGAAAGTTACCTTTAACTTCTCTGCCTCAGAGGGGCCACATGCTGCCCTAGGCCTTAACATTTGGGACTAGTCATCTTGCTAGGGTGATAGCAACTAATAGCCCATAACTACCCATGATGACTTCACAGGGCTCAGCTCAGGTAGGAGCCCAGGCATTTCCAGATAATGGTTTTTCTTCCTTTTTAATTTTGAGTGTGTTAGCTCCCTGTATGGATTGAAAGGCATTTATTAACACGAGTACCTTGGATAATTAGGTTGGTTTTGACTCATGTGCTATTTACTAACCACTTCAGTCAGTATGGATAAGGGCCCTGCTTCTGGGGCAAGACAAGAGAAGGAGACAGAAAACTCAAGTTTTCTCAAAAGGAGTCCTTGGTGTCCAGAGGAGACAGAGGGAGCTTTGTCGTTGTGCTCCTGGGGGAAGGGGAAAAGCAGGAGGCAGACCCTTGAGGGGACAACTGGAAGGAACAACACCCACAGGCTGAGCCTCAGTTTTCTTATCTGCTAATGAGGCTTACAACCAGGGAATGCATCAGGGATTAATGCCCACACTTTTATCCATGTAAGGAAAAATAGTAAGACTTTGAAATTAAGTGGGAGTCCTGACCTGGATGGCTCATAGATCCAGGTAATCTCTGCCTGGTTTGTCTTTTTAAAATTTTTTTTTAATACAGCTGGTTCTTATTAGTTATCTATTTTACACATATTAGTATATACATGTCAATCCCAATCTCCCAGTTCATCTCACCACCACCGTCCCCGCTTTCCCTCCTTGGTGTCCATACGTTTGTTCTCTACATCTGTGTCTATTTCTGCCTTGCAACCCGGTTCATCTGTTGCCTGGTTTGTCTTTGACTAGGCTATTCTACAACTTGTAGAGGTAAAAGTCTAAATACTCATAGTAGGGCAATTAATTCCTTCCTAAGAAATGCAACCTGTGGCCATTTCACAGTGGATGCAACTGATTCCTATGGGTATTGACCAATTTTGCCAGTTCTTCCAGTTTGCAACTGTTCATTAATTCATTTCGGGATTCCTTATCTGGCTATAAACCTGTGGTTCTTTGAGATTTTTTAGACTTGGTCGTAATATCCCAGGGTTTCCTCATTAATTAATGAGTTTGGGCACAGGTGCATTTTATGTATGAGTAAGTTGTCGCACATTAATCCTTTAACATCTTACAGAGAAGGATAAGGAGGTCCAGAGAGGGGATGGGACTTTCCTAAGATCACACAGTTTGTTTATGCCAAAGCCATGACCAGAACCCAGGTTCTTTTTTTTTTTTTTTTTTTTTGGGTTTTGGGGCCCTCTCACTGTTGTGGCCTCTCCCATTGTGGAGCACAGGCTCCGGACGAGCAGGCTCAGCGGCCATGGCTCACGGGCC
>NW_006786594.1:423443-428495 GCF_000442215.2 Lipotes vexillifer
CCCGGACCGGGGCACAAACCCGTGACCCCTGCATCGGCAGGCGGACTCTCAACCACTGCGCCACCAGGGAAGCCCCCAGGTTCTTTTCACTGTTGTATGTTTAGTAATCCCTGACGTGCATCACAGGGTTGTCACGAGGACCAGAAGGTAGAAGAGAGAAGAGAAAGTGGCGTAAAAAGTGAGAGGTGAGGGGTTGTTGTGTCGGGGGTGGCGGGTGGGGAGAGGAGGCTCACTGGGTCCTGGGTTCCAGCCCCACATACTAGGCGTGTGAGCACAGTCAGGTCACTTGGCTTCCCTCGGTCTCATGACCTGCCCTGCTTACCTCACAGGGCCCTGGGGAAGAGGAGGTGAGGTGAGGGAGGATACTTGAGAAAGAGCTCTGGCGATTTTTAAAATGTACTTTCATATTCTTTGATACTCCTCTCTTCAAGAGGTGGAGTTCATTCCCTCTGCTTGCATATGGGCTGGATTTTATTAGAAGTGACTCACTTCTAGCAGAATAAAGCAGAAGTAAGGGTGTGTTGTGTGTGTGACTATAGGTCATGAAACAGCATGGTGGCTTCCACTTGGCTACACTCTCGCTCAGACTTCTCTGGCGGAAAGCCAGCCGCCCTGTCTTGAGAATACTCAGACAGACAGCCCTGTGGAGAGGCCCTCGTGAGGAACGGAGCCCTCCAGCCAAGAGCCACCTGTAGTGAGTTTGAGACATTTCAGGGCTGATCAAGGAAACATGACCAGGAGGTTGGCAATAGCAAACAGGGAGCTTTATTTGGGCTTTCACAGGCGTGCATGCAGGGGAAGCCCTTTACAGCATGAGACCTTCCACAGGCGATCGCTTGGGGCCACCACCCAGAAGAGGAGGATAGCAAGGAGAGGCAGATGGAGAGGGTCCTTCATACCTAGATGATGTTGTCCAGCAACATGACGGGGAGTCTTGAGGTGAGAGAGCTCCAAGGGGCAGTGGTGGCTTGGGATATTCAGTAGCACCAGAGTTTATTGTACTAATGGCTAGCAGATTTGGTACGCAGTATCCTAGGGAATGCAAAGCAGGCAGGGTCCAAATGGCTAAAGATGTATTTAAAACAACTGAGTGTGTAAAATAAATTTTTTAATATTTATTTTTATTTTATTTATTTATTTGGCTGTGTTGGGTCCCAGCTGTGGCATGCAGGATCTTCCTTGCGGCGTGTGGGATCCTCCACCACGGCTTGCGGGCTCTTTGTCGCGGCATGCAGGCTTCTCTCTAGTTGTGGCACACGGGCTCAGTAATTGCAGCACATGGACTTAGTTGCCCCCGCTCCACCTGGCCTGTGGGATCTCAGTTCCCTGACCAGGGATCGATCCTGCGTCCCCTGCATTGGAAGGCAGATTCCTAAGCACTGGACCGCCAGGAAAGTCCCTGGGTGTGTAAAAATTTGAGTTTGCACCAGCATGCTTTTGAGCCAACGGTCCCAGTTGGCTGTGAGGGGCCATCTTTGCCTTATTATGTAACCATGTCAGTCTTAGAAGCAGATTCTTTAATCCCAATCAAGCCTCAGGCGACTGTAGTCCCAAAAGAACTTTGAAACTTCATGACAGACTCTGAGCCACAACGCAGAGACTTGGCTCCCAAATTTCCGACCCTCAGACACTATATGTGAGATATAAATGCTTGTTGTTTTAAGCTGCTAAGCTTTAGGATCTTTGCTCTGCAGCAGTAGATAGCTAATACAAATGCCTTGAGAAGCAAAGCCCATCGAGTTGCGGTTAAGGCTGGCTTTGTGCTTACTCCCTCTTTCTCCCAGGAGGCCAAGGGTGCTGCTTTGAAACAGACAAGGCACAAATCCATCAGAATCAGCCACTTTTCACTTGCTTCTAGATTATTTAGGCCTCCTTTGCCTTCATCCCAACGCCAGACCTTTTAAAATGTTAAGCCTTTAAATAGGCCTGGGCTTCAGCTTGGGAAACTACATTTCTCTTTCATCCCTGCCACACTCTTCTCTATCCAAAGCCAGAGAGGTCTTGGAGAAAGCTCATCTCTGCCCTGATTGACTTTTCCCCTCAGCTGTGGCTCCATGTCATTGGCTCTGACTGGGTCCTAATTAGGGAATTGGCTTCACCATTTCTTGTCCTGGGAGCTGGAGATGGCACCGCCAAGTTGGTGGACACCTCCATGCCCTTCCATTCTCACCACCCTCAGCCAGGATGTTCTTTCAGGGGTCTGGCCTGAATCTCTCCTGGTGCAGCTTAAATCTGCACCCTTCTCTCTTTCTCCACAAAGGAGTTTCTTCCCAGCAAGTGCAGCCTCCTATTTGCTTTGTCACAGCTGGTGATCTGAGCCGAGCCTCCTCTCACTCCCAGCACAGCCTGCTGACCCCCTCCCAGAAGAGGACAGAGCCCACACTGTGTGAGGCATGTCCTGCTCTCCCAGATGCCGCATCATCATCCATCTCTTGTTTCCCTTGCTGCCCCAGGGAAGCCGGTGAAGCCTCTGGGGATCCCTGTGCCCTACGGGGCTGAGACCAGGAGAGGAGTCCTGAGCTCAGTTCTCAGCTCTGTCCTCTGCTCTCCTGGAGTGGCTCCCCTGGACCTCCATGTGCTCACTTGCAAGTCCATGTCTCAGGGCTGCAGAAGCTTGAGTCTCCATCTGACCCGTAGGAAAGCCAAGACATGCAGGTTATGGTACAGCTCAGCCGGGTCTCCAGGACTGGAGTTCCTGCTCAGGGCTCAATCCCCAAGACAGCTGGGCCTGCCAGAGTCCTGGTGAGATTGGTCTGTTTCCTCTACCCCTTCTTCTCTGCCCTCCTCTGAGAGGCCTGTAGAAGGGGTGAGTAAGGGAGGGGAATCCTGAGTCAGATATTCTATCTTCTATTATCATCCAAGAGTTCCAGGAGAAACCAGCTCATTCCAATTCTCACCATGTAGAGGCCTTAAGTAAAACTTAAAATCCTATTTCCTTTTTTTTGTGGGTAAGCAATTAGTGAATGGTCTGTTAATAATGATGGAGATCAGAATTATGATTTGTTTGGGAGTTTGTTTTTTTAATTTTTTTCCACTTTCTCTGAGACGTGGCTTCAGTGCAGGAGAGGAACAAGAAAAAAGGAAACTAATGTTTAGTGAGTATCTGTTAAATGCAGCAGGATTCCTTGTCAAGGGTTCTCATGAAATTGTTACCAATTGAACAGTGCCTGTTGCCCCATCTTACATATAGGGAGAACATATGATTTGCTTTTGACCAACACAAGACCTCAGTGCAAAGGTAGCTATCTCCATTCAGAGCACCAGTGAGCCTTCCTCAGGTGAGGCTGGCCTCATGCTTCCCCAGGGACACAAAAATTTATCTGGCTGGGCTGGGATCCATGGACATGTGGGTTTTCCCACTGCCTATCTCTGTGCCCTAAGCCTCTTTCACCTCCCAGGCCCTGGGCCCCTCCACACATATGCCTCAGGGAGGCATATGTGGAACTCAGAGATGTGAATAAACAGGATATTGTATACAATGCGGTAAGAATATAAACTGGAAACAATTTGACAGTCTCTTGTTAAATGGAACATTTGTGTACCCTAATACCTAGTATCTTATTTCTTACACATACATAGAGAAATTTTAGAACTGTGTACCAGGACACATGTACAAAACGTATTCAATGCTTGGTATCATTGTTCAAATGGCAAAGGAGTAGAAACAGTCTCAGCATCTATCAAAAGGAGAATGGGTAAATAAATTATGGCATATTCACACTGTGTCAGTTGAGATCCAGTCTGGAAAGCAGAAGCCACACTTTCTCTCTCTTTATTTATTTATTTATTTTATTTATTTATTTTTGGCTGTGTTGTGTCCTCGTTGCTGTGCGTGGCATTTCTCTAGTTGTGGCAAGCGGGGGCTACTCTTCATTGCTGTGTGCGGGCTTCTCTTGTTGCGGAGCACGGGCTCTAGGCATGCGGGCTTCAGTAGTTGTGACATGTGGGCTTAGTTGTGGCTCGTGGGCTCTAGAGTGCAGGCTCAGTAGTTGTGGCTCATGGGCTTAGTTGCTCCGTGGCATGTGGGATCTTCCCGGACCAGGGCTCAAACCCGTGTCCCCTGCATTGGCGGGCAGATTCTTAACCACTGTACCACCAGGGAAACCCAGAAGCCGTACTTTTAATCAGAAAGAATTCAATACAGGATGTTGTTAGCAGAGGCACTGGAGGGCTGAAAGAAGACAGAGGGAGTGCTGAGCTAATCCCTGAATAAAAAGTCAGGAAGGAGCTACCCACTCCCAGGGTGGAGAAACAAAAAGGAAGGGAGGGTTTTACAGACCTCCCAGAAGCTTGGAGGAGGGGCTTTAAGGAATCTGGGCTCTGACCTCTGAGGACAGGACAAAACCCACCACTGCCTCTGAGAGGAAGCAAGGGGTTTTTGGGGAGTGAAGAAAGGGCTGGGGCTAAGTGCCACCACTAGAGAATCACTGGAAGGAACCAGGGATATACAGAGATAAAAAGAAGGTAGTCCCTTCTCCCCTCCTCCACCCTCCAATTTTTCTTCAGCGCCCCCTATTAGCAGAACCTAACAGGATGCCAGCTGAAAATGGATCAAGGACCTAAATGCAAGAACTAAAACAATGAATCACTTCAAAGAAGATGTAGGACAAAATCTTCACAATGTTGGATTTGGCAATAATTTCTTGCATATGACACCAAAGGCACAGGTAACAAAAGAAAAAATAGACAAACTGGACTTCAAGAACATTTTAAAATTTTGTGCACCAAAAGACATTATCAGTAGAGAAAAAAGCAACCCACAGAATGGGAGAAAATACTTGCAAATCATATTTGCAAAGGGATTACTATCCAGAAGATATAGAAAACTAAAACTCAACAACAACGACAACAAAACAACCTGAATAAAAAGTGGGCAAAGGACTTGAGTAGACATTTTTCTAAAGAAGATATACAAATATTCAATAAGCACATGAAAAGATGCTCAATATCACTAATCACTGGGGAAATGTAAATCAAAACTACAATGAAATACCACCTCACATCAATTAGGATGGCTATTATCAAAAAAAAAAAAAAAAGGGTCTTCCCTGG
>NW_006786594.1:429776-470781 GCF_000442215.2 Lipotes vexillifer
AAAAAAAAAAAAAAAAAAAACAGAAAACAAGTGTTGGCGAGGAGAAAAATTGGAATCTTTGTGCACTATTGGTAGGACTGTAAAATGGAAACAGTACGGCGGTGCTTCAAAAAGTTAAAAATAGAACGATCATATGATCCAGCAATTCCACTTCTTGGTACATATCCAAAAGAATTGGTAACAGGGTCTCAAAGAGATACTTGTATACCCATATTGATAGCAGCATTATTCACAGTAGCTAAAAACGCTGAAGCAGCCTGAGTGTCCATTGATGGATGAATGACTAAGCAAATGTGGTGTATACACACAATGGAATGTTATTCAACCTTAAAAAGGAAGAAAATCCTGACACATGCTACAACATGGATGAAGCTTGTGGGCATTGTGCTAAGTGAAATAAGCCAGTCCCAAAAGGATAAAAACTGCATGATTCTGCTTATGTAAGATACTTAGTAATTTAAGACAAAAAGTAGAATGGCAGTTGCCTGGGGCTAGGGGAAGTGTGGAATGGAGAGTTATTGTTAATGGGTACAGAGTTTCAGTTTTACAAGATGAAAAGAGTTGTGGAGATGGCTGGTGGTGATGATTGTACAACATTATGAATGTATTTAATACCACCGAACTGTACACTTAAAAATGGCTAATCTGGTAAGTTTTATGTGTATTTTACCACAGTAAGAAAAATTGGGGGAAAAAAAGATGAGAAAACATGAACTTTAGGACAGTGTTTACTTCTTGTTGGGGGAGACAGGAGGGAGTGGGGTGAAGAGCAACACAAAGGAAGATGCAAGTTATTACTGATGTTTCGGCTCTCTTGTCGGGTGGCAGGCTCATGGGTGTTAACCATATTATGTTTTATAGATAATATTTTGTTAAATATGCCTTTTAAAATGCACAGAACATTGAATTTTAAAATGTAAGTGAGAAAGCATTCAGAGGTAAAAGAAGGAGGGACTGTAGCTTGGAGGCGGGCCAGTTGGAGTAGTGGGCGTGGGCGGTGGCACAGCCATGACGTCCGTGGGGCCCGGGGCTCCGGCAGGAGGGCAGCACGGGTGCAGGAGGAGGAGGAGGGCAGCCTGGGATCCTGGTGGCGGGGCTGCAGTGCCGCTCTCGACCACACGAGGGCGCCCCACACCGCCACATCCAGGCGGCGGCGGGGGAGAGGGTTGGGGTGGAGGGAGAGCCTCCTGTCCGCCCAGACTGGCCCCTGTGTTCAGGTTTACCATGTGGTCAAGCCTTGAAGAAGGTCAGTGTGAGGTTCAACTGGAAACAGAGCCGGCTTTCAGGCCCTAAGGAATCCACGCGAGGGTCCATCAGGGCTGCCTGCGGGGGTGGGTGGGTATTTGTTATTTATTGAGGCGTGGGTGGCGTGCCTGTGCTGTGTCGGGAGTGACTATAGGTTAGCGGGTGTGGGTGTGTGTGTTTCTCCAGGAATATAGTGGAGAGTGGGGGCAGGGCGAGGAGAGGGGCAGTTGCTGCTTCCCGCGGCCTGGGGCTGGTACCAACAAGAAGGAGAACCTGCGGCAAGATCCAGCCCGTGAGGACTCGGAACTTCTTCCGCCTCAGAGGAGCGCCAGGTCTGAAAGAGGAGGGATGAGTCTGGCTGCTGGCGGTGTCTGCACCGCCCTCAGTCTGGCCCAGCAGGACTGTATATCGGGGGCTTCCTCTGGGGCCTGCAGACAACGCGCCCCCCGCCCCAAGCCTTCTAGTGGTGGTTCGGCACCCAGGAAAGTCTAGGATGCCACAGCGGATCCTGCCAGGGGCTGGATCCTGCCAGGGGCTGGATCCTGCCAGGGGCTGCTGCTCAGGGGCCTGGTGTTGCTAACTGGTGCCCAAGGGCATAGACCAGCAGAGGTCTGTGACCTGAAAAACCGCTGATCTCACTTTAGACCCGAACTTTTTTTTTTTTCTCCTAAAAGCAGTGGCAGGGAGCCCAGGTTTGAGGAGGGTATGAAGGGTGGGAGAATATGCCACCTCAAAATACGCCTCTAGAGCAGAAGGATTATTCTGAGCTGATTATTTTGAGAAACTACAGACAAAGGAGTTTTGAAAAACAGAGTAGAAATCACTTTTTTGAAAGAGAAATTTACATTTATAAAAAAATTTCCATTTGTAAGGGTATCTCCCTCACTGGGTGGAGAAGTTGACTTTGGATCACAGAGAATCTTAAAAATCCCTGAAGAAGGCAGTGACGAATCTGCATAACAAACCCTACCCTTGTTTACTCTGCTTTTCCTGGTAACCCTTCAGAACTGGCTTCCTCCCCACACTCACCTTTGTTTCTTCTGTTTTTGGCTGAAGGTGGTATTTAAACTGCTGGTTTAGGCCACCTGGGAGAGTTAACTCCTTTTCCCTAGGTATGTCCCTGGTGTACAAGTATATGTGAATAAACTTCTGTTTTCTTCTCGTTAATCTGTCTTCTGTTTACAGAGGTCTCAGTGGAGACTCAGAAGGGTAGGGGAAGAGTTACTTTTCCTCTCCTACAGCGAGGACAGCTTCGAGGACCTAGAGGCTTCTCCCCTTCCCACCAGTCTCTGGTCGGCTATTGCACGTGAATGCGCTTTGCGGGCTATATCCTGGTCTGGCGTCTCAGCCCAGAATTTGAGAGCATTAGGGTTGGTAGAAATCAAACCCAGGGTGGGAGCCTCTGGCCAGTAGGCTGAGGCCCTGTACAGTGTCCCAGAGCAGCGGGAAGAGAAAGTCCTGCAGCTTCTCAGGGGAAGAGGAGGAATAGCAAGCCACAGGCGTCCTGGGGATGAGAGCAGGATATTGCAGTGCCCAGGAGATGCCCTGCGGGGGAGGGAGAACAAGAGCAAGCCTCAGAGTGCTCTGGCTGATCACTCTGTCCTTGTCCAGAATTCTCCCCAGTGGCCTGGCCTTGGCTCTGTCTGTACACCCCATCTTTCCAGGAGCTTCATTCCTAGGTCTAGCCAAACAACCACGAGGAAGATGTGAGAAAACAACTTCCTTCTGGGATGGGACCACTCTGGGGAGTAGCAGGACCTGGTGGGGAGCAGGGGTCCAGGGAGCAAGGCTTAATGACCATGTAGTCATTAAGAAGAAGGCATCAGGGGCCTTCCCTGGTGGCGCAGTGGTTGAGAGTCCGCCTGCCGATGCACGGGACACGGGTCTGTGCCCCGGTCCAGGAAGATCCCACATGCCGCGGAGCGGCTGCACCCGTGAGCCATGGCCGCTGAGCCTGCGCGTCCGGAGCCTGTGCTCCGCAACGGGAGAGGCCACAGCAGTGAGAGGCCCGCGTACCGCAAAAAAAAAAAAAGAAGGCATCAGCATCCATCCTGGGTTGGTTAAATTTCCAGTTCTGCCACCTAGTAGCCATGTGAACTTAAATGAGCAAATTACTTAACTGAACTTCAGTTTCATCCTCTGCAAAATATGGGAACGATGATTACCTTGCAAAATTATGAAGATTTAGAAATTAGGAATGTAGAATGCTCAGTCAGTAGTAAATGCTGTTACTATTGAAACTGACTTCACCTAAAACCTCTGCTGAGTTTATGATTAACCTCTCTATGCAAAATTTTATTGCCTTTCTTGTTGCATATCTGTTCCCCACAGGATTGAGGATTATCAAAGAAAAAGGGGGATTGAAACCTAGCAGGACCCTGCAGAGATCTCCCAGGTACAAAAAGCCTTTCCATTTCCCCATTTTTTGTTCGTAGGAAAAGGCTTTAGTCTCCTAGGCCTGAGTTCCAAAGAGCAGATTCAAGCAGTTACTAATCAGGGAAGTGAGGAAATGCAGAAATAAAGGGAAAGCAGCCAAGAAACAATAGTTCAGTGATAAAACAGAGTCCTAAGGATATATATAACAATCTGACAGGTATCCTTTTTTTTTTTTTTTTTTTGACAGGTATCTTTGAATTGTTCTGCAGGAAGTAAGACCCTTATCCCGGTGGAGATCAAGCTGAGCACAAGCAGGTACATCCCAGACTGGTTGGAACCAGAAGGTTGGTGATTAAGATGCCTGAAATATCACCGTTACCTCACCACCAACCAATCAGAAGAAAGTCATGCCCCCCGGCAGCCCTCACCCCACATGTTGCCTTTAAAAACCCTTCCCTGGGGGGCTTCCCTGGTGGCGCAGTGGTTGAGAGTCCACCTGCCGATGCAGGGGACACGGGTTCGTGCCCTGGTCCGGGAAGATCCCACAGGCCACGGAGCGGCTGGGCCTGTGAGCCATGGCTGCTGAGGCTGCGCATCCGGAGCCTGTGCTCTGCAATGGGAGAGGCCACAGCAGTGAGAGGCCCGTGTACCACAAAACAAACAAACAACAACAACAACAAAAACCCTTCCCTGGGGACTTCCCTTGTGGCATAGTGGTTAAGAATCCACGTGCCAATGCAGGGGACACGGGTTCGAGCTCTGGTTCCGGAAGATCCCACATGCCATAGAGAGACTAAGGCTGTGCACCACAACTACTGAGCCTGCGCTCTAAAGCCCACGAGCCACAACTACTGAGCCCATACACTGCAACTGCTGAAGCCCGTGTGCTTAGAGCCCATGCTCCACAAAAAGAGAAGCCACTGCAATGAGAAGCCCACACACCACAATGAAGAATAGCCCCTGCTCGCCGCAGCTAGAGAAAGCCCGTGTGCAGCAACAAAGACCCAACGCAGCCAAAAATAAATAAATCAATAAGTTTATTAAAAAAAACAAAAACCCTTCCTTGAAAGCCATCTGGGAGTTTGGGTCCTTTGAGCACAAGCCACCTGTACTCCTTGCTGGGCCCTGCAGTAGACACTGTATGTGCCTTCACCACAACCTGGTGTCAGTAAGTTGGCTTTGCTGTGCCATGAGTAAGCAGACCCAAGTTTGGTTTGGTAACACTATCGTTATTTTCCAATGCCCAGACCCATGTAGGATGGCTCCAGGCCTCTCTTCCAGGCTCCAACAAAGCGATCCTATAATTTGCCTGTACTACTGTACTGTGATAGTAAATCACTAAGAAGTTATTATGTTACCCAGACAGGAATGGGTTAATGTCTCTCTGTTGACGGGAGTCTCTGGGAAAATGCCTTGATTCCAAAGACTTAGTCTTTTGGTTGGTGGGCCTCTTCTTTCATCAGGGATCTCACAGCAGAAGTCATATAGAACTTTCAGAGCAGAAAGAGACCAGGGATGGTGCCTGTCTCTGTTGCCTACCCCAATAGAAGCTGGGGCCCAGGAGCTCAGTGTAAGGCTGTGCTGATGTCCCTTGTAACTTTTTTTTTTTTTTTTCCTTGCGTTATGCGGGCCTCTCACTGTTGTGGCCTCTCCCATTTGCGGAGCACAGGCTCCGGACGCGCAGGCCCAGCGGCCACGGCTCACGGGCCCAGCCGCTCCGCGGCACGTGGGATCCTCCCGAGACGGGGCACGAACCCGCGTCTCCCGCATCGGCAGGGGGGGGGGGAAGCACTGCGCCACCAGGGAAGCCCCCTTGTAACTTTTGTATCATGGGGGTGAGAGCTCAGGGGTCAAGTTCCTCCAGCATTGAAGGAAGAGAAAGGGCCTGAACTTAAACTATGTGTGTACAGCTTTTCCCTTCTCCTTGCCCGCGTCTCCCGCATCGGCAGGCGGACTCTCAAGCACTGCGCCACCAGGGAAGCCCCCTTGTAACTTTTGTATCATGGGGGTGAGAGCTCAGGGGTCAAGTTCCTCCAGCATTGAAGGAAGAGAAAGGGCCTGAACTTAAACTATGTGTGTACAGCTTTTCCCTTCTCCTTGCTCTAAGAGCCTCTCAGGCATCCAGTTAAAACTCCCTTAGGTGAGGCAGGGAGAAGCCTCCCTGGTTCATGGCACATAATAGCTGCTTAACAAATGTTGCTGGAATTGAATTACACGCACACAAGAAGGTTTTTGGGAGCGAAGGGACTTTATGTGAATTCAGTCCAGAGGCAGGAGCCTGTAGGTGGGCACCACCCAGGATCAAGTGCCAGGAGTTGATAGGGGCCGCACCCTTCTGGGTGTGCCTGATGTTGAAACCTGGCAGCCACCCTAGGTTTCTCCCTGCTCCCACTCCCACCCTGCTCAGTTCACTCTGCCTCTTCCTAAACTCGCTTGAATCTGCTCTGCTGTTTCCCTTGTCCTCCTCTCAGCAGCCATATTTCCAGCCCAGACCACTGCCGTATCATACCTGGAATCCTCGCTTCCAACCTATTACACAAACCGCATCAAAGTGATATTACTGAGACCAGAATGGTGATCCCTCTCCCGGCTTAAACACTGCTATGTGTCCCCATTGCCTACAGGATAAAGCTCAAATTCTTCAAAAAAAATGACATGTAAAGCCCCATGTGCCTGCTTTCCTCTCCAGTTTCCCTTCTTACCCGCTACCTGCACTGCCACTCTGGGCACGGGTCAGACTGAACTGTCCACTTGTGGAGAATGGCAAGCACCCTTTATCTTCCAGGATTTTGTGTATGTATATGCTTCCTTGAGGTGGAAATTAGCATTATCTCTCTCTCTCTCACACACACACACCTTGTTTCCTCCTGCTTAGTCTGATTAATTTCTAGTTCTCCTTCAAGCCCCATATTAGACTCCGCTACGACTGGGAAGCTGTCACTTACCCCCTTCCCTCCGCACCCTGTCAGTGCTGGCCTGGGTGCCCCTCTCTGCTCTCCCAGCTCCCAGTGCCCCCCAGGCCTTTACTTTTGCATTGACCTTTGTGATCCCAGTTTTTGCTCCCCCTGAAGAGGAGTGAGTCTCCTCTCTTCTTCAGGGTGTGGCCCTGCCTGGTTCACTGCTTTATCTCCAGGGCCTGGCCCAGTGCTGGCACTTGGCAGGCGTGTAGCCATGACCACTGTAACGTTCGCCAGAGCCCACCTTCATTCAGCACACGCTGCATGCCAGGCCCTGGGAGGGTGCCTTCAGGCATAAATGTGGTTAATCCTCACATGGCTGAATAGGACACAGGGTCCATTCCCACCTGTTTGCTGTCCTTTAGAGGTGGAAAGCTAAAGCCTCATCATCTCCCAGACCTACTCCTTCGGGAGTGGTGGGTGCACATTGTGATCCAATGCTGAGACCCTCATGTGGGATTTGGAAGGTGGAAGGAAGCCAGAGGCCACCTTCCTACCGCTTTGGCTATTCCCTTCTGGCAAAGAGGGTCATACAGATGTGCATCTTTTCCTGCAGCGGTGTCCAGTGTGTGGTCTCCACCCCCGGCAGCAGCAGTGGAGGCCCTGCCTGCTCCCTGGGTCACAGCCACGACAGTGTGTCTTGAACTCAGAACTCAGGTTGCCAGTGATAACGTCCAGATGCCAAGGACGAGGGAGCAGATCCTCTGGAGATTCAGCCTTACCTCCTCCCCTCCCCCGTCCAGCCATCCAACCATCCCATTATCACCTAACCCCCCGTATCAAGTCACTCTCTGCTCAAAATACCTGAGTGGTTCCTGTTTCCTGTGCTAAACTCTGGCTGATACGACTGTTATCCTTATTTACAGATGGGGAAACCGAGGCACAGAGAAGCAAAGTGATCTTCCCAGAGCCACACAGCCAGTGGGTGGTAGGGCCAGGCTCCAAACCCAGGTCTTTCTGAGCCCCGAGCCCACTGCACCATCTTGCCTGGTGAATATGTGTTGGTGTTGCTGGCTGTGGGAGGAGGCCCGGTGAGCTTTTAGGCAGTGGGCTGTGCTGACGCCCATGGCAGGTCCTGAGCAGGTCCCCAAGGTGTCTGTTCCTTCCTGAGAAACACAAGCGGCTCAGGTTCCTGGGGACTGACCCCAAGGCTGGGGCTGTGGGATGTGTGGGGCAGGGAGGCTGCTGACAGCCAAGCCGTCTGGGCACCGCGTCAGTCAGTTCCCAGGGTTGGAGCCCATCAGCAGTGTCTGGAGAAACACTTAAGTGCCCAGTGCAAAATCAAATTAGGGGGATGGTGAGATGGAGCCGTCACCAGGCCCGGAGGCCGTCTTGGGCGGCACCACCTTGGTGAACTTGTAGTGGTTTGTTCTTGTCAGTCCCCCAGGGTTGAATGGAGCCTGAGAGTCTGACAGACATTTGAGGCTCATGTATGTACCAGAATTCAGAAGAACATGGTGGGCACTCAGACTGAATGTTCCTGCCAGCATACTCTCTCCTATTAGACAGCTAAAAGTATAGGGGAGGCCAGTGAGGAGAAAAGTAAATCAAAGGAGTTGGTTGATGCTTCAAGTATTTAAAGGACACCAGTCTTTGGCTGACTACATCTGAAGGCAGGGAGCAAGGCAGCCAGTGGGCCAGCCCCTCTCCCTGGACAGATCTTCCTCTGGTGTCTTCAATCATGTATCCGTTCTTTCTTTCTTATACAGACTCAATAAATGAGTGCTATCACATAACAGGCATCAACAGATCCTCCTGGCCTCACAAAGACGTTGCAAGGGAAAACATGTCTTCTGAGTTTCCTTGTTGATTAGTGCCTTTCAACATCCTGCCTTTGCACAGGTGCAAACCATTTTCTTGTCAATGACTCTAAGTGTGCTAGTTGCCTGTGAGATGTGGGTAATACTGCAGGGTTGCCCGGCCCTGTAATGAGGACTTAACATTCCTAGACATCTGAGGTACCTGGGACATTAATTCTCCACCACCACAGGTCTGCCGGCAGAAGTTCAGCCAGAAGGTAGGAAGGGAGGGGAGGGAGTCTGACAAAGGGTATAGAACGCAGACACATTTTCATTCATTTCTCCGAGGCTGCCCATAGGTTCACAGGGATCTCCTGTGTTTGTTGCTTTATCAGACCTGGGCTTGGGAAACACTGCTGCTAATTCACTCGAGTTCCTGAAGTTCACCTTCTGGATTTTAGGGTCCTTATCACACTGTATTGTAAGCACTGATTTTCTTTTATTGCCTCCACTGGACAGAGCTTCTTGCAGAGACTGGCCCTCATTCACTTTGCTATCTTCCTAGCCTAAGCCAGGGCCTGGCACATGGTCTGTGTTTAACACATGCTTGCTGGTCAGCTCTACCATGCCTCCACACAGCTCTCTCTGGATGCTCTTCTCTGGGAGAAATGTAGCCTTCCCTTTCTCTACCCAGCTCAGATGTCACCTCCTGCAGAAGCTTCCCCAAGTCTCTCAAATCAAAAGGGCTCAACATTTTTGCATGTTGTTCCCTCTCCTCTCGAGAAGCTCAGTCTGGTAGGGGTTTAGAAAAGCAAGCTAATGTGTACAGTGTACTGTGGTGCTTGACAGACTTTAAATGGGCAAAGGATCACTGGGTGTTCATTCAGTGGAGTGCTCTGAGTTGTCTAGGATTCCAAGCTGTCTGATTCTCTAGGGAACTAACTGCACATTTGATTATCTTTCGCTGGGCTGTTTTATAACTTTGCTGTGATGGAAGTTAACTTGTACAGGGCTGATGATGGTGCAGATGTTTCCTGCCTGATGTGTGATGCAAATTGTTCCTGTTCGTGGCAATGCAAATGAGTTTTGTCCAGTAGAGAATAAGTCTCCATAAGTCCAATTCTCATTTGAAAGTTGTAAAATCTTACTGGTTCTTTCCTTTTTTATTTTTTTCTTCAATTCAATTACTTATTTTAGTAAATGAGTAAGAAATAGAAAAATTTAAATATAGATATTTGTGTCTTTTTACATTTTATTTAATTTTTATTTTTATTGGAGTATAGTTGCTTTCCAATGTTGTCTTAGTTTCTACTATACAGCAAAATGAATCAGCCACACACATACATACATCCCCTCCTTTTTGGATTTCCCTCCCATTTAGGTCACCACAGTGCATTAAGTAGAGTTCCCTGTGCTATACAGTATGTTCTCATTAGTTGTCTATACTGGTTCTTTCCTTAATTAATGAGTTATATAAACATGTTAATTTTATTTCTGTATGAGAGTCATGATATTACCATTTTGAAAATTATGTTTCAGTGGTAAAAACTATGACAGAGGTAGTGATAATATGTACTGAGCATTTATTCCGTGTCAGGAAGTATGCTAAAGATTTTAGAGTTGTCATATTTAATCCTTATAGCAACCCTATAAGGTAAGTTCTATGTATTAGTCCCATTTTACAGATATAGGAACTGAGGCCTAGAGGTTAAATAACTTGCTTAAGGACCAAGAGTTAATAAGTGGTCTATCTGGACTTTGTACCCAGAGACCTGGGATTTGACACTAAGATTCATATTCTAACTGTACTGTCGCCATAAAGGCACTCAGAAACAAATTGGGGCAGCAACTGTGGAAAACAGTATGGAGATTTCTCAAAAAACTAAAAATAGAACTACCATATGACCCAGCAATTCCACTCCTGGGTAAATATCCAAAAAACAAAACAAAACAAAAAACAACACTAATTTGAAAAGATACATGCACCTCAATGTTCATAGCAGCATTATTTACAATTGTCAAGATATGGGGACTTCCCTGGCAGTCCAGTGGTTGAGACTCTGTGCTTCCACTGCAGGGGGCTTGGGTTTGATCCCTGGTCAGGGAACTAAGATCCCCCATGCTGTGTGGTGTGGCCAATAAATAAATAAATAAATAAATAAAATATGGAAGCAACCAAAGTGTCCATCAACAGATGAATGAGTAAAGAAGTGGGTGTATATATATATATATATATATATATATATATATATATAATGGAATACTACTCAGCCATTAAAAAGAATGAAATTTTGCTATTTGCAGCAACACGGTTGGAATTGGAGGGCATTATACTAAGTGAAATGTCAGACAAAGACATACTATATGTTATCACTTGTATGTGGAATGTAAAAATTACAACAAACTGGTGAATAAAACAAAAAGAAGCAGCCTCACAGATATAGAGAACGACCTAGTGGCTACCAGTGGGGAGAGGGGCAATATAGGGGTAGGAGGAAGAAAAAGGGTTGCTATGGGATTATATGAGATCATGTGTGTGAAACTTTTGAAAATTGTTAAGCACTATAGAATTTAAAGAATCATTCATTCAATTAAAAGAACAAAACAGATCAGTGGAAAAAAAACAAGTTGGGGAATCATAGAAGTCCTCCTGGTAAAAGGAGACATGAAGCAAGTTTCAAACGGTGGATAGGAGTTGGTGCAGAGGAGAAAGGAGGGAGGGGTTTCCAGGCAGAAGTCAGCATGTAGGAAGGCAGGGAGGTCTGAAACAAGGTCCTGCACTTAAGGAACTAAGAAATTCACCTGGGGCTTCCCTGGTGGTGCAGTGGTTGAGAATCTGCCTGCCAATTTGGGTGGCACGAGTTCGAGCCCTGGTCCGGGAGAATCCCACATGCTGCGGAGCAACTAAGCCCGTGTGCCGCAACTACTGAGCCCGCATGCCACAACTACTGAAGCCTGCATACCTAGAGCCCGTGCTCTGCAACGAGAAGCCACTGCAATGAGAAGCCCGTGCGCCTCAACGAAGAGTAGCTCCTGCTTGCCGCAACCAGAGAAGGCCCACGCGCAGCAACAAAGACCGAACACATCCAAAAATAAATAAATAAAATAAATTTATTAAGAAGAAAAAGAAACTCACCTGGGCTGGAGAGCGGGGTGTGGGCTGAGTATCGGCAGGAGAAGACTGCAGAGGTATGTGGGAGCTAATCAAGAAGGGCCCTATGGGTCAGGCTAAAGAGTTTGGACTTTATCCTCAAACTACAGGATTTAAAGCAGTGAGTGATTAGATGAGTTTTATTATTTTTATCTTTATTGCCTTTATTTGAAGTTATAAAAGCAGCTGAAAATCTGGCCTTTTTAGAAAAATCATTTTAGAAGCAGTGTTGAGGCCGCATTGGAGGTGGTGAGAAAAGACAGGGAGGATGTTAAAAACCAAGTCTATGGCAGGGAAAAAGAAAAAGCATTGCAAGGAGAAACAGTATGTACAGCAGTTCAACCTATACATTCGGGGAACCCATGAGGTACGTGGAGGTGGGAATGGGGAGAGGCTAGGACGCAGGTAGTTTAGGAGCCTTCCAAAACTCAGAACTCCATCTACTGCAAGCCTGTTTATACTCATTCTTAGCATTTGAGAAACAAGATAGTACTTGGGATTTAAAAGGAAAAGGGTTCTTCCCATTCTGAAAAGCATATGTAAATAGGGCCTGACACAAAAGTACCCAGGCACTTTTAGCCTCAAGGGAAAAAAAAATGAGTTAGGAAAATAAAGATAAAACACAATGACAAGAATTATTATAAACCTTCTCTTAATAATTACAGACATACAGATTGTCAGCACACCAGGTGATTTTTAATCCCAGCCCAGTTCCCCTCCTGGCTTCTTAATGGCTGCTGGCCACTTCCTCTTGGGACCTGGCCAGAGTAAGCTCAGGAAATGCAAACTTTTAATTCTGGAATCAGTAAAGCATATTAGGAAAGGAAATCCCACAACTGAAGAAATCACATTATGAATTCCAAAGCCAAGGAAAAGGATTGTAAATCAGATTGTGAATTCATTGGAGACAGGACCATTTTACTTATTTTGGTGCAGGATCCAAGTGATTGGTTTGGTCTCTGTTCACCCTTCAAGATTATCCAGGATTCAACCTCTTTCATTCTTGTTTCCACCCAGTACAACATTTAGCTCTAGTAGCTGAGCTGTCTGCAGTCTTGCTTTGCACCCTTCTGACAGCAGGGGTGGGGGAGGGGTGGTGCCAGCTAAAGGGTCAGTGTTTTTCATTTATACCCACGTCCCTAGGATTGTGCATGAATCAGAACAGACTTGAAAGGCCTTTGTACACTCTGATGAGCTATACAAATATTACCACATGTTCTTTATTGTTCTGGTTGGTGACAACTGACACTATTTAATTTTTAAAACTACTATGAGCTCAATACTACTATGCACTCAACTGTATGCAGTGTACATTCACAATCCGCACAATAATTTCATTATGTTTAACTTACCAAAGAGGCTCAGAGAAATTAACTTGCTCGAGTATATACTTTTTGTCCTTTTTAGGCCCTCCTGAGATTGGGTTAGAGACTTCTCCATGTGCTGTCCCATCACAGCACTTACTATGCAGTCTCCCCCACTAGACTAGGAGCTGGGGGTGCCAGGAACTACATTCTGATCACTGTTATCCCTTCTATCTAGGAAATAGGCACATAGATGATGCTCCAAAAAATACTATTTAGGTGAATTAATGAAGGTTGATCTTATGTCCACTGCTCTTTTCTGAATATTGCTGTTTTCCTTATAACCTACTGTTCACTGTCTGCTTTCCCCTGCTAGAAGGTAAGATGCATAGAAAGACCATTTTGTTCATGACTGGATTCTCAAAGCCTAGAACAATGCTTGGGGAACTAGTAAGGGTCCAGTAAATACCTGTTAGTAAATAAACTAAAATAGCGCCTCGGGCAAGCAAATTCTACTTTTTGTGCCATCATAGTATTGTTTTCTGATGCTGATCTCAGTAAGATAATGTTCGACAACCGTTAACACTGTAATGTGGATAAGTGCGGAATGCTCTGGCTTCCTGAGTTAAACATTCACTTGCAGCTGAATGATGACTGCAAGGGGAACCACAGGAATGCTGTCCCCAAGAGCACTGTCTCAGGAAGGAGACACTGGTGGTTGACACAGGCAGCCTGTGGACTCTACACTCTACAGCTCTGGCCCAGCACCAGCGAAATCACGGCTAGAGACCACAGTGCTCTTGACTTCCATCTCATTCACCTTCCTTTCACCAGATGCAATTCTTGAAGCAGAAAAATAAAACCTGTTTGTAATAATTATCAGCTTCATTTTCTTAGGAGTCATGTGTCTCTTGCCAGAACTCTTCTAGATCAAAGGTACTGTTTTTTTCCTCTCTGTAAACCAGTATTATGTGCTCCACTAAATATTTTCTTTTAGTATAAAAGTAACCATGACATCAAGAAACTTTAGAATGTGGAAAAAATATAGAAAAAAGTTACCTCTAAATTTACCATGCTCACAAAATTAGTATATTTGTGTATGTCCTTTATCCCCTGTGCATATGTATTATGCACACACACACACACCATGGTAGTTTGTGTTCTGGTTTTTTCATTTAACATTGTGCTGTGAATATATCATAAGGACTTCATAACCATCTGTTTAAATAGTTAGATACAAGAAATTGATAATTTCAAAGGAACAATTTTCTTTTACAAATTCCAAGTCTGGAATTCTCAGGGAAAAGATGTGAACTCATGGTATTTGACACATATTATGAAACTGCTTTGCCAATATTGTTGTACCAATTTATTGAGCCACCAACTGATGATAATTTATAATTTAAGTCATGTTATTGATATAGTAGAGAAAAATAAAAATCTCATCAATCTTTCAGTTTACTTTTAAGAACATTGCTAGGGACAAAGGATTTTAATCATGACTGGCTACTAGTTACATTTCTGCTCTTTAAGAATCATCACAACTATTGAAGGGAAAAGATTATCAGTTACTAATCAGGTGTCTTCCTTGTGGAGGCAGTGTACAAAGAGCAAGGGCTTTGGGATTCAAATCCACCTTACTTAAAGAGCCGGGACATACATGCAACAACCTCATGAGGTGTTAGTTTCCATTCATTTCCAAACAAAGACCATTACATTTGTAAGACTAAACGGAGGATCTGATCCAACAGGACAGTTTTTGATCATTTAGCTAATAGTCTTTAAGAGTCACTCCCTTAGAGCTATCCTCTGCAAAGGCTCCACCCACCTTGGAAATTAGAAGAGCTCAATTTTTTCCCCGGTACCACTTTTCTTTGATTTTTTTTTAATAGTCAGGTGCCTACCCTTATTAAGCCCTTACTTAACACAAGCTGTCACATATCAACTAACCTTCATGACAACCCTAGTGGGGGATGGTACTAATTATTAATACCTTACAAAAGAAAACATCTGATGCTTAACCCTAGCAGTCTATATTGTTAAGCAACCGGTAGGCTGTAATTCCTTTGCTAGCTATTCCAGTCTCCTCTAGCAAGTCAAGGTAAAAGTCAGCAAAAAGTAAGTAAATCAGTGCTGTTCAGCTGAGGAGAAAGATACTCTGCCAATCACTCTCAATTGAATGATTGTCACTATGGCCCAGATTAAATGGGGGAAAGGATACAAAGCTAGAACACCATTTCAGGAACGATGTACTTGAAACCTCCTTAGATGCTTCAGATTAGAAGTATCTAAGGAGGTTTGGCTTAATTTCTCACATTTGGGCAAGCCAGGCAAGCTTAGGCCATCACTTCCTTATCAAGTTTTCATAGTGACAGAAGTGTATCACTAACCTGTTTCTTCAAGTGCCTGAGCTGATTAAAACAAGCCATGTTGTTGCAAAGGTGGAAATTTACTGTTAACCTTTCCTCATCTTTCCAACCATAAGGAGGGGGCAGGGGGCACACACCTGATAATGTGAACCATTTGCTAGGGAAGGTGTAAAACCCAGACACTGAGGTTTTTCATATAAACCAATACCCAATTTATCAATCTGAAATTCAATATAATAAAACATTGGCTCATATATTAAATGGCTTTTAACAAATTTTTTCCTTTTTAAAATACAGGATTAATATTGACATATATAACCTATGGCACAAACTACTAAATTCACACAACCCAAGAATAAGAGGATTATTCATCAATGTGATTAAATTGGGGATAAAAATACCTCCCTGAATTTTCCATAATTTGTTTTAGCATCATCCTTTCCTGAATATTTTTTGAAGAAATTATTTATTTTGAATAGTTTAAGATAATTTCAGTTCTCAATAGAGGACTATAATGTGATAATATGGTCTTGTTATCATGATCATCTACAACTGTCCAACCTATCAGTTTCTTAAATAATTTTCCAGATTTGAATTGGGAGGCTATTTCAGAGTATACTCTTGAACAGTCCCAAGCCTCTTTGGGCACAACTACTTAGAGAGCTGTATGTTCTCTGTGACTTAGAGTGTGGAAAAACGCAAAGATAGGCAGGTACTCTATTTTCCCAAAGCAGCCACTGAAGCTGTGTCAACTGAAATAAAATTAAGAAGTCTAAGTCAATCCTCATATGGTGCAAGGGACAACAGACTGCCCAGTCAGAGAGCCCAGATGCATCCAGTGTTGAACACAACACTGCAACACAGAGAGGATTAGTTGATTGTTAACAAGGAATAGATAGCAGAGTAGGCCTATATCGGGTTTTAGTGTTGGCTCTGTTACCAAACTTGATCTTGAATAAATCCCTTAAGCTTGTATCTTCAGTCGGAAAAAGTCAGAGTTGGACTGGGTAATAAAAGGTTTGTTTAGTCCAGCTTTGAGCCAGTTTTTAAACTTTGCTTCAGAATACAGCAACTTCAGAACACTTCCTTCTAATAAATGGTCAGTCTGCACCAAAACCCCCTCACTTCACTAACAAGATTCAACTAATGGAAAAAGACTAAGTAGGGTCTTATGTGTGGATGTAGCTTAACAACTGGGATGGGGAAAAATCATCTTATACACCAGGTTTACTCCCCCCACCTCACATTTTTTACTTGTATTACTTTACTCAAGGGTGATCCTCATTTTTATAGAAGGGGAAACAGGTACACAGAGGTTAAGTCCATGGAAAATGGCAGAGTCCAAACTGGAGCCAAGCCTGCCATCAATCACAGTAGGCTTCTCCACTAAAATTCCTCCTCCATCTGTCACGATACTTGGGCACAGAAGGGGAGCTTTCATTGTATCCTTAAGATTAACTGCTCTGGTTTCAAAATGCTTTCAGAGAGGTTGTTTCAAAAAATTCCCCTCCTGGTTGCCTTAAAGAAGAGGTAAGGAGAAAAATCAAAATAAGCCATATACACAAATCCCAACACACATAAGCTGAATAATTTACATTAGGAAGGGCCAAATTGAATCTTGATAATAAAAATGAAGACACAAAATATTTTCCTCAAGAAAATAAGCACATAGAAGAAGAAACATTTCTTAAAAAAAAAAAAGTTTATTTTAAAAAGCCAGCCTCTTAAGGTTTTATATCTATACTTTCACACTGTCAATTACAATATTTTAAAATGCATTGAATATAATTTATTGAATGTCTATCATTATCCTCCTGCCACCATTTAAAAGATATTAGGTGAAAAAATATTTACAGTTTTCATTCTGGTCCATCCTCCTTCCTATCCTTATACTAAACCCATTTCTCTACTTTTCAGACAAGTGGAAAGGGTCACAAAGGTTTAGGTTTGTGTAAAGAGTAAGAACGTGTCCAATAATTTTCTAAGCAAAACACAATTTTCTTTAAGGCCTTATAAGAAAAAGAAAAGGAGTTACTTATTGAAGCAAACATAGCAACTTCTCTCCCAATCTTATCCTTATTGGTTTGTGTGGGCCAAATCTCTATGGGTCTCTTTAATTAGCAAACATTAAAAAAAAAAAACCCAAAAAACTGAAGACACAAAGACTATCTCACACACAGTGCTAAGCTAGATGTGGATATAAATGGAACCACTATGAATCAAAGGGAGAAAATTCCAGGAAAAACAACAAAAGATTCCAAGTCTCACAGTTTAACTGAAGTTTTGGAAAAACCTAAGCTGAATTCAGCTGCTGTTTGAAATGTCTGTCTATGTTTAATTTACTGAGGAGGCACAAATATACAGTTTTGTGTATTTTAATACTATTTTTTCCAGTGTGGGGGGGCGGGAATACTATGTGATCTCAAAAGGGGCGGTGATCTATGACCACTCAACATTTATCTTTGGAAAGGGGAGCAAAAATAGTAATTTAATGAAGTCAACTCTCAAGCACTTGGCTTCTAATAAGCAAACCAAGAAAAGATACTGGAGGAGGTGTACTGGTGAGTACAGTGCAGCTAGAACAGCCAAGATGTTTGCAAAGTTTTATGCCTTAAATTTCCTAAATATATATCTAGCAGGCACATATGCCAAGCAACTATTGATGCTAGGAAAATATTTTAGTCAGGATTTTATAAAAACCCCAACTTTCAATCTTCTAGTGACAATGTCTGACACTATTATTACAAATAACAATGAAGCAAGATTAATTTTAAATTTTAGATTTGCCTCAAACTAGTTATTTTTCCTTGTAACAGAACACTTAAAATGGATGAATTAAGCAGAATGGTTTTAAAAGTTAAGGCTCCCTAAAGACTAAAACTTAAGGCACATATTATTATCACACTATCACAGCACATTATCATGACACTGTTAAAAGCAAAGATTTAAACAAACAAAAACACAAACCGACTTCCTTCTCTCATTCTTTTTCAACCACTTCCTTCCCAAAGGCTATGACATTTTTAGCCCAGGCTACTGGTAAGGAGTGAAACAAAAATTCCATCAATGAACCCCTGGTATGATTCCCACAGAAATGTCCAGTATTTGCATTGAGCACCACTGGTAGATCACAGGCCAATAGAACATTTGGGGTCATGAGCTGCTCCATTTACCCATCAGCCCCACAGGTTCAAACTGGACTCTCCTCCTCCTTGGGGCCTCCTTCTATGCCTTTAGGATCCAGAGATTCTGCTGCGTCGGTAACTTCTTTTGGCTTCTCAGCAACATCTATACTGGTCTCCTCCTCTTTACTTTCCTTTTTCTGCTGCTGCTCAGCTTTCTGTTCTTTTGCAAGAAGTCGGTAATTGATGCCCATGCCGATGAAAAGATAGATGCCTGCGACAATAAGGATTATACCACATGCCCAGTATGTGTATTTGTAGTCTCCATATATGTCATTGAGACGACCTAAAGATGTCAAAAAGAAAAAAAAAAAAATTATGTGGGTAGAGTTATGCCCTTTCCCAAATAAAGCTTAAGAATCCATTCAAAGAACCCATAAATGACTAATTAGTCTAAAAAGAAACTGCTCATAATTATCTGATCTTTTACTTATGTCACACTGATTTTGGATGGCCCTGCGCAGTCTGTTAACTTTAGGAACTTGAAAATAATTAAATCTTGGCAAATTTGAATTGGGAAAGTCCTAGAGACCACCTAGAGTCAATCCTCTCCATATTCAATGGAAAAATTTGTTGCTCAAAAGAGGTTTAGTAGTCTTGCCCAAGGCCATAGAGCTAATTCCAGTCTCCCAGGCCAATGCACTTTCTCTGACATCAGCATTTCCCAAAGGGCGTTCCTGTGAACACTCATCCTCTGCTAAAACATTAACTAACAGCAATACCTTTCCACCATTCTAAGTGCTTAATCCTCACAACAGGAAGGTTCTATCATCATCCCCATTGTATAACAGAAAAACTGAAGTACAGAAAACTTAAGTAACTCATCCAAGGTCATAAAGCTTGTAAATGAAACAGGTTGGCTTTCAACCCAGCAAGTCTGACTCTGAGGCCTGCACCATAACTTCTGTGCTACAGGGTTACTCCCTAGTGTTTGCAAAGTCAAGTAAATTTGGAAATGACACATAGTCTCTTCTATTAAAGGCTTTATTAGACCTGATAGTAAAGAAACTTATTTACTTTGGCGTTTCCAAACTTTTCTCGGCCATGAATTCCTTGTTATAGTAAAATTTATTAGCATCTCAAAATAGTGTTTATTAAACTATGGAAAACCCTACACATATAAAGGACATAAAAACCAATTCAAATATAATTCCATACGGTTTTCCAACATAGGGCATCACACACTCAGCAATACTTATTGATTCTCTAAATATACACACGGCCCTGGGTCTGCTAGGCCCTGAGTTAAGGGTGAGCAAAGGAGGTAACATCCACAGCTCAGTGGAGAAGAGAAGTGTTAATCCAATAACTACACAGACTGTGACAAGTGCTACAAGGAGGGTTTGAAGGCAGAAAATAGGGGTTTTAGACCAGCAATTAGGGTCAGGAAGCCTTTTCTTAAAGTGTAACTTTAGCCAAGACTTATAGGATAGGAATTACCCAGGAGAAGGGAGATGGGAAAAGGCTCAGGGCAGAGAACAGCCAGTGCAAAGGCAGGTGATAGGAGGAAGCACAGGGTGTGAGAGGAGAAGCAGAGAGAGCAAACTGAGTGGTGGGAAATGAGGCTGGAGACACAGGTGGGCCAGGCCACGCAGGACCTGGTAGGCCACAGCAGGGAATCTGATCTTCACCCTAAGAACGTGGGAAGCAACTGGAGTGTTCTAAGAGATGAAGAACAGCTAGAGTGGATATGGGTAAAGTTAGAAGGCTACTGATAGAAGATAGGAGATTTGGATAAGAGTGGTAGTTGTGATGGAGAGCAAATGGGCAGATTAGAAAGAGATTTAGGAAGCAAAAACGGACAGGATTTGGAATCTCCTTGGGTATATATAGGGAGGAGAGAGGGTGGACAGGTCAGTTAGTGGATCTTCTGTTATGTATCCTTCCTTACTTTATAGTGCATAATCTCAAAAGCCTGACTCACATCCAGAAGTCCAAATTATAGTTGCATTCTGTATTAGTAATAATTTTAAAATGTAAACCATTTAGCATTCTTAAGAGAATAATACATCAGGTTTTATTGTCACTTAACTAGCTGTGTGATCTTGGGCAAGTTATTTCACTTTTAGAAGCCTCTATTTCTTTATTTATAAAGCAGGAACAATAATAGTCCGACATCACACACTTGTAATATATGACAAAATACAGAAAAAGATTAGGACAGTCCCTAGTATACTGTGAGCCCTCACCTGGTACCTATTGTTATTATTTTAAATATTACTGCTGAGATAAACTCCACAATTAAAAAGAAATCACCAACAGTATTTTAAAGGTGGTTATACATTTTTCTACAATAAACAGGTTAGGATTTTTATCAGGAAAAATTATTATACATACTTAAGTGTGTAATAGTTTTTTATCCCTCTTTCAGCTTGATGATTCACTTTAATTCAGTTCTATTAAGTATCTGAGCAATTATGCTGTACCAAGCATTGTGCCAGCACTGAGGGTACAGAAGCGAAGAAAGACTGTCGAGCAGCTCACTGATTTCTGTTTTCTATCACCTTCCTAATCTTCTGTTTTATGTTAATAGAACCATAGAAATAGGGAGACATACTATACCTAAAAGTGGTGGCCCCAGCAGGACAGGACAGCATTCCACAATGGTCACCAATCCCACAGCACTGGAGAACCTCTGGGGTCCAACAAGGTCCATCAGCGTTTCAAACAATACTGAGCTGAGCCACCCAAATGCAAATCCAAAGAATCCCGCATAGACACAGAATCCTATATAGCTAGAGGACAAAGGTGCTGCCAGATGACAAACTCCATTTGCAATAATAGAAGCAGCAAAAAAATACTGAACTCGAGGTCTTATCCACTTTGTGTTGGCTACAAGTCCCATAGAAGGTCTGGCTACCATGTCAACAAAAGCCAGAATGGAAAGAAGGAAGGCAGACTTCTCACTAGAGTAATGCTGACTCTTGCCATAATTACTAAGAAAGACCAAAGGTGTAAATAGTCCAAAAAACATGAGCACATTTCCAGACAGGTAGAGCAAAAAGCCTCTGTGCTTGAACAGGGATAAGTCCAGGAATTTATTAAGTGTTTGGAAGATTGATCTTTTCTCTTCTTTCGGATTTCCTCCAATGAGATCTGTATTTGCATCACTTGTCCCCTTTTTTGCGTCGGATTTTCCAGCTTCCTGAAGGGATTCTTTAGACTTATATTTCCCTTCATTGGTTGGCTTGGGCCCTATTGGTCTCATCAGAGCTCCAGCCACACAGCAGTTTAATAGTAAGCCCCCAAGAATTAGGAAGCTTCCTCTCCAGCCATAGATACCAAAGAAAGCCTGATTGAGGGGGGCCAGGGTAGAGAGGAACACAGGGCTGCCTGCCATGGCCAGTCCATTTGCCAACGGTCGCCTCTTGTAGAAATACTTGCCAATCATGGTTAAAGCTGGATTCAAGTTGAAGGCAAGCCCAAGACCTGGGGAGAGGGGGTGAAAAAAGAATCACATACTCCAATAAATGTCAGAAACATATTTGGCACTACTTAACCAAAGAAATAAAGAGGTATATAATTCAAAAAGATATAAATAAATGGAAACATATTCTGTGCTCAGGGATTAGAAGAATTAACATTGTCAAAATGTCCTTATTACCTAAAGCAACCTACATGTTCAGTGCAATCCCTACCAAAATTCCAAGGACATTTTTCACAGAAATAGAACAAAAAATTCTAAAATTTACATGGAACTACAAAAGACCCAATGTGCATAACAGCATTATTTACTGTTGCCAAGATATGGAAGCAAACTAAGTGTCCACCAACAGAAGAATGAATGAAGAAGATGTGGATATATATACACTGAATGTTACCAATTATATGTGGAATCTAAAAACTAAAAACAAACTAGGAAATGTAATAGCAAAGAAACAGACTCATAGAGAACAAATTGGTGGTTAACAGTGGAGAGAGGGAAGGGGTGAGGAGTAAGATTGTGGTAGGGAATTAGGAGGTACAAAGTATTATATATAAAATAAGCTACAAGGATCTACTGTACCACACAGAATATAGCCAATATTTTATAATAACTATAAATGGAATATAACGTTTAAAAATTGTGAATCACTGTGCTATACGCCTGAAACTTAATACTGTAAACCAACTATACCTCAATAAACAATAAAATGAAAAATGAACTTAAAAAAAAGATATAAGTAATGGAAAGTACGACATAATATTGTATAGCGTTTTAAAGCGTGAGCTCTAAAGCCAGGCTATGTGGACTAGCCAGAGTAATTCGGCAAGAAAAAGAAAGAAAAGGCATCCAAATTGGAAAGGAAGTAAAACTGTCACTGTTTGCAGACTGTCATGATTTTATGTATAGAAAACCCTGAAGACTCCACCAAGAAATTATTTGAAATAATAAACAAATACAATAAAACTGCAGCATACAAAAGCAGTATAAGTCAAAATCTGTTGCATTTCTATATGCTAACAATGAGCTATCAGAAATTAACAATCCCATTTATAATCCTAAGAAAAAGAATAAAATATCTAGGAATAAATTTAACCAAGGAGGTTAAAGACTTGCACCCTGAAAACTATAAAACACTGTTTAAAGAAACTGAAGACACAAATCAATGGAAAGATATCTCGTGCTCATGGATTGGAAGAATCAACATTGTCAAAATGTCCTTATTACCTAAAGCAATCTACAGGTTCAACGCAATCCCTATCAAAATCCCAAGGACATTATTCACAGAAATAGAACAAAAAATTCTAAAATTTATATGGAACCACAAAAGACCCTGAATAGCCAAAGCAATCCTGAGAAAAACAAAAAAGCTGGTGGTAGCACACTCCCTGCTTTCAAACTATACTACAAAGCCATAATAATCAAAACAGCATTGTAGTGGCAGAGAAATAGATACATAGATCTATGGAACAGAATTGAGAGCCCAGAAATAAACCCATGCATACATGGACAATTAAGTTACAGCAGAGAAACAAAGAACATATAGTAAGAAAGGATAGTCTCCTCAGTAAATGGTGTTGGGAAAACCAGACAGCCAATGCCAAAAAAACCCAAAAAAACAAAAAACCTAGACCACTATCTCACACCAAACACAAAAATTTATTCAAAATGGATTAAAGACTTGAATATAAGATCTGAAACCATAAAATTCCTAGAAGAAAGTGCAGGCAGTATGGTCTTAGCAATATATTTCTAGATATGTCTCCTCCTCAGGCAAAGAAAACCAAAGCAAAAATAAACAAATGGGATTACATCAAATTGCTTCTGCATAGCAAAGGAAGTGGATCAATAAAATGAAAAGAGAACCTACTGAATGGGAGAAGTTATTTGCAAATGCTGTATCTGATAAGGGGCAATGTCCAAAATATATAAAGAACTCATACAATTCAACAACAACAAAAATCCCTAATTGTAAAATGGGCAGAGTTGGGACTTCCCTGTCAGTCCAGTGGTTAAGACTCAAAGCTTCCACTGCAGGAGGCATGGGTTTGATCCCTGGTTAGGGATCTAAGATCCGCATGCTGTGAGTAGTAGCCAAAACAAAAAAAAAAAGGCAGAGCAGTTGAACAGACATTTTTCCAAAGAAGACATACAGATGGCCAACAGGCACATGAAAAGATATTCAACATCACTAATTATTAGGGAAATGAAAATCAAAATCACAATGAGATCACCTCATACCTGTCAGAATGGCTATTACCAAAACCAAGAAATGACAACTGTTGGTGAGGATGTGACTGTAGAACACAGTATGGAGATTCCTAAAAAAATTAAGACTTGAACTACCATATGATCCAGGTATCCCGCTTCTGTGTATTTATCCAAAGAATACAAAAGAACACTAATTTGAAAAGGTAACGGCACCCACCCATGTTCATCACAGCATTATTTACAACAGCCAAGATATGGAAACAACCTAAGTGCCCATCAACGATCGAATGGATAAAGAACGTTGATGTGTATGTATATATATATATATATATACACACACACACACACATACCCCCCTCACACACACACACATAATGAAATACTACTCAGCCATAAAAGATGAAATGTTGCTATTTCTGACAATGTGGATGGAGCTTAAGGGCATTATGCCAAGTAAAATAAGTCAGATGGAGAAAGACAAATACCATAATGATTTCACTCATATGTGGAATACAAAACCAACAAACAAAAACAAAATAAATGAACAAACCAAACCAAACAATTATGTAGATATAGAGAACAGAGTAGTGGTCACCAGAGAAAAAGGGGCAGAGGGCAAAATGAGTAAGGGGATCAACTGTGTGGTGAAAAAATAAATAAAACCAGACTATGTAGGTTCAAATCTCATCATCATCACTTATTGGCTGTGTAATGTCAAACACGTTGCCCTCCTATGACTGTTTCGTGGTATGTAAAACAGGCGCACAGCACTGCTATGACTAAAAGAACTTAGTGCCTGGCATGTAGTAAGCACTCAATAAATGTTAGTAGTTATTTTTATAATTATTTATATTATTTGAAGGTGATTAACTGTCAAATCTGGCAAGTCACGTGAAGGATCATTATAAGCAAAGAATGTAATTAAGGAGACGGTTATCAAATAGAGTTTTAAAATAGAATATGCAATACAAAATTATTCCTTTTACAACAGCACCAAAAACTTTAAAGTATAAATTGTATAACTTTCCTGAAGGGCCAGAGAATTAAAACCAACACACAAAGTTTTTGTATAATTAAACACAACATTGCCAAGATGTCAATACTCCCCAAATGGAAGTGCTAACTTGACGTGATTCCGATGACAATATCAGTGCATTTCATTTTGGAGATGAAGTAAAATGATTCTAAAACATACTAGAGAACACAAGGGAGTCAACCAGAAAATTTTGGGTGATGCAGGATGGGACTAAACAGAACAGGTATTTAAAATGGACTTTAAAATGCTACAATCAATAGAATAGTGCGACTCTGCCTCAGGAATAGGTAAACACTGACGAAGAAAGTGGACAGAAAGTCCAGGAATATACCTAAAATATATATAAACATTTAATGTACAATAAAAGTAATATTTTAAATTACTGCAACAAGAATTACTCAATAAATGGTGCTAGTATAAGTAAATATTCAAATAACTTGAAGATGCTCTTCCTTGGCCCCTGCTTGCTCCCTACCATTTATGTCTAAGCTACTCAGAGACTTAAACCAGTAAACCAGACTAGGTCACACCCTTATTGCAAACCTGCTATTGGCTTTCTGTCCATAACCTTTACCCTGACCTTACCTCCCAGATCTCATACCAGACCATTCTCACCTGTGCTAACAAGCATGCTGCTGATTTAGGGCCTATGTTCCCCTAGATTTTCACAAAACTAGTTCCCTGCTGTTACTCTATTAAGGTCATCTCTTCAGCAAGGTCTTTGTATAGAATTTATCACTCCCTGATTTTTCTTATTTATTTCTGAGTAGCAGTGTCTGCCTCCTCCCATGAAACAGCACGACTTTGCTGGACTTGTTGCCCTATGCCCACAGCATGTAGACAGTGCCTGACATACATATGGTTGTTGTTCATGATATGCTCTTAAGTGACAAAAACAAAATACTTTATGTAACCGTATCCCTTTTTGTTCTGAAAAAAGTTATGTTTGTGTATAGAAAAAAGTTGGGAAGGATATATATACATAAAAATGTTAGTAGTCAAAGTCTCTGGACTGTGAAGTTATACATAATCTTTATCATACTCATCAGCAGTTCATTATCTTAATTTGGCTATTAAAATAAGGGGGAAAGGACTTCCCTGGTGGCACAGGGGTTAAGAATCCACCTGCCAACAGAGGGGACGTGGGTTCGAGCCCTTCCTGGTCTGGGAAGATCCCACATGCCACGGAGCAACTAAGCCCGTGCACCACAACTACTGAGCCTGCGCTCTAGAGCCCACGAGCCACAACTACTGAAGCCCATGCACCTAGAGCCCGTGCTCTGCAACGAGAAGCCACCACAATGAGAAACCCGTGCTCCGCAATGAAGAGTAGCCCGTGCTCTGCAACAAGAGAAGCCACCACAATGAGAAGCCCGCGCACAAAGCCCGCAACAAAGACTAGCCGCCGCTCGCCACAACTACAGAAAGGCTGCGCGCAGCAATAAAGACCTAACACAGCCATAAACAAACAAACAAACAAACAAATTTTTTTTTTAAAAAGAGAGCGAGACAGAGATAGTAACCAATGACCGCCCTTGCAACGACTGCCGGACACATTTTATCTACAAATCACTGACTATTCTTAGGACAAGGGATACAATCATTTCTTTCAATTCATTTATTCAACAATGTACACCTACTGTATGACAGTAATTTCTTTTTAAAACTTGATTTTCTATTGCTCTTAAATTAACAGGTTGTCAAAATGATAATGTCTATAAGGAGGGACTTTCACTCAAAAGATCTGAAAGACCAATGCAGGTGAATACCAAATAGCCAGCAATATATTAATGCTTGAAAATGAACCAACTCACCTCCAATGACTCCGACACACAAGTAAAGTTCCTGCACAGTGTTACAGAAGGAAGCTGCGATCAAGCCACAGCCTGACAAGCAGCCGCCAACAATCATGATTGGACGACTGCCATATTTATTCACCAGGATACTGCTGATAGGACCTAAGAGATAATCAAAAATTTAGTGGTACACAAGGCATTGATGGCACTAAACGACAAGTCCTTCCAAATAAGCAGATACAACAAAAGGCAATGGTAAGAGTATTGTTATCTATAATTATTTCATAATCATAGGTATGTGGGCTGGAAAATAAAGATGCTAGAAGAATCATTGTGTATCTTCTCTATCTTGAAATCTTGGATGGAATTTTACTAAAATATAAGACTCTAGTCTTTCCTTAATCTTTCTCTTATAAGGCATAATAGGCTGAAAGCCTTGGTAACAGACGTTCATAGGCTTCTTGATTTATCTAGGATATGATCGACACATATTTAGTAAGTTTGCTCTATGTTAATTTTTGGGATAGGCAGACTGATGAGAGATTTTAAGAGTACTCTTTACACATCATCATAAGTGTAGTTTGTGTCATATTTTTTAAAAAGAAGAAAAAACAAAGACAAAATACATAATTTTTTCCCCAAGTTCAGTAGTTTTGCAATTAGGACATCTAAATTTAAAACAAAACAAAACGAAACTGTTCCCATTTACACCTAGATATCTCAGGTATTGAACTGAATGGAATGTCTTCTAGGGTTAACTGGGTTCTGTGCCTATACTGCTGTTTTGTGACAGCAAAACTATGAAAAAATGTTTGTAGAAGATTAAGTCAGATAATGGTCAAAACATTCTCAGGTTTAACAACATAAACCAGATTAAATCTCCTCAGCTAAAGAGATGCATACCAAAAAATCAGTTTTTCTTTAACGTGAGAGAAGAAACCAAAGTATAGTGTTATAAGGATCACAAATAAAAAGATTTTATGCATTTCATGTATCAGTTTTCAAATACAAAAAAGTCAAATGGCCTCTCCTTACTTGCTACAAATAGGTATAAACTGTAATTCCCCTTTTCCAAAATTTTAAGTCTTAATTATGAGTCTTATCTAAAGCAAACAATGTTTTAAGAGCTGTAACACAACTCTTAGACTAACAATATTTGCTGATTACAAATGAATGACATTTGACATTCTCTGAATTTCACTTATTTATAATACTTATGTCCCTACTTCATGGCTCTGGACTTTGGAGATGACAACTTTGTTTACATGATACCATATCATGTCCGCCTTGTTAAGGCAGATGACTGCAAATAAGAAAGGGTCACTGCAATGCATCAGTAGGGAAGGGGACACAAGAAGAACTAATATTTGAACTTGCAGCTAATGAGAACCAAGTTTTGAATCCAGCCCATTTTCTCCCCATTACATATGTATTTTTGGAACTACAGTTCCAAAGTTATAAAGCAGAAGACATACAAATCAAGTTTCTCTTCTATTAGCACAGTAAACTCTGACTTTATTCTGTTTATTCTATACTTAGCTCCCTAGAAGATAGTAAGTCTATTTTTAAAAAGACACAGAATGCACATATTCAGAATATACTACTGATCATATGTTGACATATTTTATTTCTATAAACACTATGAAAAATTCTGCATTACTCATATTCTAGTGCTACTATATTCAGAGTTGCAGTATGGTACACTATGATTAAAAGGACAGGCTCTGGCCCCAAGGAACCCAATTTCAAATTATGGTATGTATATTCAAACTGTGGTATGTATATATGTATACATACATATAATAAACATGCAAGAAGGAATGAAAGCTTTTGATATCCTAGTATTTTGGAGGACCAATTCTCTCTAAGGGGCTGGTCAAGAAATGGCTGCGGGAGAGACTTCAGGCTCAACCAAGGATGTGTATAAACAAGTTCTCATTGTACTTCTAAGTCACTTCATGAAAATATTAGGCCACAGCTGCTTTGGAAATAATTTGAATTTACAGCTTGTGTATGATGAAAGAATTAAATACTGAAAGAATATTCATGAAATATGTCCATATAAATTAGGCATTAAACAGATTTTTGTATAGTCAGAATTACAAAGATAAAAAAATACTGCCACACTGTTGACTCCGTGAAGTAGAAGTTAATGCTGTAAAGTCTACAGTATTTTAAGTTCTAAACTAGGAATGTTACGATGACATTACTGTGGAACTGAAAATATGTGAATTTATACTTTCATTTTTTAAAATTAATTTTTATTGGAGTATAGTTGCTTTACAGTACTGTACAGCAAAATGAATCAGCTCTACGTATACATATATCCTCTTTTTTGGATTTCCTTCCCATTTAGGTCATCACAGAGCACCGAGAAGAGTGAGTTCCCTGTGCCATACAGTAGGTTCTCATTAGTTATCTATTTTATACATAGTTTCAATAGTGTATATGTGTCAATCCCAATCTCCCAATTCCTCCGCCCCCCTCCTATTTTTCTTTGGTTGAGAGTCCACCTGCCAAAGCAAGGGACAAGGGTTCGTGCCCCGGTCCGGGAAGATCCCACATGCCGCGGAGCGGCTAAGGTCCGTGAGCCATGGCCGCTGAGCCTGCGCGTCCGGAGCCTGTGCTCCGCAACGGAGAGGCCACAACAGTGAGAGGCCCGCGTACCGCAAAAAAAAAAAAAAAAAAAGTAAAACCTCAAACAAAAACCAAGAGTAAGTAACTAAGATCTTCTCCTTTAAAAATATACTTTAACAAGTATCAGTATGTTATCTGTGAACCAAAGCACTTGGAGGGAGGGAGGGAGGGAGGAAAACTTAACCCTAAACCACTCACAAAACGTATTATTGTTGAGGGTGTGGCTGAAATGTACAAGTTAAAGAATTAAGGCAGTTTTAAATATAATTCTTATGGGGTCATACCACCTAAGAGCCAAACAAAACAACCCATTTAGTAAAAATTATGCCACAAGGCTCTTGATATGCAATTTATCTTTCAGAGTTATTTCAGGAAGAATGGCCCCAATTAGCTATCATTAAAAATAGAGAGGGGTACAGTTTGTAGGCCTATTATAACACAAATTCAGAGAAATGTGCTAGTTATCTCTGGGTGAGGACAAAGAAGGAACTGTTTTCCCAAAAGAAAGTGTCATGTGCAATCAGCACAACTGACATCACTTACTTCTGATGCAAAATGCAAGCGGCTCTCAAGCTCTTGCTCTTAGAATTGCAACATGTGAACCTCTTGTTTGTAATCAGCTTAAAGGTACACTGAGCACCTGGAGTACCTCTGGATAATATTTACGCCAATTTTTTCAAGCTATCAGTCAAAACCTGATTAGAAATCCTGGCAGATCAAGTTCAGAGCCTCCAAAATTATTGGTTCTCAGAAGCTAGAAAATGTCCAAAATCCCTTTTGATTTCTCTGGGCTCATGAAAAAAAAGTAAGTACTATAATTTAGCACTTACGTTCTTTTAAAAAGCACTTAATTTTACAAAAGACAAAACAGGCATACGTTCAAAATTTTAAAGGCACAAAAAACTTACCCGTTTTTCTGTGCAATGAGATTAAGCACTGAACTAATTTACGGACTTCAAATACTTATTCCTGTTTCATGAGATTACATTATTGTCTCAAGAGGATTACAAGCTTCCCAAGGGCAGGGATCAAGATCAGTGTTCTCTATCACTCACACCTAGCCTAGTGAGGACTATGTGCTTAATATTAATAAATATTGGTTGAATCTGCCGCCAGATTAGAAGCCTAAGCTAAGGTTTTACAGTTGAATTGCAGAATCTTTATACTGGGCTTTTAAAGAGCTCATGTGAAAATAATCTGAGGCACTAAATTATGATTAAAAAAGTGAAAGCTTGGCTAAATAAGCAACATGAAACCCTGTCAATCCCAAACAATAAATGCACTTAACTTTCGAATCTCTGCTAACTAAGCAACTACATATTTGATTATTATGGGAGGTTTTGACTTTTACATGTTAAATTGTGTTTTGATGTTCCAAGGCAAACAAACAAACAAACCCACAGTATTTTAAATGATATTAAGGTAAGCAACGTACTCTCCACATTTCCTTCACAACATGTCAAAGAAAACAGAAAGGGAAAAAATGATAAAACTTAAGTTTAAGATGAAGCTGAAATGCTTTAGGACTAATTACATCACAAGGAACAAAACAAGGAGGATTTTATCCAGTTCTTTAATTCTAACACTATGAAAAGATTTTACCTGAGACTTTGAACTGTGCTATTCCGGTTAGCCCTGAATTTACTTTAATTCTCCCAACATCAATTTTTAAAAATCTTTATTTACATTTATACCTCAAGAGTCTAGCAGAGAGCAATAAGAAAAATAAGTTGTGCACATGTCATTTTTCTGAGAGTTTAAAAAAATTTTTTTCCCCTCTCAGAGCTTTTTTAAGTTCAATGATATGGAATTGGAACAAATCCTCACAATTTCTTATTTCTGTTTCGGAATACTATAGTGCAGCAAACAAAGCAAGAGTTGTCATTGTTAACAAGAATAAAAAGTGTGACTCTAAACATAAAACTCTGAGAAATACCATTTCAAAACACCTCACCGAATAAAACATTTTTTTTTAAGTTACCTAAAACAGAGCATCTGGTTGCTTAATGAAAATTAAAACAGCAGGCCTTAGTGGGTACTTACCTCCACCATACATGACAGCCAACATGATGGAAGATATCCATGACACTTCACTGGTGGTGGCATTGAATATACCTTCAATTTCTTTGAAGAACACAGTAATAGATTTGGGAAATGCATAGGAGAAGCCGATGGAAATGAAAGCTCCAACTACCACTGCCCATCCCCAGCCTCCATCTGGGGGGGTGTATCCAACTGGACCTCCAACTGCCGGTGGCATTTTAAGTGTAGATAAATCCCAAAATGCAGTTCAAATCCAAATATCTAAACAATACAAAATTTAAATAAAATGTCAGAAATAAAACACTCCCACCTAACATTCCCAACAACAAAGCACCCTTTACACCTAGCCCTCAAGTAACTGAACTATTTTTCAACGTTACTTGGCCAATATACATTATCTTCTAAGGACGTTATCAGAAAAAGAGACTTTAGAGACATGATAT
The DNA here is from genome assembly GCF_000442215.2 of Lipotes vexillifer. Classification (NCBI taxonomy): domain Eukaryota; kingdom Metazoa; phylum Chordata; class Mammalia; order Artiodactyla; family Lipotidae; genus Lipotes; species Lipotes vexillifer. The sequence goes on from NW_006786594.1 coordinate 461,690, forward strand.
TGTCCACATTTTTTAGTAGCTTAAAGGAAAACAGCTCCTCACCATTTAAGAAACCATAACTGAAACAAATCCTTTTCAATAAATGTAGCCTTTGTATTTCAAATAAGCCTTCTTGTCTTAGCAGTTAATATAATTCCTCAAATTACTAATAACTAAATAAGTAAATAAATGTCTTATTTGACTATCTGCTTGCAAAATTCACGTAACACATACCCTACAAAAGTTTCAGGTTTTAATACAGGCTTTATAAGTTTTTCCCTTTTCCCATGTATTCTACAATACTGACTTTCTCTTACTAATATGCTGACTTAAAAGTAATAGGAAGGAGGTACCTGACTCACTAGATATGTAGCAATTTGCAAAATAAAAGATCATTCTGAACACATAAGAATTTCATTTAATGACCTGGAAAATTATTTCAGAAAAGCTTCCTTTAATCTAACTTCCTTGGTTAAACTCCTAAACAACACAACTAATCAATACAGTTGAACTCACAAGTTGAACTATAATGTCAAAAGATGGTAGTTTCAAATCAAAGATTATCCCGTTTTCTTGAAGCCACCTAGTACTAATGAATAGCAAGGTTAGAAAATGAAACTTCCTGTTAGATTATGAATAGGGAGAAGATGGGAATGTTTGTTTGATAGTAGGCTTACCTATTTTCTCATGAAGGTCAGGTCTCCTTTAATTTATTTAAAGCCAACTTCCACCCTATACTATAACTCATCCTACAACAGTATGTTAGCATATCCATTTCAAATTATCTCCACTCAGACTGTATTATACAATAAATAAATACAGGTCACAGATGACAAACTCACTCTTGGCTACAGCATTCTTTAGTCTAAAACACAAATCCTAATTTCATAGTGTAGGAGTCATCTCCTAAATACTGTTCCTTCCAATCCATCTGAACACTTCAAATATGATTTAAGACAATGGACATTGTAGGGGTGGGAAGAAGACAGTGCCAAAGGGAAGTTTCCCTAAAGGCAAGGATATAGGTTTCATCATTTCTACTCAACATTGTACTAAAGGTTCTAGTCAGTTTGTGCAGGCAAGAAAAAGAAATAAAAGGTATAAAGACTAGAAAGGAAGAAGTAAAGCTGTCTTCATTCACAGAAGACATAATTGTCTATGTAGGTAATTCTAAAGAATATACAAAAAAAGGTACTAGAACTAAAAATGAACTAGATCTCAGGACACAAGACCAATAAATAGAAATCAACTCTATAAGCCAGCAAAGAACAATCAGAATTTGAAATTAAAAACTGAACAAAACATTTACAACAGGACCAAAAAATTGAACAGGGATAAATCTGATGTGTACGATGTGTACACTGACAACTACAAAATATTATTGAGAAATTAAACAACTAAATAGATAACCCACCCCTATGATTTGAAAAAATCAAAATTTAGGCAAAGATTTCTGAAGGCACATGGCACCATGTTAATTAAAAAGTTTCTAAATTGGGGTTTCCCTGGTGGCACAGTGGTTAAGAATCCACTTGCCAATGTAGGGGACACGGGCTAGAGCCCTGGTCCTGGAAGATCCCGCATGCTGCAGAGCAACTAAGCCCGTGCGCCACAACCACTGAGCCTGTGCTCTAGAGCGTGTGCACCACAACTACTGAAGCCCACGTGCCTAGAGCCCGTGCTCTGCAACAAGAGAAGCCACCGCAATGAGAAGCCCACGCACTGCAATGAAGAGTAGCCCCCGCTCGCTGCCAACTAGAGAAAGCCTGCGTGCAGCAACGAAGACCCAACACAGCCACACACACACACAAAGTATAATAAATTGAATTTCATAAATTGAATTTCAAGCTACAGATTGGGAGAAAATATATACAAATCATATATCCAAGAAAAGACATGTCCAGAATATGAAAAGAACTTTTATGGCTTAATAGCAAAAAGACAAACAACACAATTAAAAAATGTGCAAAAGATTTGAAAAGATACTTTACCTAAGAAGTACATGAAAAAATGCTAAAAATTGTTATTCGTTTGTGAAATATAAATTAAAATCCTAATAGAGATACTAATATATCTCTATTAGAATGACCAAATTTCAGACTGATAATACCAACACTTGGTAAGGATATGAAGCAAACGGAACTCCTGTATTGCTGGTGGTAAATCAAAATGATACAGCCAAGTTGGAAAACATTTTGGTAGCTCCTTATGAAGTTAAATATACATTTAACATGTGACCCGGTCATTTCTAGGTATTATCCAAGAGAAAAGAAAATATAGATCTTCACAAAGACGTATATAAGAATTCTCTAGTAGCTTTATTCATAATGGCGCAAACTGAAAACCCAAATGTCCATAAACAAATGGATAAACAAATCATGGTATAGCCATACAATGGAACATTACTCAGCAATAAAAAGGAACCAACTACCAACACATGAAAGAACATGGATAAATCACAAATGCATTATGTTAAGTGGAAAAAAGCTAGACATGAGCCTACATTAAGTTTTAGTAAAGGCAAAATTATAGTACTAGAAAACAGATTGGAGGTTGGGGAGAGGAGGCTGACTGCAAAGGGGTTTCAAGAGAACTTGATTTTGGTCATGGAAATGCTGTATTATTAATGGTTGTGGCAGTAATTATTCATCAAATTATACATCTTAAATTGGCACATTTTATTGTATGTGAATCATACCTCAATACAGCTGATCAAAACAAAAAATATAATCAAGGACAGTGGCAAGGAGGATGAACTCTGGTGGCACAGGGAGATAATACAGAAGGAAAAGAAGATGGCAGGCAAATTCCTCTGTCTTGCCTATCTGGATGGTTAAAAGAAAGAATAGGAAAAGGAAGAGGACAAAGAAGAGGAGAGAAGACTCTCTTCTGAGAATTCACAACTACAGGCCTGTGTGAGCTTATGCTTGGCATGGGAACATCTGTGGGAAACCTCCACTGTTCTTCCAGAGATATGTTTGTTTGATTTTGCTAGCAAAGATTTCCCACAGACAAAGCTCTGCCAAGTTTAAGCTGACAATCTAAATTTTCAAAACACACCAAGAATCAATTAATCATGAGTGAAGTAAAACCAATCCAACACAGCCAGAACATTGGATATGGATACTTAAAATGATTAAAAGCATGAAATAAGGCATTAAATGAAAACACACACACACACACACACACACACAAAATACTATAAAAAGACTAGTTAATTTGAAACAGAACTTCTAGAAATGAAAAGTATATTCAACAAAATTAATAGGTTAACCAGCAGACTGAACAGAGCTGGGAAGAAACACAATGAACTGGAGGATAGGTTTGAAGAAAATAAAATTCAGGGAGACCTTTATTCTGAAGCTAGGAGAAAGGTTTAGAAACATGGAGTTTAGAATGGGAGGATCTGGCAAACATCTAATGGGACTTTGGAAGAAGAGAACAAAGAAAGTAGGTTAGAGACAATTTTCAAGAGTTAATGGCTAAGTATGTTTCAGACTTGATGAATAATATGAACTACAGTTTAAGGAAATCTAACAAGCCAGAGAAAAATCTTAAAAAAACACTATTGAGAAAACACAGATTCTAAAACTAACAGATAATCACACCGACAAAACAGAATTCCCATCAATTTTGAAAAACTCTCAGCCACCATATACTCAAATATTGATTCTTCACCATTCCCTCTTTCCACTCCTCTGAGACTCCAACTGGATGTGGGTTGTCCAGATGGAATAAGGTCCTACCTTTTCCAACATTTCTGCTTAACCCGTCATGAGACTCTTTCTCTCTGGGACTATGTATTCTGGAATGTTCCCTCCTTTGGGGGCCCCAGAGATTTTTACAGCCTGTGGCAGTGAATCACAGTAAGAACTGGGATAAATGAGAGCTATACTTCCCTTGTGCAGTGGATCTAAGGGCTTTTGGATAAAGCAAATTAGAAAAGGAGAAGCAGAAGACCTCAGGCCTCTATTCTCAGGAGAGACGATTTTTAGTTATGGGTATCTGAATCTGAGAATCTGGAGAATAATTCCATTAAAAATATAACCCAGTTGAAAGAGTAAAGACCTCGTCCTAGGGCATTTCACTTACCTATGATTCAGGTGGGACAAAAATATTTACATGTTGAAGCTCCCTTAAATTTCTACTGGAACGAATATAAATAAAAGCTATTTAACAGCTCAGTTCTGCTGAAGGAAACAGTCTGGATGCTAAAATTATGTTAAACAGAACAGCTCCGGGCATTAATTTTGAGTTTTTCCTTCATCTAATTATGAAAAAAGAGAAAAGCACTTGAAAATTTTCAATCAAAGAACCACTAAAAAGATTACTTTGCCTCAGAATGTTTGCACACATGGAGAGAGACACCCACACACAGACGGTAGAGCTGCTTAACACATCAAGCTCTGACTCCAACGGCTAATACGTGCTGGACGTGATTAAACTTTGAGCTTCGCTGCCTGATTTGTCCCAGTTAGTTACAGCAGTTACAATTTTTAGTCTCTAAGACATGCCTCATCAAGTTAATAATACCTTATTCCATAGCATAAAACTTAAGATTTAAAACTTCAAGAAGCTTTAAAAACATTCATTAGGACATAAAAAGTATAAGAAACAAGAGTATCCAAATTTCAAAAGAACACTTCAAAAAACCAGACGTGGATTCAACACAGTTCTGCCACCATCCAACAAATGGCTGTCCTTCCTAACTTAAAAATTCTGATGGTACCTAACAGAAAGTGTGTAATATCATTATCTAAACACACTATTTTCTTTTAAACTGACCAAATCTCAGCTATAAACAAAAGGGTTCATTCAGAAAGTAAATTATGTGAGCAGGCCCCCTGTCACAGTATTCAGAGCCCCACTGAGAAGAAGGAATACTCAAGTCCAGAGGCTAAAAGAGATTAAAGTTTAATATTTTAAACCTTACGTGCACAGTAGCCTTCCTATTAGCTTAGCTATTATTTTATGACTCTCTAGTATTTGCCTGAAAGCGACAGGAAGATTTTTTTTTTTTTTTTTTGCGGTACGTGGGCCTCTCACTGTTGTGGCCTCCCCCATTGCGGAGCACAGGCTCCAGATGCACAGGCTCAGCAGCCATGGCTCACGGGCCCAGCCACTCCGCGGCATGTGGGATCTTCCCAGACCGGGGCACGAACCCGCGTCTCCTGCATCGGCAGGCGGACTCTCAACCACTGCGCCACCAGGGAAGCCCAGGAAGATTTTTTAAAAAAGTGATAGGGTACATATGTCAACGCTACTCTCTTAGTCCCAGCTTCCCCTTCCCACCCTGTGTCCTCAAATCCGTTCTCTATGTCTGCGTCTTTATTCCTGTCCTGCCACTAGGTTCATCAGTACCGTTTTTTTAGATTCCATATATGTGCGTTAGCATATGGTATCTGTTTTTCTCTTTCTGACTTACTTCACTCTGTATAACAGACTCTAAGTCCATCCACCTCATTACAAATAAGTCAATTTTGTTCCTTTTTATGGCTGAGTAATATTGCATTGCATATATGTGCCACATCTTTATCATCTGTCAATGGACACTTAGGTTGCTTCCATGTCCTGTCTATTGTAAATAGTGCTGCAATGAACACTGTGGTACATGTATCTTTTTGAATTACAGTTTTCTCAGGGTATATGCCCAGTAGTGGGGCTGCGGGGTCATATGGTGGTTCTACTTTTAGTTTTTTTTAGTTTAGTTTTTTTTTTTTATTTTTTGCGGTACGCGGGCCTCTCACTGCTGTGGCCTCTCCCGCCGCGGAGCACAGGCTCCAGATGCGCAGGCCCAGCAGCCATTGCCCACGGGCCCAGCCGCTCCGTGGCACACGGGATCCTCCCAGACCGGGGCACAAACCCACATTCCCTGCATCGGCAGGTGGACTCCCAACCACTGCGCCACTAGGGAAGCCCTAGTATTTTAAGGAAGCTCCATACTGTTCTCCATAGTGGCTGTATCAATTTGCATTCCCACCAACAGTGCAGGAGGGTTCCCTTTTCTCCACACCCTCTCCAGCATTTATTGTTTCTAGATTTTTTGATGATGGCCATTCTGACCAGTGTGAGATGATACCTCATTGTAGTTTTGATTTGCATTTCTCTAATGATTAGTGATGTTGAGCATCTTTTCATGTGTTTGTTGGCAATCTGTATGTCTACTTTGGAGAAATGTCTGTTTAGGTCTTCCGCCAATTTCTGGATTGGGTTGTTTGGTTTTTTGATATTGGGCTGCATGAGCTGCTTGTATATTTTGGAGATTAATCCTTTGTCAGTTGCTTTGTTTGCAAATATTTTCTCACATTCTGAGGGTTGTCTTTTTTATGGTTTCCTTTGCTGTGCAAAAGCTTTTAAGTTTCATTAGTTCCCATTTGTTTTTTTAAAATTTTACTTCCATTACTCTAGGAGGTGGGTCAAAAAGGATCTTGTGGTGATTTATGTCATAGTGTTGTGCCTATGTTTTCCTCTAAGAGTATTATAGTGTCTGGCCTTACATTTATGTCTTTAATCCATTTTGAGTTTATTTCTGTGTATGGTGTTAGGGAGTGTTCTAATTTTATATGTAGCTGTCCAGTTTTCCCAGCACCACTTGTTGAAGAGGCTATCTTTTCTCCATTGTATATTCTTGCCTCCTTTGTCACTACCAAATGTAAAATAGATAGCTAGTGGGAAGCTGCTGCATAGCACAGGGAGATCAGCTTGGTGCTTTGTGACCTAGAGGGCTGGGACAGCGAGGGTGGGAGGGAGGCTCAATAGGGAGGGGATATGGGGATATATTGTATACATATAGCTAATTCACTTTGTTGTACAGCAGAAACTAACACAACACTGTAAAGCAATTATACTCCAATAAAGATATTTTTTAAAAAAAGAATTAAAGGAGGTACCTGCCTGTCCAAAAAAAAAAAGTGATAAAGAACAATGGGAAACAATAAATAACCCTAACTTTTCTTAACAATGATGGTGGTGACAAGAACCACCTTCTAGATTTTCTGATTTCTCTCCTTTTCTCATAAGTCTCAGGAATTGTGCAAGTAAACACCTGGAAAACCAAAGTTGACCTCCTACCCCACATGCTCTGCCCCTACTCCAGAATAGTTGGAAATAGTATTCATTATGTTCTCTATACTTTTCTCCATCAACATTTAAAACAAAGCCACTGGCATTTCCTAAAATGGCAATGGCCAGTATGTGAACTTAAAAGAAGCAGAAAGCATCTGAAGTCAATTATCTGAAAAGAATTTGTTACTAAGTGTAGACCAGTTTTAGGTTCCAAATTCACATGGAGGAAATTTCCTGGTGGCACAGTGCTTAGGAAGCCACCTGCCAATGCAGGGGACACAGGTTCGAGCCTTGGTCCGGGAATATCCCACATGCCCCGGAGCAACTAAACCCGTGCGCCACAACTACTGAGCCTGCGCTCTAGAGCTCACGTGCCACAACTACTGAGCCCATGAGCCAAAATTACTGAAGCCCGCGCACCTACAGCCCATGCTCCACCCGCAATGAGAAGCCTGCGCACCACAATGAAGAGTAGCCCCAGGTCGCCGCAAATAGAGAAAGCCCGAGCAGAGCAATGAATACCCAATGCAGCCAAAAATAAATAAATAAATTTAAAAAAACCTCACATGGACACATTCAAATGCAGAAAGGCTGATTTACTGAAGCTATTGGTGCTGAAGTAGCTAATTTACTGCTCTTTATAACTGGACTTAGTCCAGCTTCATGGCTTTCAGAACCACTTGCCCCGAGGTGAATCACATGATTCAAGGTCTAGGATATTTCCTTCTTTTGCCTTCTTTTCCATTTTGAAATTGAATAAAATGAAGAAAACAAAAAACAAATTAAAAAAAAAACCCCACAAACAAGCAGAAGGTACTAATGAAAATGAGACAGGAGGGAAGGTGGCAGGGCACAACCTTTTTTTTTTTTTTTTTTGCTGTTAAGATCTAAGTTTCCTGACCAAGGATCAAACCTGGGTACTGCCAGTGAAAGCCCCGAGTCCTAACCACTGGACCACCAGGGAATGCCCAGGGCACAACTTTTAAAAGAATGTCATAGCCATTCAGGACAAAAACTGATTAGGCCAAAGATGGCGGAAGATTCAACTTCCAGTGGGCCTGGAGCATCATTATATGCTCACTGTAATACATTAGCACATGCTACATGACACACCCACAGGCACCATGACAGTTCTGAGGCCGACCATAAAAGGCCAAAAAATGGGCAGTGGCCCAATTCCTGGAAATCCCTGCCCCTTCCCACCCAAATAATTGGAATAATCCTCCCACTGGTTAGCCTATGACATTACCCAGGCCCATAAAAACTAACAACCCCATAACCCAGGGCTGCTCTCACCTTCTGAGATGGGCCACGCTCTGTGGAGTGTGTTGTAGAGTGCGTATCTCCCAGGGCTACTCTTGCCTTTTGAGATGGACCACATTCTGTCTATGGAATGTGTGTCTCCCAGGGCTTCTCACCTTCTGAAATGGCCCACACTCTGTCTACGGAGTGTGTATCTCCTTAAATAAACCTGCTTTCCCACTTAGTTCTGGAGCAGAGCCTCTTGCCTGCCTGCTTGTGTCCTTCCAAGCATTCTATATTTAATAAATCTACTTCTTGCCTATCACTTTGCCTCTTGCTGAATTCCTTCTGCACCGAGACATAAAAAACCTCAGCTTCATTAAGTCCTAGGACCAGGTGCGTGGTTTCAGTTGAGAGACTGTGGATTTGAGTACCCTCCTGAGCCAGAGCTTGTGGGTTCAAGTCCCAGCTGAGAGGTACAATTGGGTTTGAGTCCCAGTCTGAGGTGTGCAGTTTCAAAAGGAGAAATATAAAACTACTCTAACTGGTTAGGCAAACACTCGGCAGTTTTGAAATGCATGATTCTGATCAAATGGCATACAAAGAACTTAAAAAAATGTAAACTTGGTTTTGTAAACTTCCAACAGTTTGAATCTCCCTTATCAATCAGGGTAAATCCAACCAACATTACAAGAAATTATACATACTACCCTTGAAGAGAGATGAACTATTTGCTAAATACTCTATGGCTGTATCATACTTTAAAAAAAAAGAGGGCTTCCCTGGTGGCGCAGTAGCTGAGACCG
>NW_006786594.1:470841-483859 GCF_000442215.2 Lipotes vexillifer
TGAGCCTGCGCGTCCGGAGCCTGTGCTCCGCAACAGGAGAGGCCACAACAGTGAGAGGCCCGCGTACCGGCAAAAAAAAAAAAAAAAAAATCACCTATTGTTGCACATATGGGTTGTTATTATTATTATTATTATTATTATTATTATTATTTTGCGGTACGCGGGCCTCTCACTGTTGCGGTCTCTCCCGTTGCGGAGCACAGGCTCTCAACTACTGCGCCACCAGGGAAGCCCTACTTTTTTTTCTTCTATAAAAACTACCATGGTGGGACTTCCTTGGCAGTCCAGTGGTTAAGATCTTGCCTTCCAATGTGGGGGGGTGCGGGCTCAATCCCTGGTCAGCTAGCTAAAATCCCACATGCCTCACGGTCAGAAAACAAAACATAAAACGGAAGCAATATTGTAACAAATTCAATAAAGACTTTAAAAACGGTCCACATCAAAAAAAACAAAAAAAAAAGCTACTGCGGTGAACTAGAAATTTAGGACAGATTTTTAGATATGGAATTTCTGCAAAATTCAAAGGCTTTTGATTCATACTGTAAAAAATAAAAAGAGCCTTATTTTTCCTCTTTCATTGTATTTTGTGGCAAAAACACTTTAAGAGTCATACCAATATTCAGAACTCTGAGAACAGTGTATGTCAACAATGGCAAGGTTTATTTTAATACAGACAATAACATTACGTTTTTTTCTACATTAAAAAGCAGCTAATAGGGCTTCCCTGGTGGCGCAGTGGTTGAGAGTCCGCCTGCTGATGCAGGGGACACGGGTTCGTGACCCGGTCCGGGAAGATCCCACATGCCGCGGAGCGGCTGGTCCCGTGAGCCATGGCCACTGGGCTTGCGCGTCCGGAGTCTGTGCTCCGTAATGGGAGAGGCCACAACAGTGAGAAGCCCACGTACCGCAAAAAAAAAAAAAAAAAAAAAAAAAAAGCAGCTAATACTCCAATATAACAAGTCTGTGGCTTATTTAGGGCTGAGCATTAATTAAAATCCTTGGGTAAAAGGTGGACACCTAGTCAAAGAAGTGGCAAATTCATTTTTACTTTTCACTGCAAATCCCTAACTTCCAGGGCACTATCCCACCTCAGTGTGTGTGGTTAGGCACTTAGGCTACCCTCAAAGTCACACAACAGAGAAGATAAAGTACTGTACATCTGTAATAGATTTTAGGAAATAGCAGCATAATTAACTAAAACAAAAACCATGAGATCAAGTTAGTTTAAGTGCTCTTTAATACTGGGGCTTACATATGGGGATAAGGAGGCAAATGAAGATGCCCAAAGATTAGAAAATAACTTCTATGGGGGAATTCCCTGGTGGTCCAGTGGTTAGGACTAGGTGCTGTCACTGTTGTGGCGCGGGTTCAATCCCTGGTCGGGGAACTAAGATCCCACAAGCCGTGCTGTGCGGCCTAAACAGACAAACAAACAAACAAAGTTGTTTGCTCATTAAAAAAAAGTAACTTCTATGGATATTTCAAAGCTTTTTTTAAAAATTGGAGTATAGTTGCTTTATCAAAGCTTTAAGAGAAGTTAGTAGAACCAATTCTTTATTACATCAGACACAACTAAAATGTATACTTACAAGAGGCACTAATGCTTTAGGATACCTTAGTGTTAAAGATCAATTCAGAAACTAACAAAAGCAAAAACAGTATAATTTTCTTCCAAATCCACATATTGATGTGACACAAGCATTTAGTAATTTGCAAAAATGAAATTATTTTTTCATTAACTGAAAATACCATAATTATAAATTTATCTAATGCTAAGATTCTGTTCCAGCCCCCAATATCACTATTGTTTTTCTGAATATACCTTGCCACATGGAATTAATCCCCTCCATGACATTTTAACTCAATGCTTCTTGGGTAGGGTTCTGAAAACTCTAAGATAATAAGTTGCATATTTGTTTCTTCCTTTGTAAGTAACTATTTCCCTAATTAGCTTAGGTGTGTGCTTTTAGACCATGAATTAAGGACAGAGGCTATTGTTTCAACAACAACAACAACAAGCTAGGGAATTTCCTGACAGTCCATTGGCTAGGACCCCATGCTTTCACTGCAGTGGGCCGGGTTCGATCCTTGGTCAGGAACTATGATCCCACAAGCTGTGCGGGGAGGCCAAAAAAAAGTAACAACCAACTAACCCCTCCCCCATGACCAAATGTTAGGATTCAAAGAATCTGACTCTCCCAGTTTTTGAGAAGTGTGGAAAAATATGAAACCAGAAAAAACCCTCCAGTGATGTTAAGCTTTCTGGAACTCTAAGAAACACAGGCAGAAAGGTATTTTGTTTTGTTTTGTTTAAATAAAAGAAAAAAATTATGGAATACAACTTTCGGCACAGAACTTATCTGATCAGTATCACTTTCTGAGTTATTACTACACCAGCAGATTTTGCCTTCTTTAATGCTTCATTTTTGCCTGACTCTAGCAGATTAAAAAACTAGCTATACTGTCCATGTTGACACCAAGTCCTGTTCCCTTTCACATGTTAATTTATTTCTTGCTTGGGCAAGAGTTTCCAAATGTAAAACCATTTCAAATTTATATAAAACATAAGAATGTGAGCAGTAGTGAATGAAGAAAGGGAAGTTGGAGGCTGTGTCCTCCAAAAGCAGGTTTTGCTTGGCAGAATTCCAGGCTATATTTTGGAATACCTGTATATGTTGTTTTCTACAGCAATGCAAATATATATTCAACAAATCAAGAGCTAAATGGGCCATTTCAATTCATTAATATATGACCTATCCTCTTCCAAAATCTAAAGAAATATAATAGGCTGAATTAAAATTACAAATAGATATGATATCAAAACTGTGTCACTTATGTTACTTTGAATATAAATCAATACTTGAATATAACTGGTGGTATTTCAGTTAGAATCTACTTCACTACCTATTCTGAAGCTTAATGGGGAGATTTACAATTCATTAAAAGGCAAACAACAAAGAAAGCTTTTCCTTTTCTTGCAAAAGGCTAAGTTGAACTCAGAAAAAATTAACACTACACTTAGTTTCACATGAAAAACTTTTAAGTTTTGAAGACTAGAGGCAACATAGTAATATGCTGACATTTCATTTCAAAGCTTAATTCTCTTCCTAAAAGTTTCAAACCATATTTTTAAATATATATTTTTTCATCTCTTTCTAGTAATTTCTTATACACATAATTGTTTAATAAATATCCTTTGAATGAGCCTGAACTTCATTATTATGCTACCTTTGACCCTCATTATCTCAAAGAACTAAGTTGTTTTGTTTTCTTGTTTGTTTTATTAGTAACAGACAAACCACAAAAGAGTAAGTATTAAAACTGAGTACTGTTTGTCTGGCATTAAAGCATTATCCAGCATTCTCAAATGTTTACTTGCAAAGCTTTTCAAGAATATAGACTAAAGAAGTCGGCATTATTACCTCAAAATATACTGTAATTAAACTTAAATAGCCTTTTTAATTGCTAACTATATAAATCTGTGTTCTCGTTAAGATAATAATCAGTTCCTTTATTAGAAATACATAAGTTTCAGGGGCTTCCCTGGTGGCGCAGTGCTTGACAATCCACCTGCCAATGCAGGGGACACGGGTTCGAGCCCTGGTCCGGGAAGATCCCACATACCGCGGAGCAAATAAGCCCCTGCGCCACTACTGAGCCTGTGCGCTCTAGAGCCTGCAAGCCACAACTACCAAGCCCACACTCCTAGAGCCCTTGCTCTGCAACAAGAGAAGCCACCGCAATGACAAGCTCGCACTCGGCAACGGCAACGAAGAGTAGCCCCCGCTCGCCCCAACTAGAGAAAAAGCCCGCGCGCAGCAATGAAGACCCAACGCAGCCAAAAAATAAATAAATAAATAAATAAATTTATATATCTATATAAAAAATACGTAAGTTTCAAATGAATGTTTTACTTTCCTGGAAACAGGTAATTTGTTAAACCACTCCTCTTCCCTCTACTACATCAAGTAAGTAGTTCTCTAGGTAATACAGTAAATACAAATAACACCATTACACAATCACAATAGATAATAAGTGTAATAATAATAGTAAGTGAGTAGGTATTTCAAACCTGAGATTCATCAACATCTTTAGGGGTTCCTCCAGTTGAGCAAAATAAAGGTCTGAATCTAATATAGTGAGCTGCTGAAGACAAGATTTGAAGCAATTTTAAGCACATTTGCTGAAGCACCCAAAAGAGGGCAAGAAAATCCAAGTCAATGACGACATGCATTATCCTATTTAAGTTATGGCCCTTAAAATAGAACTCCTTTGGAAACAGTAATTTTAAACATATACTTCCTAAATACAGGGGAAAATTATTCTGCCTTAATTTGTGAAAATCATTTTACTCTCCCTTAACATATACACAAGCATTTTGTTCCCTCTCATTTGTGAGGTCAGAATTTATGATTTAGTACATAAAAGTCAAGGGCCAAAAAATTTACGTAACCGTGACATCATGAGTTGTGTGCTGTGTTGCATCACAGGTTCTAGCTAACTTTACTCTCACAGAGGAACAGAAGTACAGGAGTTAGGAGCAGCAGTTCGTAGCTTTTTTGGTGCCACAGATTCCTTTAGCAGTGTGATAAAACCTACGAAGCCTTTATCAGAATGTTTTTAAATGTATACAAAGGTATTATTGTCAAGACATTTAAAATTGGATATAATAATGTGATTTTTAAAGTACGAAATTAGATAAGATCTAGCAGTGGGTCTAATAACCACAGTAATTTCAAAGTAGTGATGAATTTGAACAATTTCAAGATAGCTGCAGCCGCTGTATCATGACACGAAAATATGTGATTTCCATTGGTGACAAAGTCACAGGTACTGCCAATACTACTATGGTTTGTTGCCTGCATTCATAGTTGAAATAAATTCTAAATTTTACTTAGGGGTTAATGAAAAGATGTAATTTTTTCCCCAACCAAGTTCACAGACTCCCTGAATTCCATCCAACATGGAGTATCAATCTGCAGATCCCAGGTTAAAACCTCTGATTGGGGAACAGAAGAGAAAGTTAATAAGGTAAAAACTTAGCTTTCATTCTCAAAAGCTCAATAAGGCAATTTACAAAAGCTCTGTTAAGCTCTATTATTATCCAAGATAGTTTAACACACCAGAACTGTACCATCAGGCCTTCACTCAATAGTCTTCTGAAGATTTATATAAGAGCAAAATCGCAGGGAAGAAATATTTTTCAACAAATAATCAAATATGCAGCTTACAATGCCTGTATATTTTGAGGAATTTCTCCTTTATATGAAGGCTAAATCCTTGTAATCAATCGGATTCAACATTATGAGTAGTTGTGATCAGCAATAGCGGAGTGTGGACAACCAAAGGAGCTGGATCCTACTGTTTCTTCATAAAAGGTCAGTGGCAGTCTTCAATGGCTTAGCCCATGCAGCCAGTCACACTGTCCTGGATGTGAACTCATGTAGTTATTGTGTATACTGTGGCCCCAGGAGAGAAATCACCATTTCTATAAGATCATAATTGCTCTTTTAATCACTTGTCTGCAAGCCACTATGGCTCAAACAGGTCACCTACACTAGTCTTCCTGCCATAAATCCATTATAAAATGGATCCTACAACCAAAAACAGAGAGGGAGAAAGAGGTGGGGGGAAGGAGAAGGGGAAGGGAAAGGGGAGGAAGAGGAAGAGGAGAGAGAGGGAGAGGTAAAAGAAAAAAAATTAGAGGAAAAAAGAATGGAGAAAAATTTGTCAGGGCAAATTAAAGGATGAGTAACATACAACTTAAAAGGTCACTGTACCAATCTAATAATGACAGCAGCCTAAATTAGGTAGCAGTAATAAGAATGAAAAAGGGGAGTACAATGGGGTGGGAAGGAGTGGACACGAGATAACAAAGGGGAGAAGGGGCTGGCACTTAATTGCATTTGGTAGAGTGGGAGCCCACTGGAGAACTATTAAAGTGACTCAGATTTTAAGTTTGGCTACCTGGAGTAGTCAATCCCTGTCCTCAAGGAATTTAAAATCTGTAATCTGGTTACAGCTAGAGATTTAGATTTGGTTAGGGAGTGATTCTACCAGAAATTCCCCCAAAGCTATGGGAAGAGATAAGCTCTTCAAGAAAGAACAAAGACCAAAAGAATCCCTACCAATTTAAGAACAGAAATTCTAAATATCCCAAATACTAAAAGCTATTCGAAACATTAACATCAAGTGCTAAAAAACAACCTAACAAAATATGTACTGGCTTTTTAAAGAGGATGTACCTTGATACATTGAAATACATTTCTCCACAAAGAAAGTGTTGTGATCATATATGATATTGTATTAAAGCACACAAACTTTTAACTTGTCCTTCCTATTCCAACTACCTCTTTTATAGAGGTATTCTAGCTAATCAATTACGAAGGAATGTTAGAATTAAAGGCACAGTTAAATTATTGCCATTTGCAAACCACTAAAGAAATAACGGAACTAGGCCATCAATATAGCAGAATGAGGGACAACCAAACATCATACGCCTCCTGATGGAAAAATACACACCACCACCTATGAATTATATTTGCCCTCTCCACCACACCATGCCTCCTCTCAGAAATCCAACCTCAATCTATCTACAAATGTACAGAAAATACGAGGGATAGGAGAACATGTTAAACTAGGACATTTTAAATCTATACCAGAGGGACATTCAACAAAATCCAGAATGAGGAAACTGCAGAAAAAATAACCCGGTTCCATCAACAAATAACTTACGAGGAAAATAAGAGAGAAAAGGGGAACCTGTAGTTTAAAAGACATACCAACCAAATGTAATTTGGATCCCAATCAAACAGACCACTTACTTTGAAACAATTTAGGAAAATTTGAATACTGCCTGGTTATTTGGTGATGTTAATGCTTAAAGGTGGGATAATGGTATTGTGGTTATGGTTTTTTAAGAGTCATATCTTCTAGAGATATACTGAAATATTTACAGATGAAATGGTATCTATGTTTTGCTTCACAATAATCCAGTAGGGGGCAGCAGGGAGTAAGTAGGAGTACAGATGAAACAGTAACGGCTGTTTGAAACTTCAATTGGGTTTGAAACTTTCCATAATAAATTATTTAGAAGGGAAAAAAATCACTATCAATAACAGCAAAACCACAGAAAGGACAAAAATGGATTTGAGTTTTGTTTCCAACCCTTACAAATTGAACAGCCCTGGGCTAGTCACACAACCTCTTAATGTCCACATTGGTTAAATGGAGAAAAATAATAAACTCATTTGCTCAAGCTAGAAACCTGGGAGATATTTTTAACTTCTCTGGCTTCCCCAGTCTCCCACATCTGGTCTATCACTGAATCCTGTCTGTTCCCCTCTCTCTTCCATCTTCCCACTATTGTCCATCTTGTCCATCACTGTGGTCTCACAAAACTCCAACAGCCTCCCTCCAACCTGTTCTCCACTTTGTATCCAGAGTGATATTCCTAAAATTCAAAATCTGATCATGCTATTCCCAGCCCCATTTAAAACCATTAAACTGCTTCATTTAGCTTCAAGACAGGAGCACTTCCTTAAGTTTTTTTTACCTAGTTCCTTCCCTATTTCCTTAAGATGACTAATAAGGCCTTTCATTATCTGATATTGTCTACTTCCATCTTTCCCCATTCTCTCTGCTCCCTCTTCATGCTTTAGCTTTGGTGAAATTCTATACGTTTTTCTAATGTACCCTGTACTCTGACTGTAGCTTTAGTACTCATGTCGGTAATGCTCTTTCCACTATCACTCCCTGGCCTAGCTAGCTCCTATTCATCCTTCAATTCTTGGGTTAAATAGCATTTCCTCGGAGAGGCCTACCTTTGCTTCCATACTAAATTGGGAGTTTTCTTACACCTACATAATACAGTATTTGTTCCCAAGAGAACCTGTACTTTCTCAATCATATACTCAATACTTGTTTGTAAAGAGTACTTGTTCTGGTAATTTTTCCAGTTACACCATAAACTCTGGGAGTGACAGGGCTAGAACTTGTTCATTGCTGAATCCTAGGTCTCTCTGAATCCTAGTGCCTGGCAGCCAATAATAAATCAAGTCGCATCTCCCTTGTCCTCTAACAAAATGAGATTGGCCATGTAGGCATTTACAGGGACCTAAATCCTGCATAGGCATGCATATTATGAAGTGGATGTAAAATATAGTGGGAATGAAGGATGTAAGAAGTTGGGAAGTTATTATTCAAAATAACTTTTTTGGCATGAGATAATTCATATTTATATTTATAATTTTAGAGAACGCACAGGAGCGCCGAACTCACTAAATGGGAGTCAAAAGACACATCATCTCCACCCAACCATTACTAAGCTTTCAGAACTAAGATGAGAAGTCACCTACCCTCTCCAACCTTAGCTTCCTAATCTATAAAATAAGGGAAACTGACTAGCTGGTCATTAACATCTTTTCCAGAGTTATATGCATTAATATTTAAAAGGCTAAAAATATGTAAACTATTGAAACACTGATCAGTTGGTTCATCCTATGGTGGCATGATCCTTTTTACTTTTTAATCTGTTTAGGTATGCTATAGCCTATTATGTTAAGCTTACAACTAAACCTTTGAACCTATTCAGCTATAAAGATCTCAGGTAATGCTCCCCAGACCATTAACTTGCATTTTTAACAAGGAGCACTGCAATCCAATGAAAGAACAGCGTCTATCTAATCCCTGAATTACTGAAGTGCAACTTTTAATACTTACCCAATACTTGTTTTAAGGGCTAGATTTCTTAAATTCTTTATTATATCTATGGCAATTTGAAGGTAAAATTATACCCTACCGTATAAAACTCGGATTTATAGGTATATTTAGTGCCTAACTAAAAAACTACACAAAAATACATACTCTCTGCATCACCTCACTGGTCTGGTAGCTGACATCAAAACTGCTTATTAATAGCTAATTCCTACTTATACTCTCTCAAACTCTCACACAATTCAGAGTTCACCGTATCACTACATTCCTCTAGTAACTATATCCACATTTGTTTTATCAGGGCACTGAAGTGTACACATTTTACTTCGAAACCAGAATAATTTTTGAAAAAAAATTTCAAAACTAGTTCTGACAAATAAAGTAGCTTGTCAACATTTTACTGTTATCAGTAGATGCCTAGTTTATAAGCAAATTGGAAACTCGACTAAAGTAGTAACGTTTGTTTTGGGGGGAGTAATGTTTGTTTTTTTGATTAAGATTAATTACAAAGTAGTTTTGGCAGCTAACTGCTTGTCGCACCAAATAAGTCATGACAAATAAATGAAATGTTAAAACGCACGTGGAAAAAGAGGATGTATTTGGAACAAAAAGCGTGCATCAGACCAAGTGTAACGCTATGCTTCAAATTCCTCCCGACAGGGCCGCCTTAAAGCCCCAGAGCGAGGGCGCTGCGGCGGACGTTCTGCAGCTACAGGTTGAATGACAAAGAGTTCCCGTCAGCACCACTCCGGGCGTCTGCCAGTTGCAACGTCCCCTCCTCAAAGTCCTCTCAGACACTGCAGTCACGCCTAGGCTGCGGGGACTGCAGCTCGCTCAGGCCACTACCGCCAAGTCGCCAGGTGGGACAAGGATTGGCTGGCCGAGGAGGTTGGGGCGGGCGTGCCACGAGTCCAAAATAACTCCCGCCCCGAGTACCGGGAGAAAGCCGCCAGCAGTCTGGAGGCACCACGTGAATCGGCCTCACGTCGATCCTTTCCCAGATCAAAAGCAGCTCCGGAGCAGCCTACTTAAGGCTAGAGGGGAAGCGACTTCCCCAAGGTCACCGGCAGCTCGACCCCACTCCTCGACCAGGCCGGTGGCCCGCACCTGACAACGGGGCTGCAGCTCTGCTGGGAAAAGCGCTGTCCCCAGCGCCTCAGGGTCTCCTTCGCCAACGCTGCGCTCCGAGGCCACGTGGCTGCTGCGGCCAAGATGCCCCCGCCCGGCTGCCCCCCCCTCCCCCGGAGACCAAGCTCTCCACTCCCCCGAGGCTCCCTCCGACCCAGCCGAGGAGGCAAGGGCACCGCGGGGTCCCGGCCGAACGTGCGGCCGCCAGTTACCAACTAACCGTTATGCGCGGCTCGCGGCGCCGAGCGTGAACGTGACGCCGCAGCGCGGCTGGAGTCCCGCAGGGCCCAGGGTCCAGGTAGCGTCTTTCACCGGCTGCCTCGTCTGCTCGCCCGGGAGCCCACCCGACCGAGTAGTCACGTCGCAGCTCGCCAGCACTTTGTCGGGTCGGGCCAGCGAGGCTGCTTTATAACTGGCCGGGGCCGGAGCATGCGCACAGAGTCGGCCCTCCCGGCCACCGCCCCCTCCCCCCTACACTCACACACGAACCGCAACTCGCGCCTCCACAGCTCTCAGGCGCGCGCCTGCTCACTCTCTCGCGCGCGCTGGCGCCCCCTCCCCGCCACGTGACCGGCGGCCCGACAGGACCCGAAAGCTGCGCCCCGCTATGCAACGCCGACCGCGTTGCCGCACTGCTGTGGGGGACTCGCCCTTTCGGCCAGCCGTCGGAGGACCTCGGGGTGACCTACTCGCATCTGGGACACCAACGTCGATCTCGCCCTCAGTCTCTGCCAGAGAAAAGGGGGAAACCGCTAAGGACGGATGGGGCGTGTCCCCCGGCTCCTGACTCAGGTGTGGGGGGAGATGGGCGCGCGGAAGAGCGGGGAAGTGACTGGAAGTGGGAGACTGGGCGGGGTTTGAGTGGACGCGGGTGCACCTCCGACCCGGGAAGAGGCCGAGGGCTAGAGGTTTAGAGCGTGGGCTGTGGGCTCGCTGCTTGAGTTCTGTGACCTCGGGGAAGTCACTCAAACCCTCAGGGCCTGTTTCCTGCTCCCTAAAATGGCAACAGTAGTAGAAGCGACCTCAGAAGGGCTTTTGGTGGTTTTGAGAGAATTTATGGAATCTTCTTCCTACTGAGCCTGGTCTGTAGCATTTGGTGAATGGTGGGTATAAAGGCAGAAGTCGGGAGAGAAGGTGCTAGCACGTCTGACGGTGGCGACACTGGTCCCAAGGGAGGGTCTGTGTGTCGGAAATATGAAGAAATGAGACTGCAGAGAGGCCAACTTTTTATGGATGCTGAGGATTTGGGACAAAATATAATTATAGCTCGCAGTTCTGAAGGGCCGATTGTATTCTTAGCAGTCCACCTGAACTATCCTCACAACCCTATGGTGTTGTTGAAGTGATCAAATTAAATAATCCTGGAGTGCTTCTGATGTCTCCGAGGAATTTCTTTTGAGAAATGCCAAGAATGTACGAATCAAGACCCCTGCCTTACAAATTTTGGGGGAGGGTGAGTCAGGTAGAAATCTACCAACATTGACAAGTACTTGGAGCCTGCCCTGACCCTGCCCAACTCCCCTCCCCTCCCCCTCTCCTTACTTAATTCCCTCTACAACCCTGTGAGGTTGGCCTTCAGCTTTTTGTTTTGCAAGTGAGGAACCTGGATTGTGATGGAGTGGGGATTGAAGGATAAAATTCTGAATGCTTCCGTGTGCTTTCTTCCTCTCTCCCACTCTGACTCTGTTTCACACAACAAAAAGCTTTCAGTAACAGTTCAGCACATTAGAAGACAGTATGGAATCTATAGCCAAGTACTGCTTATAAGCAGTAATCGCTTTTTACCTTTGATAAATGCAGAGAAAATAATAAATGCAGAGAAGGAAGGCTCTTCAGGTGTTTCGGGTGGTCAGGATTTAGAACAGCAGTGCTTCAGGACTGTTAGGGTAGTAGCAGCATTCAGGGTAGATGGTAGGAGAGTTGAATTAGGGAGACAAACTAGGACTGGTTCAGAGGTGAACTATCAGGACCTGAACAATGGGATGTAGTGGTAAGTAGTAGAATAAGATGATTCCCAGGAAACCTCAAAAGAAGGCTTATAGAGGAGCATAGTGTGGTAGATTAACGATGTGGACCCAGGATCAGATCTGAATTCCAACTTTGATACTTGGCACTTAACTAGCTCTTTGTCCCTAGGCAAATCATTTTACCTCTCTGACCCTCCCTCATTCTCTGCTCTGTAAAACAAGGCCACTACCTTCCCCATAGAGTTGTTATGATAATAAAGTCAGTATTTACTTTAGTGTCTGGCATATAGTAAGCACTAAATAAATGTATAACCATGGAAAACCATGAAATTAATCCTAAAGATTAACTCTAAAGTTCCCTCACTTGGTCCTAACAGTGTAGTCACAGGATCATACTTAGTGTTGTATTGTAGTTTTGTATTCCTTTTCTTGAAGCTATCCACCAAAATTATATATACCTCAAGCCCCATAAAATCTGGATCTGCTCCTAGTAGGATCTGTAGTGTGAAAAGAACATAGGCTTTGGAATCAGACTTGTTCCCATAACTTCTTATCCCTGTTACTTTAGGCAGTTAATTCACTGACCTATTCTGGCCTCAGTTTTCTTACCAGATAAGTTGAAGGTAATATCTACCAGCCTGAGCTGTTGTGAGTCAAATAAGATAGTACTCGCAAAAGCAGTGAAACTTGGACAGTGCTCTACAAATGTTTATGAATTAATATTGGTATAACTTGTCCGTAAAGTGTATGAGGCAAAAATCAGAAGCATCCCCAAGGTGGGACTTCCTTCGCTGTCCAGTGGTTAAGACTCCGCACTTCCAATGCAGGGGACGCAGGTTCGATACCTGGTTGGGGAGCGAAGGTCCCACATGCTGCGCGGCCAAAAAATAAATAAAGGAAACAAAGTAAAAGATAAAAAAAAAGCAACTCCAGGGTTCTTAGCTGAAAAAGTAGAAACGGCGTGGGTGAGCTGGCAAAAATAATGAAATGACACAGGTAAAATTTTTGCTTTTCTGCCAGGTTTTCTTCCTGATTAATCCATGAGACACTGAAGAGGTAAACTAGTAAGCATAAGATCAGAAATTTAGAGCTAAGAGGAGGTTGAAGATCATCTAGCATAACCCCCTACATTTTACGGAAAGCGAAATTAAGGTCTGGGGAAGCTAAAAGGCTTTTCTAAGGCCACCCATCTAATAAGTGGCATGATC
>NW_006786594.1:483968-498640 GCF_000442215.2 Lipotes vexillifer
TCGGAAGAACCAGATCTTTAGGCTCCAGGTTCTTACAGTTTCAAGCAGTCTTTAAGATAAAAGCATTTCATCATGGGGTCTTTCAAAATCAGAGAAGGTATGGTGCTCTCTAGTGGCTTTTGCCTTCATCACAACATTTTCTAGGTACACTTTTCTATTTTAAAGGTTGATAGGCTGTTTGCAAGCTTGTTAGTAAGTGAGCAAAACTTCTGAAGATTTCAAGGTAAGAGTTATAACTTCAGAAATTAGTAATGAGATGAGACATGCAAATGCAAAATTTGAAAGTTCATAACAACGAGTTACTATTCAAGTTGAGAAAGATACTCAATTTCTTTATCTGGAAAAGGAGAATAATAAAATTACCGTGTATTTTCTCTGGAATTCAACTGTGTACTTCATTTACATTCCCCCAGTTATTCCATCATTTCTGTGACATAGGAAATAACAGGAAAGGATTCTTTTAAAACACAATAATACTTAATAGATTAAGAACATTCCCCCCATTTAACATTTATAGCAATTTAATTGGGAATGTGGAAAATGAAATTTTCAGAACAGTCCATATGGGGAACAGGTAACAAGAATATTCCTTTTCGACCTATTTATCCTCTAATTCAGTTTGTTTTCAGCCAAACTGCATAAGGCTCTCATTATGGTAGTCCAGTTCCCATACCCTTATTCCATTCAGTGGTCTGATATGGCTTTTGTCTCCTGCTGCTTGTCTCTGCCAGGCCTATGCTGTTTGTAACCTACATCACTGTTTAGGACCTTTGCTAGCAAGCATTCCTTTTAGGCATGGTCCTACATATTTGCTAGCCTGTCTACTTCCTTGACCCTGGCTAACCCTGAGCTTGCCCCTTCCTTCTTTTTTTCCTCTCTCCTGTCTCTTCCTTTCTCCTTCCTTCTTCCCTCCCTCCCTTCCTGTCTTTAGTATTCTAGGCAGGTGGGCTGAGGGTGGGGGAATAACAATAACAATAAATTGATGATGGCTAATATTTAGGGAATATTTAGTATATGCCAGGCATCGATCTAAGCTTTTTACACATATTTACTCATTGACTCCTCATAAAAGTGCTATGGACTAGGTACTATTTTTTTAAATTATTTTAAAAAATATTTATTTGGCTGTGCCAGGTCTTAGTTGTGGCACGTGGGATATTTTAGTTGCGGCATGTGGGATCTTTAGTTGCGGCCTGGGGGATCTGGTTCCCTGACCAGGGATCAAACCCGGGCCGCCTGCATTGGGAGTGCAGAGTCTTAGCCACTGGACCACCAGGGAGGTCTCTGGACTAGGTACTAATATAATCCCTATTTTACAGACAGATACAGTTACAGAGGTAACATACAGAGATGTTAAGTAACTGCCCCAAAGTCACATAATCAGCATTGTCTGGATTTAACAGGAAGTAGTCATTATTTAGTTTTCAGTATGAATATGAGTAGAAATTGTCATTTGTAACTGATAATACCATAGGAGACTAATCAATAGACTTTGAAGGCCATCCTAGGAAGACCATGTTCTAGGTTGCTTCTACCCCTGGTAAAGCTAAACAGTCATTACAAAAACTGTTGGCCAGGGCTTCCCCGGTGATGCAGTGGTTAAGAATCCACCTGCCAATGCAGGGGACACGGGTTCGAGCCCTGGTTCGGGAAGATCCCACATGCCACGGAGCAACTAAGCCCATGTGCCACGACTACTGAGCCTGTGCTCTAGAGCCCGCAAGCCACAACTACTGAGCCCGTGTGCCTAGAGCCCGTGCTCTGCAACAAGAGAAGCCACCACGATGAGAAGCCCACGCATCACAACAAAGAGTAGCCCCCACTCGCCACAGCTAGAGAAAGCCCGCGCGCAGCAACGAAGACCCAATGCAGCCAAAAATAAATAAATAAAACAAAACTGTTGGCCATGGAAGCTGCCTTTGAAACTAGAGAGTTCAAAAGGAACTACCCCCTGCTTATCTGAATCAGTGTAGTTGTGAACCTCTGGGCAGGTAAGTTGGGGTGGAGATGTTGGGATATCTTTTTCAACAGCTAAGTTTTAAGATCACCTATATTCCAGGAAGTTCTGGGTGTCCTGGCTCCCACGTTCCACGCTGTGAGATCTTTCAGCGTTAGAACTTGGACCTTATGGCCCTTACCCAACAGCAGCAGCAGGCAGTTGGAACTCCTTGAACAACTGTACCTCAAACCTGGTGTGACTCGGAAGAGGGGTGCATGCAGCGAAGGAAGCCTCTTAGATCATAATGACTAACTTTATGTATCCACTTGCTTGGGGAGTCAGGCCTGTGTGTTCTAACTGGACCTTGATACTGCTACACTGGTGTACAAGATGAGGCTTGGATAAAGCACAGAAATCAATCTGTGGTGACCTCTGAGAACCCTGAATCTGCCACAGTGCCCTGCACCATACAGCACCTGTGACACCTGTGCCCAGGTGAGGTCCAGTGCTGTCAGCCTCACTTCTGAGCTGTGTATCAATAGAGTGAAGCCTCTCTCCACCCGCTTTCCTTTTGCACAAATCATGAGTTCAGATGTCATGCCTATTGTTTTTTACCTTGACAGCCTTATTTTTTGTGGTCATAGAATAAGGCCATACCCCTCTGGGCAGGGTGTAAAGATTTCCCTAAATAAGGTAAATGTTCTCATCATCGATCATTCAAAGAAGAGAATTCTCACACAGGAATACTTGCAGCATGGAACAGGCAAGATGGCACTTCTGGATTTACTTTCTTAGGGTTTGGACTTAGAGGAGGTAAGAAATGTTGAGGGCCCTCCTCACTCATTCTGGGGAAATGGCCTCTGCCACAGAGCTGCCTAGTAGGAACCAGGCAGGGGTTTTCCTGGAGACCCAAAAATGAAGGTAAATATTCATGTTTTGTTAGTCTGCTTATTGATGCATCACTCTACTTATCCTTGAACTTCAGTCAAGTTTAATCTATCCATCTAGGCATCCAAGTTCACGTGTTTCAAATGAAGCACTTTCCCGTGTAGCACTAACAGTACAAGTTTGCTCGACATTTCTGCATAATACATTATTCGATAATTCAAAAGAAAATAGAATTCTTTAAATTACTAACATTTTATATTTAATCAATATAAAGGGGAAAACGACAGGAAATTGTGTGGGGGTTAGAAAGTGAGGAACGGGTAGGCAGATGGGGAGTAGGGCGAACAAATATTGCAGCAGGCTAGTCTGTTCCAGATTGGTCTCTGCTGAAGGATTTAAGAAGCAGGCAAAAAGAGAAGTGCTCCTTCCTGGCCCCCAAGTCCTCCCCATGGTGTCAGTGGTGATTTATGAAAGATCTTCAAGGAAAAGCTTAGTCTCGAAACAAAGGTCTTAGTAACAAGATTTGGCAGTCCCCTCTCTATGAGGAGATTCTCCTTCCATTACGACCTTTGGCAGATCAGGATTCAAGTTTGAGACCCTGTGGATGCCTTACAATTTCACCCACAGTTTTCTCCCATTCCAGGCCCATGGTTCCATTTTGGTCACCATGGCCACAGTAACTGAAATGGCCTGCTTCATCATTTGCAATGGACAGCCTCCAGCCCCAGACTCCAAACCAACTGCCTAAAGACAAGTTATTTTCTCCCTAGTGTCTCAAACTCATGGTCTCAGACTGAAGGCTTTAATTTTATCCTGCTTTGGGAGAGCCCTCTTTAAGTCTTCTAGATCTACATAATGCCTCTTACTGTTTATCATTTCTAATCTAGTAGCAAAAAAGAAACTGAAATATCTTGTAGCAGAATATCCTTTATTCTATGATACCTACCTCCGGGATACCTGGTCTATTCAGTGCCCCCAAACCAGAAGCATAGTAACTCTTACCAAGCTCAGAATATACCGTTCTACTGCAGCTGTGGTTTTTTTTGTTTTTTTTTTTTTTTTTGCGGTATGTGGTTTTTTTATTTTTCACCACTCCCTCATTGATTTGTCTCATGTATGCTTGCCATAGCCACATCACCAGGAATCAGAATCTGGAGAAGTTACATGCCAGCAACAACAGGAAGCACAAAGCCATAAACTGCAAACAGGCAACAAGCATCAGAGCAACCATCCACATAGAAGATTAGGTATGCCTTTCACGTTGCATCAGGCCAAAACAATAATAATGAAATAATGGGTTTTCTGCTCCTGTTTCCAATGAAAAGATAAATTAATCTTGGAGCCTTCTAACTTCATATGTATTCCCTCTGGTTTGCTAGTCATTGCATTTACCAACCCAGGTGAGACCACATCATGCATGAAACACAGCCCAAATATGCTTCAACCATAACATGGGAATATATAATGCAGGCTATGTTGATTACCAAGCCCACTTACAGAATCCAATGGGATGAGTGAGGTATGGACACCAGGACTTACCAGAGGAGTTCCTTGTTGCTGCAACCATGCTTCTTAACAAAGACCTTCCACCAAGAATCTAGGAAAATCCCATCCCATTCCCCCCAACTTATAGGTATGTTATTAAGCTATTCTTAGGCTTAGTCATAAAGTGGGTAATTTTTAGCTTATAATTACTAAAAGGCTGAGGTTTAAACCTAGGTCTCATAGCTTGTGCTCCTAAATGCTGGACGATTTTCATTCATCTAAAACTCTGAGGTCATAGGGAGGGATGGGGATGAGGAGGGTAAGAGGCAGGAAATAGATGGCTGTTTTATAGTCCCAACCCTGAGCCTTAGCTCTTTACATGCTGTTTCTTCAGAGAAAGCACTTCCTCCATGTGCCAGGTGAGCTGTATACAGAATAACATGGAGATGAAAGAGAAGCAGACAGACTAACAAGGGAGTAGTTTTAGTAATTCTATTATATAATTCAAACCTCTTTGTAATCCAGTTTAGCTGCCCCACTAATTAATGTGAATTAATAAGTTTCATAATTATCATATTTATTCACCAGGTTCTTTCTACATAATTACTGTTTACACTTTAATAAATTGCTTAGGAAGGCCACCTCCTAATCCAACTTAAATGTAGTGTGTTTCATTTCCTATTTCATTCCTGTGGGCACATGATTATTTTGGAAAAAGCTTTGGCTTGATAAATAAATTCCATATCTCGCTGTCTCTAAAACATTACATATTCATAAGCCTTGCCAATCCAAGGGAAGGGCTCTTCTAGGCTGTTATTGGATCTCCTGAAGTTTTAAGGACTTTAAGCAAAAATGGATGCAGTGTTTGTACTTTAAAATTCAGGCATTCCAAACTTCTAATGTGTTGTCAGCTAACAAAAATGCAAAAGTCATAGAATTCAGAAAATATCTTAAGAGTATTAGATAGCCATATAAACATTTTATGATCTTATTTATGCATTTTTCATATAGAAAACTTTTCCTCAGGTCAGCAAAGAAAATTAAGTTTCTCCTTTATTTTCACATGAGGGGAGAAAGCTGGGGAGAGAGAAGGAAAGGTAATGTTTTTAAGGTAGATTAAAAAGGCCTAATGCCCCAAGAATTTTCTATCTATTTGTTGGAGGGACATTTCAATTCTATGTTAGCATTTGGTATGACCTTCTGTCAACTTGGAAAGTTAACCTTTCTAGGACAGTCTCTACTAGAAATTGGGACTTCCTCTTCAAAAAGATTTTTGCTTACTTCTTTTCAAAGAGATTGCAAGATAATTTTAATTCACTGAAGAACATTTTCCACCTCTTGATTATCCAATACAGCTATAGTACAGTTCCTTTTATCCCTCCTCCCTTTGTCTTTTAGACTGGAAGGTATCAAAAGGTAAAAGGTGTTCAGAAATGGAGGCAAACATAGATGAAGCCTAAAGACATTCCCACGTATCCAGGTCTCTAGCAGCCTTCCTCCTGGCCTCTTCCTCTTTTTTTTTGTTTGTTTGTTTGTTTGTTTGTTTGTGTTGCGGTACGCGGGCCTCTCACTGTTGTGGCCTCTCCCGTTGCGGAGCACAGGCTCCGGACGCGCAGGCTTAGCGGCCATGGCTCACAGGCCCAGCTGCTCCGCAGCATGTGGGATCTTCCCGGACCGGGGCACAAACCCGTGTCCCCTGCATCGGCAGGCAGACTCTCAACCACTGCGCCACCAGGGAAGCCCCTGGCCTCTTCCTCTTGGCATTCTATCATTATCAGGAAAATAAAAAATTACTCTATAGGCCCCCACTCAAGGACCTGACTTCCCTGGGAATTTTTATTCTTATTTATTCAAAATACATATAGAATTTCATTCAGTTAAGTTTTATGACATGGGGACTTCCCTGGTGGCACAGTGGTTAAGAATCTGCCTGCCAATGCAGGGGACATGGGTTCGAGTCCTGGTCCAGGAAGATCCCACATGCCGTGGAGCAACTAAGCCTATGTGCCACAACTACTGAGCCTGTGCTCTAGAGCCTGCAAGCCACAATTACTGAGTCCACGCGCCACAAGTACTGAAGCCTGTGTGCCTAGAGCCCGTGCTCCACAACAAGAGAAGCCACCACAATGAGAAGCCCATGCACCGCAATGAAGAGTAGCCCCCACTATCCACAACTAGAGAAAGCCCGTGCGGAGCAATGAAGACCCAATGCAGCCAAAAGTTTAAAAATTAATAAATAAACAAATTTATATTTAAAAAAAGACCAGATAGGTGCTAGTTTAAAAGAAAAAGTTTTATGATGTGAAAATTGTTGAAAAGCAATAAGTTATTACTGTGTCATTTCTGTTTATATCAGTGATCTCTGTTTTAAACTTGTTTGAGAAAGAATAGGCTATGCAAGACATGGAAACAACCTAAGTGTCCATCGACAGATGAATGGATAAAGATGTGGCACATATATACAATGGAATATTACTCAGCCATAAAAAGAAACGAAGTTGAGTTATTTGTAGTGAGGTGGATGGACCTAGAGTCTGTCGTACAGAGTGAAGTAAGTCAGAAATAGAAAAACAAATACCTTATGCTAACACATATATATGGAATCTAAAAAAAGAAAAAAATGGTTCTTAGAACCTAGGGGCAAGATGGGAATAAAGATGCAGACCTACTAGAGAATGGACTTGAGGACACAGGGAGGGGGAAGGGTAAGCTGGGACAAAGTGAGAGAGTGGTAGTGTATATATGGACATAAATACACTACCAAATGTAACATAGATAGCTAGTGGGAAGCAGTCGCATAGCACAGGGAGATCAGCTCGGTGCTTTGTGACCAGCTAGAAGGGTGGGGTAGGGAAGGTGGGAGGGAGAGAGACGCAAGAGGGAAGAGATATGGGGATATATGTATATGTATAACTGATTCCCTTTGTTATAAAGCAGAAACTAACACACCATTGTAAAGCAATTATACTCCGATAAAAACGTTAAAAAAAAAAAAAAAGAATAGGCTATGAACTTCTCTCAACCTTTGATGCAGGACTCCAGCTGAACTAGCAAAGGACATTACCTCAAAGAAACTTAAATATTTTTTTCTTTAACAATTTAACTTTCTGTCTTTTCTCCTTCCCAATGTGTCGCTATAAACTTCTTACAAACCGGGACTGTTTCTTCTGGTATCATACAGATTGCTTTATATAAACCTACGTATATGCTAATACAACTTAGTTGATTATTTCAAAGTGGTGTCAGCATAATAATGTTGGTAAATAACAACTAACATTTATATAGCACAGCCTCTGTGCCAGGTACTGTTGTAAGCATTTTATGTAGAGTTGCTTAAAAGTAAAGCCACTTTTATCTGATTGTCTTTTATTTTTCTGGCAAAACGCTTTAAAAATCTGTGCTGCAGTAAATTCCACAATTCAGCCTTCACCTCCCCAACAAGAATAACTAGAATTCCAGTGTCGTCTCTTTATTATTTTGACTCCAATAAACTATCACTTTTTAGGT
This sequence comes from Lipotes vexillifer, assembly GCF_000442215.2. Classification (NCBI taxonomy): domain Eukaryota; kingdom Metazoa; phylum Chordata; class Mammalia; order Artiodactyla; family Lipotidae; genus Lipotes; species Lipotes vexillifer. The sequence continues at coordinate 491,788 of NW_006786594.1, forward strand.
CCATGCTTGCCCTCAAGACTTGACCTGAGGACACAGCTGGTAGTTGGTTTGCTTATCTTAGCATAGAAAGCAGCAAACAAAGCCTCAAGTAACTTTGCTCTTGGTATAAATCCTTGATTACCTTCACTGAAGTAAAAGATGCAGTAAAAATGTTGATTTGAAGTTTGCTTCCTCTACCTTTCATAATTTTTCAGAAAAATATTGGCCAGGTCAGCAAATATATACCATATATATATATGTGAAAGTTCCTTATCCCTTGTAATAAAGAGTAATGGATTGGTTCAATTTAGAATCGAACAAAATAACTAGTTTTTTCTTCCAATTCAGACTTTGTTTCTCTTCTTAAGACATTTAGTTTTATGCAATTATGAAATTTCACTGTTTAGCAGTGAGAAGAAGTTTGATAAAACTGCCATTAGACAAGCTTTGACCATTTTTTTTAAAAAAAACATTTATTTATTTTGGCTGTGCCAAGTCTTAGTTGTGGCACGCAGGATCTTCATTGCAGCATGCGGGATCTTTAGTTGCAGCATGTGAACTCTTAGTTGTGGCATGCATGCAGGATCTAGTTCCCTGACCAGGGATTGAACCCAGGCCCCTTGCATTGGGAGTGCTGAGTCTTACCCCCCAGACCACCAGGGAAGTCCTGGGACCTGACAGCTGACAAAAACAAGAGGTGTTTTTGCCAATTAGTAATTCTTCCGTAGATTTAGGGGATGGAAGATAATCTGGCTTTGTTTACTTAGGAATTATTTAATTTATTTATTTATTTTTGGCTGTGTTGGGTCTTTGTTGCTGCTCACAGACTTTCTCTGGCTGTGGTGAGCGGGAGCTACTCTTCATTGTGTTGCGCGGGCCTCTCATTGCAGTGCCTTCTCTTGTTGTGGAGCATGGGCTCTACCACGTGTGGACTTCAGTAGTTGTGGCGCGTGGGCTCACCAGTTGTGGCGCGTGGGCTCACCAGTTGTGGCTCATGGGCTCTAGAGTGCAGGCTCAGTAGTTGTGGTACACAGGCTTAGTTGCTCTTTGGCTTGTGGGATCTTCCTGGACCAGGACTTGAACCCATGTCCCTTGCATTGGCAGGTGGATTCCTTACCACTGCACCACCAGGGAAGTCCCAACTTAGGAATTTTTAAAGCACTAGCCTAGAACCAATTATAAAAATGTTGTTGTTCTGTTATTAACCAAAACACTTTTCCTAGCTGCACCACACTTCTGCCATTTCTGAAGGTGTTTACAGAAAGTTTGCTACCGTTTTGGCACATCCATTTTAGCAATACCACTGCTATACTTAGGGATTCCACAAGGCTTTAGTAATCCAAGTGCATGTTTAAGACATTCATTCATTGTACTTAATTAATCCATTTATTCATTCATTCCATGTTTATTGAATACTTACGGTGTGTAATAAGATTTTTATAATTAAATTATTTGTAAAAATTTGTTAATTCCTGTACATGGGACAAAATTTTAATAATACAAAGGAATATACAGTGAAAAAGAAATCTTACATCCCAGTTCCTCAGCCATTCACCTCACCGCCTCACAGTCAACTAATATTACCAGTAGCATTTTTATTAATATGTTACTTTTATATGCTTCTAGAGATATTCTATGTATATATAAGTATATACATAGATTTTATATATATATATGTAATGGTAGCATACTGTATATACTATTCTGTACCTCTCCTTTTTTCACTTAACAGCTTCTAATGGATAAGATTTATTGCTCTTTGGGTACATTAGATTAATTTCAATATCATGACCAGCACATTTCAATATTAAAGTTTTAGTAAAAATATGCTCCAGAAAAGACCGTGAAATGATTTCCTTAAGTCAATAGGACAGTGTTTGTTACAGAATCAAAAAGTTATCACAAACTTCTACCTTTTTTAAAAAATAAATTGTAAATATAGTTATACACATGAAACAACCAAAAAAAACAAAAAACAAAAATAAAAAAAGAGGAAAGAGAATAATAATAAATACATGCTCAGAAAAGAATCTGTGTAGGCTCAGAAAACGGTAAAGGGGCAATAAGCTATGTGAAGATGTGCTTTGTGATTCTGTACATGATGTTACAAGTTGTTCTTTTGAATGATCAGCTATCAACAATAACCTGCTCAGCCAGTAAGTCAGAGTCCAGCAAGGGGGTTATGTGGGTTTCCATTGTTTCTAGCTTAGTGTTTTTCCTAAGGGGTCTAAAGAGCACCACATCTGTCAGGATCACTGAAAGCTTTTTGATTTGTTTTGTTTTGTTTTGTTTTTTAGAAAGTTCTAACGAAGGTAGCCACTTCCAAGGTTTTTGCCTTTTTATTTACCTAGCCAATCCACCCACATAATCTGATGAGTCAAATTGTCAAATATCTGAATGTAAATTTTTCTGCCATCATAACTTTGATACAGTCTAGGAAGTTGTACATTTAAAAATTGAATACCTGCAATGTGTGTTCCTCCAGTTTATCCAGTATTGGCTTACTGATGTTTAAGATTTATTAATGTTCAATGCAAAAAATTAATGAAGTCTTAATATCTTACTAAAAGTATTTCAGGGACTTCCCTAGTGGCTCAGTGGATAAAAATCTGCCTGCCAATCCAGGGGACACAGGTTCTCCCTGGTCCAGGAAGATCCCACATGCCGTGGAGCCACTAAGCCCATGCGCCACAACTACTGAGCCTGCGAGCCACAGCTACTGAAGCCCATGTGCCCAGAGTCCATGCTCCGCAACAAGAGAAGCCACCACAAGGAGAGCCTGCACACCACAACAAAGAGTAGCCCCTGCTCACCACAACTAGAGAAAGCCCATGAGCAGCAACGAAGACCCAACACAGCCAAAAACAAAAACATAAATAAAATTAAAAATATTTCATTATTGGGACTTCCTTTGTGGTCCAGTAGTTAAGAATCCACCTTCCAATGCAGGGGACATGGATTTGATCCCTGGTCGGGGAACTAAGATCCCACATGCCACAGGGCAACTAAGCCTGTGCACCACAACTAGAGAGAAGCTTGCGCACCGCAACGAAGAGCCTGTGCACCGCAATGAAAGATGCTGTATAGCTTAGTAAACTATAAACTTTATATAACTTTATAAACTATATTCAGTATCTTGTAATAACCTATAATGGAAAAGAATCTGAAAAAGTGTACATACAGTAAGTCCCATACGTACGAACCTTCAAGTTGCGAACTTTCAAAAATGCGAACATACGTTCCCATGTCCAATCACATAAGTTGGTTCATGTGTCTGGTGTACATTGTCACATGTTCATCCTCTACAAGTAGTTGTGCTTTTGTGTACTTTACTGTACAGTACCATATAGAGTACAGGAGTACAGTATCTTTATTTCAAGCCCAGGATGTTTGGAAGCAAGCTTAAAAGCAGCAGTGATGTAGCTGGTACTACTGTACTTTTCAAGATACTGTACTGTAAGATTAAAAACATTTTATTTATTTTTTGTGTTTATTTTTTATGTATTATTTGTGCTAAACGTAATATAAACCTATTAGTTGGGTACCTAGGTTAACTTTGTTGGACTTATGAACAAATTGGACTTATACGCGTGCTCTCAGAACGGAGCTCATTCATATGTAGGGGACTTACTTGTGGATATAACTGAATCACTTTGCTGTACACCTGAAACTAACACAGCATTGTAAATCAACTACACTTTAATAAAAAAGGAATAAAATTTAAAAACCTGAATCTCCCTGAATCTGCAGGGCACCTTCTAAACTCTACCCCATCGAAAAAAGTGAGGCATTTGAGGATATCTCAAAAAGAAAAGTGGTGAGCAAGTGGGAAAATGGGCAAAAGAATGGGAATAGACATTTAACCAAAGAAAGAAATGCAAATGACCAAAGCAAAATACAGAAAAGTATTCAATAATAATCAGATATGGATATCGACAGGGATTTCTCTGAATTATAAAGTCCAGACCAAGGGGGGAAAGTGGGGGTGGGGGTGGGATGAACTGGGAGATTGGGATTGACATATATACACTAATATGTATAAAACAGATAACTAATAAAAACCTGCTGTATTAAAAAGTAAATAAATTATGTAAGAGTTTTTCACAAGACATATTGGCAAAGATGTATTTAAATTATAAAACCAGTTTTATAACTCTCAAGGGGATCTGGAAACCAGCACTCTCATACATGGCTAGTAGGAGTAATTCTAGTTATGAGAATTTATCCTTGGGAAATAATCATATATTCTTGTACAAGTTTTTTCAGTGCAGTGTTATTTATAATAAAGACTATACATAACCTAGATGTTTAATGATAATAGGTGAGTTAGACTGTGGTTTTTCTCGGGACTTCCCTGGTGGGCCAGTGGTTAAGCTCCATGCTCCCAATGCAGGAGCCCTGGGTTCGATGCCTGGTCAAGGAACTAGATCTTGCACGCCACAACTAGGAGCCCACGTGCCACAGCTAAGACCTGCCACAGCCAAAATAAATAAATATTTTCCTAAAAAACTGGTTTTTCTAAATGTAGCCGTGAAAAACAATCATACTTTAGAAAAATATGGGGAATATTTATGATGTATTATTAAAGAATGAAGCTTTCAAAACACTAAGTACAAATCCATCACGATTTTATTTTTTAAGTAAAGTATGAGCACAAAAGTAACATTAGAAGATTATAACTCAAAATGTTAAGAATGTTACTCAGTGGTGGGATTATAGGGTGGTATTTATTTTCTTTATATCTTTATTGGATATTTTTTATAATTTTTAAGTTTTGCCATGACTACCTGAAAAAAAAAGGAATACACTTTATATGAGAGCTATTTTGTTTTAAGCACCTGTGGTAAGTGATTTTTTTTTTTTTTTAAACTGGAAAAGACTGAGCATTCCATATACCACAACAAGGATGACAAAGGGGGAAGTTTGCCTGTCAGATGAAACCATAGACTATTCAAACTGGGGGATGAGTTAGAAATAATTAATCCAACTCCCTTTATTTTATAGATGAAAAAATACAGTCTAAACTTACCCAAGGGCACAGAGATAGTGTTTAGAATCCAAACAATAATTGGATTTTCTAATTCCTAGAATCTATCTCATCTTTCTTCCTTTCTACTTATTGTATAATGTAATAGTTGGCAACTGTGTTCTTTTAAGTCTGAGAAAAGAGATGGAAAAATTTTAGGATTTTACTATATCTTAAATAACATAGTAACGTAGCTTTTCTTCCTGTTTTTGAATTGGCACTTGCCTCTCCCACCCAAAAAAAATACCCATACACTGTAGTTATCTTCAGAGTAGCCTATTTGAAACAGCACCTATAAATACAACTTCATGATGCTGATTTAAATATCTCTCGCATCCTCCCTTTTCACCCAGCTACCTTCCTCGAGGCCACAGACTGATTATAAGAGGTAATAACATGGACTAAGAAGCCCTGATATCACCTCACTACTCACTTTAACACCCTCCTTTCAAAGCAAATCCATCTTTCAAGTCACCTCAAATTGGGTCTAATATCTGGTTATGAAAAGATTTCTGACACAAAACTCATTTAAATGTGGCTTCCTAACGATAAAGCAAGCAGCCTTGGAGACTGCTGTCATTTAGATCAGAACGGATTATTGTCAACATTTTGTAATTTTTGTTCTTTATAAAGAAAACCCTTTGGCGTTTACTTTACAATGGTTTTCATAGTTGCATGAGATAATTTGGGGAAGTAATCCGAGCGATTATCTGACCCAACATTTTTGGAAGCAAGTAACAGTTTTCAACACCAATAATACTTAATGGAAATCTCTAAATTAATATATTTTTAAATGATCAGAATATCAGGAACTTTAAAATTTTTGGAGATTCTTAGGTGGTATGCAAACTTATCATTTCATTTGCTGACATCTCAGTCAAATCAGGATCCGTGCTCTTGAATCAAAGATGCAAAAGCCTGTAAGGGCTTTCCTCTGTTATCTCCCTTGTAAATAATAGATTTTTTTCTACTTTATTTACCTGGAGAGGTGTACACAATATGAAAAGGCAAAGACTTGCCCTCCATAGGTATGGTCTACCTAACAGATAAAGTGGGGCTTACCTGGGACCTCCATGAGTTAGTCTCTACTGTGTCTTCCAAAGGAAACAATACACTGTCCTCTGGTTGATACAAACAGAAGACAGCAGCTGTATGTGACCTTGTGTCTGACATGGTTCTGGCATCTGGACAGAATCTTTTTGGTAGCCTGTGCTTTGTCCCTTTCTAGCAAGTACAGCAACTAGGCACCTGGGCCTAAGACTTAACCACTCCACAAGATCCCAGACCTCCTTGAAGGTAGGAGAAAGGGGTTCCAGTATTCTCAGCGTTTAGTTATCAGTCTCAGATGGGCTTAGTGTTCAGTTAATGAACAGGAACCATGCCAGGGAGAGATACATGAGCTTAGATCTCAAAGGGTATGTCCTCTGAAGCTGAAATCATAAACCAGAACATCTGATGTGTATCTCATACACAATGAAGGAGGGAGGACTGCTGACGGAAATGTCACAAGCAGCTGCTTTTAACACTTGGCTCTCACCTATGAAGCTTCCCTCTCGGCCACTACACTCTACCCTCTTCCTGCATGAAAGCCATTTAGGGCTCTTTAGTTCTCATCCTGCACACTGTGAAACAGGCTATAAGTTTATATCTATTAAATCAGTCTAGTTCATGGCTGGTTGATGTGCCTGGTGGGTTATAAGAATGACTGGCTCGGGCTTCCCTGGTGGCGCAGTGGTTAAGAATCGCCTGCCAATGCAGAGGACACGGGTTCGAGCCCTGGTCCAGGAAGATCCCACATGCCGCGGAGCAACTAAGCCCGTGCGCCACAACTACTGAGCCTGCGCTCTA
>NW_006786594.1:499948-527262 GCF_000442215.2 Lipotes vexillifer
CGCCGGGGGCGGTGCCCCGCGGGGGGGGGGGCCCCGGGGGGGGGGGGCCCCCGTCCCCTAAAAAAAAAAAAAAAAAAAAAAAAAAAAGAGTGACTGGCTCAGCTACTGTTTTGAGTCAGGAAAGAGACAATTGTGTGCTCTGCCCTGAAAGGTAAGGAATATGGCCTATGGTCCTAATTATGTTGTTTGTTAAACAACGTTCTCTGAACATTGTTTAAATCACTTTGTTCTTCTACCACTTCTCCAGCTATACGATAAAGCATGTAATCCTGAGTGACTTCATAGTGGGGTTGTGTAGACAGGGTATTCCCTCCACCTGGAATTCTCCTTGCCTCACTTGTCCAATGCCAAATCCTCTTTATCCTTTGGGTTTAAGTTGAAATCTTAATTTCTTGAGGAGAGTTTTCCTAATCCTACTTTCTTACTTCTCAAAACCAAGAATTCCCCCAGTTCATCACTCCATAGCATCTGATACTTCCCTTTTTGCAACCTGTGTCATGCTTATGATAATAGTTGTTCAGTGTCTATCTTCCCTATTAGATTTTAAGTTCCATTAGGGTAGGAATCATATCTGTCTTTTGCACCTGAATCTCCATGAAGCATTGTGCTTTGCACACATTTGGTGCTTTAATAAACATTTGTTGAATGAATGATGAATTACATCTTATAATTACTTTGAGATTCCTTTGTGAAAATCGGTGTTGAACTCTCTGTGCATTCCTGATCATGCAGGTGATATTAATAACAGGTGTTGAATTAGAGCCAAAAGGACTGCTACTTATTGCTCAATTCCCCATACCTGACTACTGTTTGCCTTTTTGTATCACAATCTGAATTCTTATCATCATGACAAATTATTTCCAACTCCCTAAGCAATCATTTTTAGGAAGATTGCAGTCGTGTTCATTTTTAAGTAAAACTTAGAATCCAGACTGGCTTTAGAGTTGAGTACTGTGTTTCCTAATATTTTCGTAAATTTAAAGAATCATTAAGCTGCCATAGAAAAGATTTCATGTGATCTAATTACTTTGAGAAAGAGTTTGCCAACTTCAAATACATTCTTACCCAAATGCCTTCTCGTTGACTCTAGGTGTTTCTGAAATATTAACCTGAACTTGAGTATCTAATTCTATCTAGAAACTTTTCAGGGTAGATTCATAGTTGAAACAAGGAAAAACCAGCTTCATATGCCATTTATTAATTCACTGATTTATTAATTCAATAGTTATTAGTGAACACTATAAGCCAGACACTAAATATTTGGGAATATCGGTAAAACATTCTTGTCCTCAAGGAAATAATGATAGGACTATTGTAGTATAAACAGTAGTCACCAAACATTCCTTTGCTCCTCTGCTTTTCCCAGCCGTCCTTCAATTAGGTTGGGGTCAAGTGATTACTTCTGGCTAAGGCCTGAAGGAAATCTTGTATCACTTTCAGGCTGAGGAAGTCATACGCAGATGTGCCTCCTCTAACCCTTTTTCCCCCTCAGGGCGACCTCGGAATTTACATGTTCCACGTGTACAGCTGCAAGATGGTAGATCCTGAGTCATCTTGGTTACTTGAGTGAAGGTGTGGAGTAGAACAACACAACCTTCACTGCCTGCAAACCTTCACTGCCTGCCAACCTAGGGCATATGTGAGATACATATTTTTGTTGGTTAAGTCATTAAGAATTCAGGGTTTGACTGCTGGGACAGCCAGCATTAATTACCTTGAGTGATACAACTTCTATTATTTATTTAACACCTCTTATGTGCTAGTACACAGTATTAGGCTGTAACAGTGATTTATTGTTTTTACAGCCCTGTCAATCACTTTCCTTGCCAAAAGGGAGGCTTTTTTTTTAATGTATAAATATATTTACTTATTTATTTTATTTTTGGCTGTGTTGGGTCTTCATTGCTACGCCCAGGGTTTCTCTAGTTGTGGCAAGCAGGGGCTACTCTTCGTTGTGGTGCATGGGTTTCTCATTGTGGTGGCTTCTCTTGTTGCAGAGCATGGGCTTCAGGCACGCGGGCTTCAGTAGTTGCAGCACGTGGGCTCAGTATTTGTGGCTTATGGGCTCTAGAGCACGGGCTCAGCAGTTGTGGTGCATGAGCTTACTTACTCCACGGCATGTGGTATCTTCCCAGACCAGGGCTCGAACCCGTGTCCCACTGCATTGGCAGGCGGATTCTTAACCACTGCGCCACAAGGGGAGCCCCAGAATCTGTCTTCTGAATCACTTTTCAACTCTGAGCCACTGATGTCTGTATTTTCAATACAGTATCACCCTCTGTGCCATCAAGAGCACTGGCGATGCAGCATCCCTTAAGCAGGGCTCCACTATTTTTTTTCTGAGACTTTCTTCCAAGTGTCTGACATCCATTCTACATGTTTTAATGCTGGTGCTTTCTTTTTTTTTTTAATTTAATTAATTAATTTATTTGTTTTTGCTATGTTGGGTCTTCGTTTCTGTGCGAGGGCTTTCTCTAGTTGCGGCGAGTGGGGGCCACTCTTCATCACGGTGTGCGGGCCTCTCACTATCGCGGCCTCTCTTGTTGCGGATCATAGGCTCCAGACGCGCAGGCTCAGTAGTTGTGGCTCACGGGCCCAGTTGCTCCGCAGCATGTGGGATCCTCCCAGACCAGGGCTCGAATCCGTGTTCCCTGCATTGGCGGGCAGACTCTCAACCACTGCGCCACCAGGGAAGCCCAGTGCTGGTGCTTTCTTGATCTTACTGGAAGTTGTCAAGGGAAGGTTTTCAGGCAACAACTAGGATTTGTATTTCTTGTGTTAATGGTGTTTAAATGGTTTTTTGACTAAAACGTCCATGGGTTTCAGTTATCCAGTCACACCATCAGGATTAACGACCAAGTTTGTGGATGAGCAGACAATAGCCAATTGTCTCAATTTCAGAGATGTTAAATAGATGTATCTTGGAAGAGATAAAGTATTGATTTTTTTACAAATAAGGATATATAATAATAAGTCCCCGAAAAGCTCAGCTACCCAGGAGCTCACATCATTCTCTGAACTCCATCCGATTGTTAGCACTCGAGTCCAAGCCTTCACGATCTTAAATCTAGGGCAATGCATTAAGAAGGGTCTGGGGTTAAGAGGAAAGAGAACTGGCTTTAGTGTCTGAAGACCTGAGTCTGACTCTCAGCCCTGTGGTTTTTCAGATGAGCTGCTCCAGGGGTCAAGTCACTATTCTTTGGGGAAATACCTAATTCCGAAGGTTTTAGGAGGGGTTTTAATGTATGCAAAAGCACTTTAACTGTAAAATTTATATGCAGAGGACAAAGAACTAATGTTGTTGAGGGCCAGGAACTGTGCTGGGTACTTTTCTTGCATTGTCTCATTTGATCTGATGTAAATGCTGAGGCATGTAGTATCTTGATCATCTTGCTATCTAATCCACTTAATTCTGTATTAAGTTTTTTCCTAAAATACCTCTTTCCTTGTCTCATGCCTTAAATCAGAAATCATCTGTGCTACTGTTTGGATCACAAACAAGTTGATGACTGTAAGCCTGTCACAGAACTGTAGCCTCTTACTTGCTCTTCTTGCCTTGTAGCCAGAAACACTTGAAATAAGAGACCCTTGGGCTACCAGTGTACTGCCTTCTCTGTGACTCTGATGCCAGAACTAGCCCCGAGGACCATGCAGAAAGTTTTTACTTATAGTAAAAGTCCAAAATGGATCCAAGATTCAGGGTGTTAATCTAAGTGAGCATTAGACAATGTGAACCGATTCACATGTGCATAAAGTTGGCATCTAAAAAACCATAGAAAACAGAGCCCCCAGTGACAAGAATATAGTTTGGGGGGCTGTAACTCTATTCATGGGAGGAGAAGTTACCAGCAAGAAATCTAGTTCTGGGGAATAGAAGTATAAGACAGGAATCCCCTTAAAGCTCAATTACCTTTGAGACTGAATCATTGAACTAGTGACCTAGTCTCCTCATGTTCTTCTAGCAGGAAGAATTTGAGTCCTTGAATTGAGTGAAGCTGAAATTACAAGTTAGGGTTATAGATTCAAGCTCAAAGCCTAGAGCATTACAAAGTTAAGAGCTTAGCACATTGTTACACCAGGTACATGAAATGCTATCTTGAAATACAAATAAGCGGGAGTGAGGTGGAGTGGGGTGGAGTCTAAAGCAATAAACTTTATTATATTTCAAATGTCCACAGGATAACTTTTAAAGCCTCAAAGGGGCAAAGATCCACAAAAATTGGGGGGTCTTGAAGACCCATATCAAGGCCACCATCTTAGGACACCTCCAACAGCAGTGCTGAAATGTTTAATTTATAACTCAGTGTAACATATTGTTCTCTGATTAGTTTATATTTACATTGACTCTACATTAAGATTTTAAGCTTGAGGGTAATAATAGCATCTTACTTTTTAAAATGTTCTGCAGGGCTTCCCTGGTGGCACAGTGGTTGAGAATCCGCCTGCCAATGCAGGGGACACGGGTTCGAGCCCTGGTTGGGGAAGATCCCACATGCCGCGGAGCAGCTAAGCCCGTGCAACACAACTACGGAGCCTGCGCTCTAGAGCCTGTGAGCCACAACTACCGAAGCCCACGCACCTAGAGCCCGTGCTCCACAACAAGAAAATCCACCTCAATGAGGAGCCCGCGCACCACAACAAAGAGTAGCCCCCGCTCGTTCTCGCAACTAGAGAAAGCCCACGCACAGCAACAAAGACCCAACGCAATCAAAAATAAGTAAAATATAAAATAAAATGTTCTACATGTGCAGTACCTAGCATAATGCTATATAGATCTAAAAAATTTATTAATATCACCCTTTCCTATTTGAATCTGGTGCAGTTTATATATGATCTCTATAAAGGTGAGAACCTAGATTACTTTTTGCCATTCAGCACATAATTTTCCGAGAAACCAGCCACTCCAGAAAATCTATCTTATTTGCAGAACTATTGCAAAATCTGACAGTCCTCTTCACTTCACTGGAATGCCCTTGTAATTGCCAAATGTTGCCTTGCCTCATGGAAATTCTTGGCCAGACCTATGGATTGTTGGCCCTTGCAGCTGTTGACCCTTGAAGTCCAATTCTCCTATAACATTAAATCAAACAACGTTTCTTAGTGACCTAATAAGAACAGGCACTAAGCTACTTACCATCAAATGTACAAATATATGATCACTGCCCTCAAGTAGTTTATAGTTTATATAAAAACAAACATCAATATTTAAATAGTGTAAAAACAACTGACAGGTGATACAGAAAAAAATGAATTTACTGGAGGATAAGACATCATTTTTTACCCCTTTATTTAGAAAGCCAGATCCCAGTGTCAGAGCTCCCCATGCCCTGTTTTCCTTCATGTTACTATTTTGAGGTACACTTGTGGAAGAGGTATGATGTCCTTGTCCTGTATAAGTCTTCCATGTACCTTGGGCCATCTCCTGGATGTTTGGTACTCATCTCTTGACCTAAGGTTACTCAATGGCACTCATTGAGATTCCTGCCTTGGGAAATGTCCACCTCCTCTCTTTACTACTAATTCTGTTTATTAGGGCCTATACTCCTGTTGATTTTGTTTTTCAGTTTTCTAGACCTGCGGACCTTGAGCTGGTACAAGGCCACAAAGATATATTTATTCATGTTGTCACAAGACTTACTTTCTTCCCCTAGGATGTTGGGCCAGAATATATATGATTTCTACTCATCCTCATCACTCTGCCTGGAATATAATTTTCCCTGGGACAGCCTTTTCTTCTGAGATGAAGAGATTGTCAAAAGCAGTGCAGCAACCACTGCCTCCTGTTCCTTCACCTCATTTTCCCTGTTCCCTCCTTACCCTCTCTTCCTTGGCGACTTCATCTGTTTCCCTATGAGAATGAATGTTATCCCACTCCAAGTCTTCAATCAATGTGTTCTAAAAGGAGAGAAAGCCTAAGAGTATGAGTCAACTTTATTCCTGGTACTGAACCTTTTTGTTCTCTTGTTAGTTGCCTCGAGGAACAGGGAAGGGAAGTGCAGCTTCTACCTCTCCCTTCTATTTTTCTAATTCTCTTTCCCTTTCATAAAAAGGAAGTGAATTGCGGTCAACCTATTTCATTAATTTAAAAGAGTTCCATTTAAAAGAAAGTAATAACACACTGAGCTCCTGTTATATGCACAAAGGGCATTACGAAGTATTTAATTGCGGTCAACCTATTTCATTAATTTAAAAGAGTTCCATTTAAAAGAAAGTAATAACACACTGAGCTCCTGTTATATGCACAAAGGGCATTACGAAGTATTTACTTTATAGTGCTTAATTGCTTATAAGTGCTTACAATAAGTGCTTAATTGCTTATAGTGCTTACAATTGACTTTATTAACCTTAGTGTTGGCTTCTCAGGCAAAAACAGAATCAGACTACCCCAGGAGAAGAACAGGCATCTGCCTGGTGGCCTGACAGTTGAAAATGCTCTCCTTCAACTTTTCCAGGTGTGGAGAGGGTAACTGTGACCTGCCTTTCTGTCCTCACCTTATATTTCAGTGATTTATATGTGTAGCTAAGCCTCCATTATAATGCAACCTCCTGGAGGAGAGAATCTTGTTTTCTCACCCATCTTTGTTTCCCTCCACGTCATCAAGTTGCACATCCACATTGCACATGTCAATACTCAACAAATGTTTTTGATAAATCAATCAGTCAAGCAAGCCTTGCCAAAGTGGTCACTTGTCGTTACTGCCTGGCTTTGTGGAAATCTCTCAACCCTGTGTGTCGGTTCTCTTGAGTGTTAAAAATAACAACAACGATAATAGGTGTTACCTGTGCAACCATGAGCAACAACTCCCGTGAGAGCCAACGACAATGAGAGAAAGGGCAAGGAGTCATGTTGGGAGCACAGTCATTCGACCCTGCCTCAAACAGACCCAGGGAACAGCTCTGAGGAATTACATCCAGAAGGGAGCCGCTGGAGAACACCCACGTTCAACACCAGTACCTGTGACTTTCCGCACTCAGGAGACAGCCCCTGAGAGACCTTGCTCCGTGTCTCACACTGAGAGTGAAGAAGGGGAGCCTCTCTCTCGGGCCCCAGCCTGGAAACTTGAGCGGTTGCCTGACACGAGGATTGCTGAGAGACTGAGCAGATGCAATAGGAATGCCTGTGCTCTTCCCTGACTGCCTATTTTGGCCATCTCCCTGCTTTTAGTCTCCACAGTGGAGGGATCAGAGGCTTGAGCCAAGCCAAAGATACAGGAGAAAGATCTGGGATATACCTCAGTGGGTAGGGAGGGGAGCGTACAGAGAGGAATGTTCAGAAAACAAACTCCATGCAAGAATCTGGAGTCATAAAGGGGCCAGGTCTTCTACTCAGTTAACCCCTAGTCACTGGTAGGAGCGTCATTTTAATGTATGATTGTTGGGGAAAGGTGGGATATGGTAAATCATGATACTTCGAGGGGGTAGACCTGACAGTCTAGTCCCCTGGTTGGCCTTCAGTGAAGAGAATCAGTACCAGTGGCTTGACTTCCCTGATTCACCCTACCCCTCTCCCAGCACCATCTAGAGATCTCTCCAGGGAGAGGCTGTGGCTATTATCGAGTCTATCCAGTGTCCTGTGTTTATGCACCAGGAGCTCTGGGTCTACCTGAAATTCTTTCCATGGCAGAACGGAGCTGGGAATGGTAGGCCTTGAAAGGGCTTCAGTTCTTGACCTTTCCAATGTGGCAGCCCAGTAGTGCTGGAAAAATATTGCTCTGGCAGGACCCTCTTCCTTTTCCTTGTACCCTGAAGATGTGTAAAATCCTCACCTGCAGAAGGAGAAGAGAGAGGAGTTTGTCCACACCATTCATTCCCTGTCATCACTTGCTGTTCATAGCTGCTGCATAGCACATTTGGGCAGTGAGGCATCCATTACTTGACCTTAAACTCTGCAGTTACCCTGGGCCCAAAGGTTCTGGGAGCAGCTTCCCTCCTTTAAGTCTTTCTTTTGTTTTTTTAAAGATTTTGTGGGTTTTTTTGATGTGACCATTTTTAAAGTCTTTATTGAATTTGTTACAATATTGCTTCTGTTTTATGTTTTGCTTTTTTGGCCAGGAGGCAGGTGGGATCTTAGCTCCCCCCCCACCCCCGCTGCATTGGAAGGCAAAGTCTTAACCACTGGACCACCAGGGAAGTCGCTCCCTCCTTTAAGTCTTGACTGCTCTAGCCAGTAGGGCTTCCAGCCTTCTCTTCACTAGTTGCAAGAAATTCATAAATTCTGTGTTGTTATCAGCAGGAGACTCCCAGGCATTCTGGAAGCTCTATATGAGAGTAGGAATGGCTGCTGCTGCTGTAGCTGCCTGGACCTACAGCAAAGAGCCAAGGAAAAAAGCCACTTAAGACCGTGTGCACCCGACTCCCCCAGAGCTGGCACAGCCGAACGAGTCTGCAGAGCCACGTAAATCTTCCTCCAAGCAGTCTATCTCTACAGTAGCTGCAGAACAGTGTTTTTGTTACCTTTTAGTTTTCAGTAGATGGGTGAAAATGGATAGCAACAGTCTCTGTTTCTGAAGCTAGAGAGCCAAAAGCAAAACCTTCAGGAAGGAGAAGGCAGCTTCCGCCAGAGGGGTCTTGTCTCTTATTGTCGCTGTCAGTACTTCTGGGCCTCAATGAGAGGACTTCCCCCTAAGAACCTGGAACTAAAGTTGCCCTTTTAGATTTAAACCCTCCAATCAATGCATAATGGATCAAAGTATAGTTGTTCAAAATCTGGGGATTCCCTGGTGGTCCAGTGGTTAGGACTCTGGCGCTTTCACCACCAAGGGCTCAGCTTCAATCCCTGGTTAGGGAGCCGCGCGGCAATCAATCAATCCAATCAATCAACCAAAATCTTAGTAAAAGAAGAATTATGCTGTAACCTGATAAAAAATAACCTAAATTCAGGAAAGAATTGGTCATCCCTAAAAACAGGAAGAAAAGAGGGTCTAAGAAGCAAATGCTGGGGCTTCCCTGGTGGCACAGTTGTTAAGAATCCGCCTACCAATGCAGGGGACACGGGTTCGAGCCCTGGTCCGGGAAGATCCCACATGCCACAGAGCAACTAAGCCCATGCGACACAACTGCTGAGCCTGGGCTCTAGAGCCCACGAGCCACAACTACTGAGCCCCCGTGCCACAACTACTGAAGCCTGCGTGCCTGGAGCCCATGCTCTGCAGGAAGGAGAGGCCACCACAATGAGAAGCCCGTGCACCACAATGAAGAGTAGCCCCCGCTCGCTGCAACTGGAGAAAGCCCATGCGCAGCAAGGACACAATGCAGCCAAAAATAAATAAATAAAATTAAAAAAAAAAAAAAGAAGCAAATGCTGGCAGTGTTTATCCAAGTGTTTTTAGGTGAGAGGTTACACTGGCCTGTTCAATTCTACAGGCAAGTAAATTGCTGCTTTGGAGTTGGATGAGTTTGGTTCTATCAAACATACATAAAACAGACACCCTTGTTTCTGATTCCATGCTCTGCAAGCAGCCTACTCTTACAATCTGATTCTCAGGTGCCAGTCACAGGACATGAATGTTTTAGCCCTTGGCTATTATATTTCTATTTCTATTCATAATTTTCATTATGAATAAACTGGTGCTCTGATTTTGAGTACCAGCTTCTGGAAGCTTGAGTCTGCTCTGGGAGATGAATCCACAATCTATGTGTTAACTGATTGAATTTCTAAGCCTATAGGACTGAGGACCAGAACTACACCCTGGTGAGTCATCAAAGTAAAACTACGCCGTGGAGGACCTTTTGGGGTCCCTGGAAGCTCCCTGACTAGTTGGTGGTCAGTATCCTTCCTACTCATACTCCTAAAGTTATAAGACCTAGTGAGCATTTTATCTATATTCAGGGACTGGCAGGATAAAATTGTGTTTGGGATCCTGGTCTGGAGTCAGAGAGACTTGGTATATATCCTTTCTTCCATTTTTAAATTAAGCAAATTTCGTAATCTTTCTGTTTCAATTTTTCTCACTTGTGATTTGGGGATAACAAAAATGTTCTCAACACAGAGTTGTTTGGAAACAAATGAGACAGCATGTTAAGCACTTCATGCAGTACCTAACATGAAGTGATGCTTAATAAATAGTAGTTACTTATATTTTAATAGCTCTCACTAGATGCTAGGCACTATGCTAAGCGTTGATATATTTGCTCAAAGTCAAACAGCTGGCAAGTGGTAGAACTGGGCATTGAACCAGGCCAAAGCTAATGTATTTGACTACTAGGTTAAACTGTCTTTGATGGCTTAACAAACACAGCAAAACTTACCCTTCTGAAAAGTGTCCTCTCCTTTAGAGGAATACATTTGGAAGACTGTGTATGTTTTCTTAAGCCTATTTGGAACTCCTCTTTTGGACTTACCTGAGAAATCTGTGATATATTTTTGGAACACCCTTAACAAGGGCAAATCTTTGTTCTTTAAGAGAAGATTTGGTCTTCCTGGAATTCCCTGGTGGTGCCTTGGTTAAGAATCCGCCTGCCAATGCAGGGGACACGGGTTCGAGCCCTGGTCTGGGAAGACTCCACATGCCACGGAGCAACTAAGCCCGGGTGCCACAACTACTGAGCCTGCACGCTACAGCCCACGAGCCACAACTACTGAGCTCGCATGCCACAACTACTGAAGCCCACGCGCCTAGAGCCCGTGCTCCACAACAAGAGAAGACACCACAATGAGAAGCCCGTGCACTGCAATGAAGAGTAGCCCCTGCTCACCACAACTACAGAAAGCGTGCACGCAGCAACAAAGACCCAGCGCAGCCAAAAATAAATAAATAAATAAATGTGTTTAAAAACAAAAAGACAAGATTTGGTCTTCCTTAATAACAAAACTTACTCAGTGCCAAGCCCAGTAAATAAAGCAGAGAATTACAATGTTTGATGGAAAAACATGCGGTCTAGAAAGCAATTCCACGGTTTTGTCAGAAGCAGCAAATAGTTCATCATCACAGAGCGTTTTCTATTGTTGCTGACTTCACTCTCCTGCCACATTGGTTTTGTATGGGGTGAAGTTAGTAAAGATGTATTGCTATTAACAAATTAGATTAATTTCAAATGGTTGAATTATTGTAACTGAAGACTAATTGGTAGATTAATATAAAATAAGGAAGGATCCCCAGTGAAGGCCTTGTCCTTTTAACAGTTCTATTATTGACATGAAAGTATGCTCATCAAACCTATAAATCAAAGTTGGGAATGGGTGATTTTAGAAAAGCGGGGAGGGGGTTGAAAATTTAACAGAGTAAAATGTAAGGTGCTTTACTTCGAGCTAGAAAAAATTAACTGAGTGTGCAGGATAAGAAATATAGCATAGCAGAAGCACATAAGAAAAATGCTTGGAAGTTTTAGTAGATAGGAACTCAACCTAAGTTAATGACTGCCAAGAAAAATACTAAGATATTAAGCTGAATTAAAGGAAGCATAGATTCTAGACAGAGGTGACATATTCTGCTGATTAGCTTTCTGGAAAAGACAATATAAGAGGGTTTAGGGTCAAACTGAACTGTATTCAGGGACTTCCCTGGTGGTCCAGTGGTTGAGACTCCACCCTTCCAGTGTAGGGGGCATGGGTTCAATCCCTGGTCAGGGAACTAAGATCCCGCATGCTGCTTGGCGCGGTCAAAAAAAACAAAAAAAAAAACCAAAATGAAACAAACAAACAAAAAACTGAACTATATTCAGAAGAGAATAATCATTATGGTAAAAGAATATGAGAAATGTTGAATTGTTAGGAGACGTGTTGTTTGAAGGTGAAAGATTGGGGGGCATGATTGATTTCTTTAAATACTTAACGTGTAATCACATGGGGATGTGAGTGGAAGCTTCATTGAGATAGATTTTTAGTTCAGGATGCAAAAGAAATGTATACAAGTGACAAAAAACTAAAAATGAAATGAGGTTTCAGGAAAAAGTTTCCCCATCATTTGAGGTGCTCCAGAGAAAAGGAAACTCAACAACTTATGTCTTTCTCCCCAAGAGAAGACTCAAACCTATCAGATTCTGTTTATAATCATCACCATCATCCAAAAGCAACCTTAAAGCACCCACATGTATTGTGAAGGTAAAGTGACCAACTATCCTGATTTTCCCAGGACTGAGGGAAGGGTTTCCTGGGGTGCAGGACTTAAGGGTGCTAAACTAGGAAAAGTCTCATGCAAACCTTGATGAGTTAATCATCCCAGAGGTGAAGGAATCTTACATTAAGTGGGGCCTTTAAGGAATGGTTAAGACAAACATAAAAGATATGCAATCAGGGCTTCCCTGGTGGCACAGTGGTTGAGAGTCTGCCTGCCGATGCAGGGGACACGGGTTCGTGCCCCGGTTCGAGAGGATCCCACGTGCCGCGGAGCGGCTGGGCCTGTGAGCCATGGCCGCTGAGCCTGCGCGTTCGGAGCCTGTGCTCCGCAACAGGAGAGGCCACAACAGTGAGAGGCCCGCGTACTGCAAAAAAAAAAGATATGCAATCAAACCTTCCTTGAACCGACACATGAACAAGTGAAGGCATTGTCCTTTCTCTTCCATATAACTGAAATTTCTAGATACATGAAGCTTACTTTTAAAATACCAACAAGTTTATATATATTAGATTTATAATGTCCTAAAACATATTACATAGTTCTTTATGCTCCTTTTCAGACAATGTGGAATATAGATTTGTCTTTTTTTGAAAATATATTAAGAAAAAATTAGAATTAGAATATACAGTAGGCATAAAACAAAACAGGTAAGACTTAGGTTTTAAAGTCTGACAGATGTGGGTTTGAACTTGCTTTTGTCAATTACAACGTGTCAAGTTACTTAATCTGTGTCTCAGTTTTCTCACCTATAAACTGGGAATAACATTTGTACCTACTATGTAGAATAGTGCCCAGTAGACCATAATAAGCACTCAATAAATAGTAGGAACTTTACCATTATTGTTAATAACCACCAGAGTTATTGTCTGAGCTAAATAGCTCCAGCTGATTGCACTGTCTTCTAGATCATCTGAACAGACTCTGCTATCAGTATCTCTGGTCTGTATACTTGATCCCTATATTTTATACACAATTGAATTGAAGTACGAGGGCACTTAAAACTCCTAAGGAGCAAAGTGTATGTGCTTTTTGATGGCTATTTACTCATTTATATCTAATCCCTGGACTGTGTTCCAAATACTTGGGAGTTCTAGAAACATTGCCTTCCTATAAGTGTGACATTATAAAAATCAATCAATTAATCTACCAATTTTACCAGCAGTTTGAAGTCAAAATGATGATTTTCAAACATAATTTTCCAAAGGTTCCTCTCTTTGTTCTACCACCCATTTTGTACCAAAAAAATCTCTCTTTTTAATTTTTTTGGCCACGCCATGTGGCTTGCAGGATCTTAGTTCCCCCACCAGGGATTGAACCCTGGCCACGGCAGTGAAAGTGCCGAGTCCTAACCACTGGACCACCAGGGAACTCCCCCCACCAAAATCTTTTTTCTTATCTAATGGTTCCTCAAATACTAAAGAACTACTTGGACAAAATGTGCATCTGAACTTTATTAGTTTTCTCAGGGAAGCCCAGGAAAGGAATATTTCTAAAGCACAAGAATGAGCCTTTTAAGACAGTAACTGTTTTTCCTTTATAACCTTACCCTTGACTCTATACTGAAACAGCAGTATATAAACATACATGTGAGAATCACAAGGAGAAGGCTCTATATGTATAAAGGAACATGGGGGCACCCAACATGGCTGCACTGACGTTCCCTTCCCTCCCCTCCCCTCCTCCCACCTGCAGTCCTAAGCATTCCAACCGAAATCTGTGGGTCACCACTTAATCAACTGCACTCCTCATTTCAGTACTGGACAAAGATTACCCATTCACATTTTTCTCTTAAACCCACAGTACTGCCCTGAGGTGTACCTTGGGAGAGAAGAAATACTTCAGGAGAGCAGGTGAAGACATGTATACTGGCATCATTTGAAAGTCACAGAGTTTTCTAAAAAAAAATCTCTTCAGGGCTTCCCTGGTGGCGCAGTGGTTAAGAATCCGCCTGCCAATGCAGGGGACACGGGTTCGAGCCCTGGTCTGGGAAGATCCCACACGCCGCCGAGCAACTAAGCCCGTGCACCGTAACTACTGAGACTGGGCTCTAGAGCCGGCGAGCCACACATACTGAAGCCCGTGCACCTAGAGCCCGTGCTCCGCAACAAGAGAAGCCACTGCAATGAGAAGCCCGCGCACAGCAACGAAGAGTAGCCCCCGCTCACCGCAACTAGAGAAAGCTCGCACACAGCAACGAAGACCCAACGCAGCCCAAAATAAATAAATAAATAAATAAATTTTTTAAAAACCTCTTCAGTCCGAAGTTAACCTATTTGAAACTGACCACTGGGAGTTGGCCTCCTGTCTAAAGGTTTAACTGTAAGTAAACAATCTAAAAAAAATTTTAAAAACCTTGTTTTTGATCAGAGTGTTCAAAGAAAGACTTTTGTGGGTAAAAGTTCACTAGGCTGAAACAATAGAAACATTGGAGAGTGGAATACAGCCTTCACCCTTAAAGCAGAGGGTCCTAGTTCACCTTTGCTGGCCTCCATCATAGGAGAGTATGGATACAGCTTAGTTCACCTCTCAGAATATTTTGCAGCTTGATCTTTAATAATAGGAGAGTCAATTAGAAATTACTGTGTTCAGCAGTTGAGCATTTATCTAGCTCTAGGAAAAGTTGGGAACGAATTTCAGCAAGGTTGATCTTCACTTAGTAAATAACCTCCTGAATCATTTTTAATTATTAAAAAGTGAAAAGAAAAAAGTAGCAGGAACTTTCCCACTCCCTTGTGCCTGTATGGATCCCACTATAGATTCTCAAATTGCCTATAAAGACCACTCAGAACTGAAGAGAGATAATCAGTCTAACCCATCCCCTGATTTAAACGTTACTTTTTCACCTTTAAGAGAGAGAAAAATGAACCTAATCCTTCATTAATGAGCCTCTAAGCTAGGAGAGGCCAAAAGTAATTACTATTTCAAGAGTATGAAAGTAATTACAGGTCCATGAGTTTGCCTACGTGCTCTAGTTGTGGCAACCATATGCCAAATTATCTCAGAGTCCAGATTTTACACATTTTATCTCAGAAGTTCTTTACTCCTCAGATCAGAGATTTTTCAGTTTGTAAAATATGATTATTTTAGCTAAAGCCTCACATGCTCTGTTAACAATAATGATGTGCAAAGCTCTTTTAGGCTGAGGGAAGGCTGTTAAAGAACAAATAATCATCTTCCACACCCCCTAATGACATCTTACCAAAGTAATAGCTAGTCATATTGCCTATATGATTTAAACGCCCACCAAAAAACAGTGGTTATCGCAATTATTGTTAGAATTATCCCGTACCTCTCCTTACTCTAGTGTAAGTGGAGAAAGAAGGAGAGGGGTACTGGTTAATGTCCCTCTGAGTTGTCCTCCTCCTAGTTGGAAGTGACATGCTCTTCCCAGGTCCCCACGGCATCCTAGGCTCTTCACCAGCCATTTTCTCCATCATGGGTCACCACTCAATGCAGACCACTGCCCCAACTCCTGGACACAGTTCTCTTTGTAGGACGTTGTTCCCTGTGATGGGCGCAGCATATGAGTAAAAGTGAGGCAGGGCGCACTTCTCTTTACAGTTTCATCCCTTTATTCTCCACACCTCCACTACACTAGGTACTATAGGTCTATTAGACTTAGTGATTGGTTGGAGTAACTTAAAGAAACCTCAGTGTAGGAAGAAAAAATATTTTTAACTGAACTCGATATCTGTGATAGTTAGGAGTTCTATTCAAGCTGCCTTCATGGAGGTCCCATCAAGACTTCCATTTAATCTCATTAATTAGAAACTTAGGCTCATCACCACATAGACTTGCTGCTTCCAGAGTGAAGTCCATATTTCTCTCTCAAATCTCTCATGTCACAATGGTTTCAGCCTAGTGAACCCACAAAAAACTGTAGAAGGGAGGCCAGCGTAATTAAGTGCCCTGACGCCACCACCACCATAGAGAAAGTCAGGGGTTAGAGAATGAAATGGGATTAGTGATATTAATTGATTGTTATATATTTTTTGTACATCCTAGTTTTAGGGTATCAATAGTAATGCTGCTAAATGACCTTTCTGATAGTCCCAGGAAAGCTAACGAGACATTATATCTATCCTAGATGATTGACATGTAGATAACCAGTCTAATCTTTCTCTGATCTTTCTCTTTTTTTGGCTGTGTTGGGTCTTAGCTGCTGCATGTGGGCTTTCTCTGTTTGCAGCGAGCGGGGTCTACTCTTCGTTGCGGTGCATGGGCTTCTCATTGTGGTGGCTTCTCTTGTTGCAGAACACAGGCTCTAGGCACGCAGGCTTCAGTTGTTGTGGCACACGGGCTCAGTAGTTGTGGCGCACGGGCTTAGTTGTTCCGCGCCATGTGGGATTTTCCTGGACTAAGGATCAAACCTGTGTCCCTGGCATGGGCAAGCAGATGCTTAACCATGGCACCACCAGGGAAGTCCTATAATCTTTCTACCATATCCTCAGGTCTGAGAACCTTGCCGTTTCCTAACCTCTGCTGTGTGGCTCTCCGCCTACTTTGGGAAGCTGTAGCCAGTACCCAGGAGTCGGTCTCATCCCAGGAGCTTTCTCTTGCTGCTCCCAGTAGCTCATTCTCTGAGTCTGAGTTATTCAGTCCAAAAAACCCAAATGCTTCAGATAGCTCTCACAGAATAGTCCAGGTGGGCACGTGGGCCCTCTAAGTGTGATCCCTATTTAAGTCTCCTCACCACTGTGAGTAGCAAATATGCCTCTTTTTTCTAAAAATTGTCCAGCCAATAACTGTTGGAACACAGATGCACACACATATACAAACCTTTCAAGAGCAAATGTTAAAATCACAGAAACAATGTAAAACCTAAACTAAAGCTCTTAAACTGCTTATAAAGGGAATTCATCCCACAGACATGTCTCATCAGCATGGTGTTTTGTTGTTGTTGTCGCTGTCTTTAAATGATTTCTAATGTCTTTAAAGGGGGCATGTAATTCCCATTTCCCCCAGTCAGGTTTAGTTTAATAATTTAAAACTTTCTTCTATTATGCCACCAAACATTTTTATTTGTTCAGCAAATATTTACTGAGCTCCAACTATAAGTCAGGCATACTCATACTCAGAATAGGGCGATGAGCAAAACAAAGCTCCCTGCCCTCATGAAGCTTACATTCTAGTAAAGGAAATAATGTCATTATTCATTGTAAAGAGCCTATTGTTAATGTCTACAATACTGAAGATTTAATATATTCTGGCTTTAATTCAGGATTATCTGCCTTGCATGTACATTTTTCATGTAATCAGGAGATTTTATCTCAACTCAAAGTAACTGCATGTTATTAAATACCCATTTAGCAATGAAATGTTCAAATGTAACCTGTCTGTGACCAGTTTACTCAATAGGGAATATTAATGACATTGAGATCATTACACTTGGGCTTACTCTATGCACAAATTAGTTAATACCCTTCAGTCTCTTAGCCACAGACTCTGCTAACCTGGCCAGTCCTCCTTCAGAGGCCTGCAGCTGGAAACAAGAGCAATGAAGGAACGATAGATTAGGTGTCCATTAGCGCCTTTGGAAAAACAACTTAACATCCACTTCCTGATGATGGTGCTCCGAGAGGCATGCCAGACAATAGCGTCATTGTGATTAAATGTGGCTCAGGGCAGTCTTCACACTTTAAGCTCTCCACGTTCCCCTCTGTCTCCACCAGCCAGGAGAATCACGAAAGAGTTCTTTTCCTTGGATGAGATCCTTGGGATAGGATTGCAGTCCTTTCATTTCTGTGCTGCTTCTGTGGTATAGTCTTCTGCCTTCAAGAGAGTTTCTGAACTATTGATGCAAGTAATTTAAGAGAATAACAAATGTGGTGAGGTGCATTGAGAATTTAAGCTGACACATTCTGGTACTCAGACATGTTGGGAGGACCTGGCTGCTAAGGTTCCATGTATGTGAAGGATTAAGAATGAGTTCATCCTAAGGGAAGTGAGGACCAAGAGGCAGGGTTGGGCGAGAGGGGTGCTTCTGGGCACAGATCAGATTCATGTTTGAATCCTAGGGAAAGGGAGCTAAGATAAAGGGCATGTAAAACCCTTTATTTTAAAAAAGAGTCATTTCCATAAAATCTCTGTGCGCCATCAGGACCTTAAAGTAGCCCCTTCAGATCGGCTGTGTCACTGTATGGAAGAAATTGGAGGTGAAGAGTGCTTTTGCCGGTTGGAATTTCCATTGTAACAGACTGAAACGGCCAGGATCAGGGCCCCAAAAGAAGGAGGGGCAGCATCCCACCTCAATGAGCATTGGCTACAAAGCACAGACATCAGTGGCTTCAGGTGCTGTGGGGCCTGTCATCAGTGTGTACTTACAGGTTGGCTTTAGGATGGCAGGAGATTGCACCAAAGTGAATCAGAGTCAGGAAAGTGCATGTAGGTGTGGCTAAGTGCCATAGTCAAGACTGGTTCCACAGATTTCTCACTGCTAGAGAAGTGAGCTGTAATATGGAAAGGGGGAATGCTAAAATGAGCCCTACAATGCTGGACTGGAATTGGAAATATGAGCACAATGCTTTATAAGTGTGTGTGTGTGTGTGTGTGTGCGCGTGTGCGTGTGCGCGTGCGTGCGTGTGAGAGAGCAAGGAAGCGAGCCTGAGCCTGTCCTCTGAGAGAGCCTACAAGCAATGACACACCAGTACAAATTAGCACACCTAGAATCTGAACTTTTCTAAATACTATTCTCCACTAAAGAAACCAGGGCTTCTTAGGTAAGTGGCTTATTTCAGGACTCGTGCTAAGAAATTACAAGAAAAGCCTGGAATATCTTGTGTCATAAAGTCAGGAAGCTTAAAGAATTTTGGAGACATGTCAAAAGGACAGTTTGAGGGGACTCCCACTATCCAAATCAGGGACAATTTTAGCATCAAAATAGTGTCAATAACAGATTATAACCCACTGAATAAAATAAGAATCTATGAGTCATAATGGTATAAGTAAATTGCCAAACAAATCATGTAGAAGTTAACATTTTTCCTTACTATAGAATGCCAACTAAAAAATATACAAGGAATGATAAAATTATAAAAAATCACCATTTGGCAATCATAGTAATAATTGACTCAGGCAAGAATCATCAGTGGATGCTAAAACTAGTGGGTAAGTTTTGATGAGAAACAAGATATTTAAGTAACCTCAAAGTATCTCCCTACAAGATACTTAACTATAAAGGGAAAAACAGTAATTTTAAAATAGAGAAATCTAGCAGTTTCTACCCTAACAAGTCATTAAAGGTAACTTCAATAGAAATGGAACAATTCAACTCCTAATATTATGTACTGTGATCACATCACTTCTGTGGTATTCCTGCTTAGAATGCATAGCCTGAAGCTAATCATGAGGAAACATCAGACAACCCAAATGGAGGAACACTCTACAAAACAGCTGGCATGTAACTCTTCAAGTATGTCAAGGTCATGAAAAACAGTGTGGAAAATTTCTTCCAGATTGAAGGAGATTAAAGATACAACTGAATGCAATGTATGATCTGGATTTTTCTTTTACTGTAATGAGTATTATTGGAACAATTGAACAAAATTTGAATGAGGTCTGTAGATTACATCATATTATTGAATCGGTATTGACTTCTTAATTTTCATAATTGCACTGTAGTTATAAAAGAGATTGTCCTTGTTTTTAGGAAATACACACTGCATTACTTAGGGGAAAATGGTATCATGTCTACAACTTATTCGCAAACAGAAAAAAGTTCAGAAAAAAAATGATAAATAAGTAAATACATACACACGTACAGAGGGAGAGAGTGTGCAAGCCCACACTAGGTATTGACCTAGGTTGCTAGGAGAAAGAGTTGAAATTAACAGGCAATTTACACAGGACTACTTTCAGAAATTCTGAGAACATGCCCCTAAGCCCTTCTATTGGGTGCCCAGTGCCAATTTATGTTGTAAGATAAGGGAAAGCTCACACAGCAGAGTCTTGAATACCAGTGAGTCATTCTCTCTGTTTGAGGCACCTATGTAACATTCTTCTAACAGAAAGTCAGTTTGACTCATCTCAACTTCTATTCCACAAATGCCTCTACCAAAAATTGTTTCTTTAACTTTCATCTTCACACTGAGTCATTAGAGTCAAAAATTCCACACAACTCTCCTGCTTGAACAATAGAATAATCTTTTTTTTTTTGGCCGTGCTGTGCGGCATGCAGGATCTTATTTCCCCAACCAGGAATCGAACCCGTGGCCCCCTGCAGTGAGAGCGTGGAGTCTTAACCACTAAACCACCAGGGAAGTCCCAGAATAACCCATTTTCTGATGAACAGATTTAATTCAGATAAATTAAAAATACTTATCTAGGGACTTCCCTGGTGGTCCAGTGGGTAGGACTCCATGCCCCCAATGCAGGGTGTCTGGGGTTCGATCCCTGGTCAGGGAAATAGATCCCCCATTCATCCTGCAAGTAAGATCCAGCACAGCCAAAATAAATAAATAATAAATAAATAAATATTTTTTTAAAATAAAAATACTTATCTAATATATGGATAAAATATTTTGGACCCAAAAGTCAAAGCTGATTAAAAACGAGGACAGATCACAGAATGAACCACCACCATCCTCTCTTTGCTGTATTATTTGTTTGCTCTCTTTGCTCTATTATTTCTATATCACTTGTGGGCAGGAAGCAGCCATATTGAAATACAAATTTTACTTGTTTCTTTAAAAAAAGAAAAACAAACAGATGGTTTATTCTAAGAATGTACAGGAACTTATATTCTAAACGTCCATAAATACATATTCTAGGGACTCTTATCACCTTAGAACCCTACTACAGTTTCTCTTTAATCTTTTTAAACATCCTGTTACATAAATTGCAGCTGTATCTATAGCAGGAAGAATAATAAGATAATAATTGGTCAGACATCAAAAGCACTTGGGTGGGTCATAGAGAGACATTTAGTCTTCTCTCCTACCAGCACCACGTTCTTAGATTTTTTTTTTTCCAACTACATTAATGTATTTTTTGTTTGTTTC
Source organism: Lipotes vexillifer (assembly GCF_000442215.2). Lineage (NCBI taxonomy): Eukaryota > Metazoa > Chordata > Mammalia > Artiodactyla > Lipotidae > Lipotes > Lipotes vexillifer. The sequence goes on from NW_006786594.1 coordinate 521,004, forward strand.
TTCTTTTTCCTTTCCCCTAAGTAATTGCTATGAATTTTTGCCCGGTCAGAATTTTTTCCCAGGAAGAGATCCCAAGTATTAAGAAAGCAGACACCTGAAGATAAGATGTAAACTCTTACCAGGCCCACCCCTCCCTTTGAATTCTTTTTGCATATTGAATGGGATTAATTGGTGGAGTTGTATGTCCTCAATTTTGTATGAGGGAGAGGTCCTACCAGACCTGTGCTAGGAATTTCCGATTAACATTCACGGGATAAATTTGGAGCTGCTCTTACCACCCAGTAGTACAGTAAGAACCACACAAATTATCTTATGTGGGCTGTGAATCATATGTATACATCCAGCAAGTATTTCTTGGTCATAAAATGTTAGAGTTAGGAAGAGTTTTAGAAGCCTTTTAGCTTGATCTCTCTTCCAATGTAATTTCATCCATCACTTTTCTGACAAATGATCACCAGTTAAGATTCCAATATTTGTTGTAACAAGGAGCTGCCTATGGTGTTGGGCAGCCCATTCCGTTGCTGGACAGCTCTCATTGTAACCCTTGCCTCTTGCTGTGGTTATTTGGAGCCTCACAGAATATGTCTACCCCTCTTCCATACAACAGCCCTTTACACATTTGGTGGCTGCTAATTTGTCCTAAGCTATCACCAGGTCTCAGGATGATTTTTCAGATAATGTTGAATAAATGCATAAACAACCAAAAGTTAACAATAGTAAATTATGGTTATATTTTTATTTTCTTACTTATGTAAAAATTCTAATTTTCAAAGTAATTATCTACTTTAATAATGACATTAATTATTTTTATTGAGTTTTATCTAGATGCCAGGTCCTGGCATGCATATATAATTATCCTAAATAACCCTGAGAGACGGGAACTATAATTATCCCCATTGTACAGATGAAGAAACTAGGGCACAGAGGAACTAAATAATTTGCCCAAGGTCACATAGCTAAACAAGTGGCTGAAAAGAAATTGGAACCTAGGTTTGCCTGATTCTTAACCAATCATCTTATAACAAGACAAACTATTTCTTGGGGCTTCCCCAGTGGTGCAGTGGTTAAGAATCCACCTGCCAATGCAGAGGACATGGGTTCAAGCCCTGGTCTGGGAAGATCCCACATGCTGCGGAGCAACTAAGCCCAAGTGCCACAACTACTGAGCCCACGTGCTGCAACTACTGAAGCCTGCGTGCCTAGAGCCCATGCTCCACAACAAGAGAAGCCACTGCAATAAGAAGCCTGCGCACTGCAACAAAGAGTAGCCCCCGCTCGGCGCAACTAGAGAAAGCCTGCGCACAGCAACACAGCCAAAAATAAATAAATTAATTTTAAAAAAACACAACTATTTCTTTTGTGGGGGAGAGGAATATTTGTTTTATTTTTAGTGTTGTGTCAGAAACAGATATGCTGGACAGCATAAAGTACACTGTGATTATGTCCTTTGATTTGGACACAATGCAATCTGTTAATGTCCATATGACTGCATTTGATTTTTCACCTGTGATATGAGACTACTGGCTCATACAGAGCTTTGCAAAAAATCCTTTGGTTCTTATTTTATTTTTCTTTTTTCCCTTGACTCCCTCTTGCCCCCTCCTCTATCACCCCATCAGTTCCTGCCCCTCCAGTAACCATTTTATCAACCTAGTTGTTAACATTTTTCTCCACTCTCATATGGTCATATATAGACAAATACAAATGTACACATATTCAATACAGATCTTTTTTGTCATGTAAAAGAAGTGACTACTTTTTTCCTCGTACTTTTACTTAAAACAATTTCTCATCTAAAACTCCTCTAAATCAACCGGCAGAGTACAAACATTCCTTTTAATGGATGTTTCAAAATGTGGATATACTATATTTTTTGAAACCATTCCCCTATTGATGGCATATATAGTATTTATAATGTGTGTGTGTGTGTGTGTTGCCACTTAAAACACTGCTCCAATAAATATCCTTGTACATATATATAGGATACATATGTATTGTTTTATACGTATGTATTGTTTTGTTTCAATAGTTTTATTGAAACTAGTGGTTTTATTTGAGTAGGATAGATCCCCAGAACTGAGATTGCTGGATCACATTTTTTAAATAATAGCTGTTGCCAGCAGTTGCTTTTGAAAAAGGCTGTAATACTTTTTATTTCAATAGCAGCTACATGAAAATACCCTTCACCCCACATCCCTGCAGCAATAAGTATTACAGCCTATTCAACAGCTGTTCTAATAAAACCTCTGTGAAACAAGAGGTCAAAGGAAACTACTTAAACATAGTAAAGATAATTTACTGAAAATCAATAGCAATTATAATTCTAAGTGGCAAAAGATTAAAATTCTTTCATTCAAAATCAGAAACTAGGGCTTCCCTGGTGGTGCAGTGGTTGAGAGTCCGCTTGCCGATGCAGGGGACACGGGTTCGTGCCCCGCTCCGGGAAGATCCCACATGCCGCGGAGCGGCTGGGCCCATGAGCCATGGCCGCTGAGCCAGCGCGTCCGGAGCCTGTGCTCCGCAACGGGAGAGGCCACACCAGTGAGAGGCCCGCATACCGCAAAAAAAAAAAAAAAAAAAAAAGAAAAATCAGAAACTACACATTGAGCTTTTAATTAAATACATCTCTCAGGTCTCTTTTATGCTTAACTTTAAAATTGATGTATATTACACATATAAAAATGTACAAATCATAAGTGCACAGATCAATGAATTATTGCAAAATAGGGGAATTCCCTGGTGATCCAGTGGTTAGGACTCTGCACTTTCACGGCGGTGGCCCCGGGGTTCAATCCCTGGCTGGGGAACTAAAATCCTGCAAGCTGCGCGGCATGGCCAAAAAAAAGAAAAAATTATTGCAAAATAAACACATTCATATAACCACCACCCAGGTCAAGAAACAGACACTAGGAGCACCTCAAAAGCCTTCTCCATGCCCCCTCCCAAACATTGCCCCCTTCCTCCTTCCTCAAGAGAACCACAGTCCTAACTTTTAACACCACAGAATAGTTTTCCCTGGTTTTGAAATATATAGAAATAAAATAATGCAGTGTATACTCTTCTTTACGTGTCTGGTTTATTTCCCTCAATATTATCTTTGTGAAGTTTTCCATATTGCAGATAGCAATAGTTCACTCATTTTCATTGTGGTACAGTAGTTCATTGTATGAATAATATACACAATTATCTATTCTATGTTGGATGGACTTTCAGGTGCTTTTGAATCTGAATCCTGTCCTCCAATATATCAGCCACCAACACTCCCAGCTTCGTGTCATCAGAAATTTGGATGGTTACATCATCTCTGTCTACACAAATCATTGACTTTTAACTGTTTGACAATACCAGACAGATTTGTGTCAGCCATCTAGAGATCTCCCTTCAGGTTAACCTTAATACACTAATTAATATTATTTGGGCAAAGTTGTTCAATGAGCTAAAACTATAGCTATGTGTAGTATCATTGAGCATACATTTCTACACCTCGTCAGATTCAAATAAACAAATATTTCTTGAAGGTCTACTATGTTCTGGGTACTGACTGGGGATAGAGCAGTGAACAAAACAGATCAGATCCATAGCCTCGCTGAATTTATGTTTTAGTTGATGAGACAGATGTAAACAAACAATTTAGATAATTTTATTTAAGTGCATGAGGAAAGCGAAACAGGGCAACAGGATAGGAAGTAATGAGGAAGGAGGCAGACAGCGTTAGAAGGCAGTAACCACGGGAAGACTGAAGTGTAACATTTCAGGCAAGAGGAACAGCTAACGCAAAGGCCCTGAGGAGCGGATAAGCTACAAGAAACAGGAAGGTTAAATAACTGTAAATGGAAAGTAACCTTTAAAAATTGTATAAAAAATTTTTAAAGAAAAGAAGAAAGCTAGTGTATCTAGAGCAAATTTTCAGTAGAAGCAAATGGAAGAGAGGTAGGCAGGAGCTGGATTATTTAGGTTCTTGAAGTCTTTTTATTCTAAATGAAGTGGTGAGATGGATAAGGTGATGCAACGCTCAGATCGTCCTTTAAGGAAGGACTCGATGCCCAGATGTGAGGAGTGTGGTCTGCAAACAGCCTTGAGCTAAGCTTCTCCAGGACCTGCCTTGCTGTTTGAGATCACACCCTTCATGGAGAAAACCACATCTGTGACTGAGTGAGCAGCACTGGACAATTTTGATGGACAATACTTGCTTTAGATCCCCGATGGGCTGACCAAGGCTTTGTTGGGTCTGCATCACTGATTTCTTTCCTTTCACAGGTGTTAAACCTTAATAAACAGCTTGGATCCCAAACTCCACATCTGTGGAGAATCCAACCTTTGACAAATGGGAAACTAAAGGATTTTAAGCAAAGAATCTAAATGATTTGATTTAGTTTTTGGATCACTCCACCTCCTGTAGAGATAATGGATTGTGGGAGGTAAAAGTGAAAACAGTTCCGGGGGGCAGGGGGAGAGGTGGTGGTGGCTTGATCTAGGGAGGAAACAGAAGATAGGGAGAAGCGGGTGGATTTTGGATAGAGTTTGGTTGTAGAACTGATAACTGTGGTTCATCCCAAGCGTTTTGTTTTTGTTTTTGTTTTTGTTTTTGTTTTTGCAGTACGCGGGCCTCTCGCTGTCGTGGCCTCTCCTGTTGCAGAGCTCATGGGCCCAGCCGCTCCGCGGCATGTGGGATCCTCCCGGACTGGGGCACGAACCCGTGTCCCCTGCATCAGCAGGCGGACTCCCAACCACTGCGCCACCAGGGAAGCCCCATCCCAAGCGTTTTGATCAGCTGTCTTGCTGAAAACAAATTTAGCATGTCCTTGGGGTTTCCCTGGTGGCGCAGTGATTGACAATCCTCCTGACAATGCCGGGGACATGGATTCGAGCCCTGGTCCAGGAGGATCCCACATGCCGTGGAGCAACTGAGCCCGTGCACCACACTACTGAGCCTGCACTCTAGAGCCCGTGAGCCACAACTACTGAGCCTGCGTGCTGCAACTACTGAAGCCCGTGCGCCTAGAGCCCATACTCTGCAAGAAGAGAAGCCACCGCAATGAGAAGCCTGAGCACCACAGCAAAGAGTAGCCCACACTCACCACAACTAGAGAAAGCCGTGTGCAGCAACGAAGACCCAACTCAGCCAAAAATAAATAAAATAAAATAAATAAATTTATTAAAATATTTTAGCACACCCTTGGATTTCTTTAATCTGCCTATCTAGTAATCACGTCATAAAAGGAAACAGCATTACTTAAGTGCCTGCGTGATATGGCCCCTGGTTACCTGGGTAATCTCATTCTTGCACTCTGCCTCCTGTTTACCATTCCAGCCACCTCAGCTTTTTCTCTGTTCCTCTAGCCTGCCAAGTTTATTGCTGACTCATGCTTTTTTCACACGTGGTTTTCAGATTGTCTCTGTAGCAATACTTACTACATTCTATTCATCTCCAGGTCTCAGATTACATGCTGCTTGTTCACAGAGGATTTCTCTAGCACTGCCCCCTTCTGCAATGAGGCTAGTTCCTCTACTTATGTTCTCACATGAATCCCAGTGTTTTCTTTCATAGCACTTACCACAAGTTGCAATTATGCTGTAATTTTTGTTATTATTTGTTTTCCTCGCTAGAGTTCCACAAGGGGCAGAAATGTGCCTGTTTTGTTTTCTGCTTCATTCCTAGTGCCTTGCACAGTGACTGCGATCCAGTAGGTACACAATAAATATTTGTTGAATGAACGAACTTGCCCTTAGTGGGCCCAAGTTGATACTTAGCATCAATTCCTTTAAGTGCTCATAAAACATTTTTTAATAATCCACCCAAAATCTTCCAGGGATCATTGAAGATTTTAAGACCATAATTTTTTTTTTTTGCGGTACGCGGGCCTCTCAGTGTTGTGCCCTCTCCCGTTGCGGAGCACAGGCTCCGGACGCGCAGGCTCAGCGGCCATGGCTCATGGGCCCAGCCGCTCGGCGGCATGCGGGATCCTTCCCGGACCGGGGCACGAACCCATGTCCCCTGCATCAGCAGCTGGACTCTCAACCACTGCACCACCAGGGAAGCCCAAGACCATAATTTTTTTTTTTTTTTTAAGACCATAATTTTTAAGGTCTCATTTTTTTCCACATGAAATACTTTTTTGGAGAGTAAAATTTATGTATTACATAGGTATAATTTAAAAGTAGTACCGAATATTTATAATGAAAAAACAAAACAAAACAAAACCTGCTCTACTCCCCAGTCTTACTCTCTAGATAGGCAGCTATTTTTTTTTTTTTTTTT
>NW_006786594.1:527272-559448 GCF_000442215.2 Lipotes vexillifer
GGCCTCTCACTGTTGTGGCCCCTCCCGTTGTGGAGCACAGGCTCCGGACGCGCAGGCTCAGCGGCCACGGCTCACGGGCCCAGCCGCTCCGCGGCATGTGGGATCCTCCCGGACCGGAGCACGAACCCGCGTCCCCTGCACGGGCAGGCGGACTCTCAACCACTGCGCCACCAGGGAAGCCCGATAGGCAGCTATTTTAAACTAGGCAGGTTTGGTCAATCCTCCGTCTTCAAAAGAAGCCCTTTTTCACACTTGAAAATCAGTACATGTCACCTTCTGACACGTTTCCTGCTTTCAATAATTTTTATAATATTTCTATTTGTGGTTTGCAATCATATTAGCTATTTCTTTCACTACCTTTCAGTACTGGGATTAGAAATCTTGATTTGTTCAAAGCAGCGGTATATCTCATATAAGCTCTCCTCAGTGGTATTTCAAATTTCTTACCTATGTTTGTTCTTCCTGTTCCAGCATGAAAATTATCCTCTTTTTTTTTTTTTTACTGAGGTAGAACTCACCATAAATTTCACCTTTTGAAATAAGTATCTTTCTTGTTGAGGAAGGTGGAAAGAAAAGTAGACCTTACATGGCTCACCAGCAGACATACTGCTGCTTTCTAGAAGCAATGGTCTCTTGCCCAGGATGGCCTGGGTTCCAAAGGCAAGGTAAGGAGGGAGGACGATAGTGAGGAGTAGATAGGTAGAGGCAGGAAAGTGAAAGCATAGACTGTCTATTCAGAAAGTAGTGAATTCCTTTCAACAATTTTCTCTCATAACAAGTTTGTCATTCCTTATTTCACATCAAATGGTCCTCTATCAAATATCACAGGCAAATTTAGATATAAATTTATATTTTATATATATATAAAACATTACTGGTGAGGGAATCCTAACAGAAATTGGGTGATTTTAAAAAAATTAATTAATAAATTTATTTTTGGCTGCGTTGGGTCTTCGTTACTGCGTGCAGGCTTTCTCTAGTTGTGGCTACTCTTCGTTGCAGTGTGCAGGTTTCTCATTGCGGTGGCTTCTCTTGTCGCGCGGGCTTCTGTAGTTGTGGCATGCGGGCTCCGTAGTTGTGGTGCATGGGCTTAGTTGCTCCGTGGCACGTGGGATTTTCCTGGACCAGGGCTCGAACCTGTGTCCCCTGCATTAGCAGGCGGATTCTTAACCACTGCGTCACCAAGGAAGTCCTATATATATTTTTATATATAGTTTGGAGTTGATGCTACCCAAGTCATCTTAAGAGCCTCTTGTGCTCTAGGCATTGTTACCTTTGGAGATCCTTTGTATTATCATATAAACATATTAAAATGTCACATCCCAAATCAAATATTAAATCTTGCTATAAAATTTTGACACAATGTTATATAATTTTTCTTTTGAAATTATTATTTAAACTAGAAGTAATGTTTAATTTGTTTGCTTATCATTCCTCAAAAATTATTATGAAATCTTACGAATTTATGTAGAATGAAACAAAATCTAGCGTTCAAATGCTTTTCAAATGTAATAAATTTATTTTGAATATTAATTTTATCATTGATAAACTTCACATGATACATGTGTGGACATTTGTTTTACTCGTTTCAAAAAATTGTGCACAGGGCTTCCCTGGTGGCGTTGTTGAGAGTCCGCCTGCCGATGCAGGGGACACGGGTTCATGCCCCGGTGCGGGAAGATCCCACATGCCGCGGAGTGGCTAGGCTCGTGAGCCATGGCCTCTGAGCCTGTGCATCCAGAGCCTGTACTCTGCAATGGGAAAGGCCACAACAGTGAGAGGCCTGTGTACAGAAAAAAAAAAAAATTGTGCACAAATATAACTTTTGTTTTAAATGTTAGTATTTTTAAATACATTAAATACACTATAAATACTTTTTTAAAAAGATTTATTTTTCTGTGTTTATTTATTTTGGCTGTGCCAGGTCTTAGTTACCCCATGTGGGATCTTTGTTGCGCCATGCGGGATCTTTAGCTGTGGCACGCAGACTTCTTAGTTGCGGTATAAATACATTTTAAAATACATTACATACATTCACAGAAGATCAATCAACCCAGAAAAGTATAAAAGAAAAGTAAAATCCTTTTTCCTATCTAGCATTCCCAATTTCTAGAGTCTAAAAGCAATCACTGTTGATAATGTCGTGTGTCCTTCCAGAAATTTTGCATACATGTTCCAGCATGACAATGAAAAAAATTAGTAGTCAATCTAAGAAAGAAATGGAAAATTTTATTCAAGCCAACCTGAGGATTATTATCCAGGAGACAGTGTTTTGAAAGCTCTCAACACTTCTGCTCCTTAGAGGTCAAAGCATAGTTACATAAGATTTCAAGACAAAGGGTTATACATCAAAGTAATATACTGACAGTTTACATAGCCCAACAAGGTGAGTAGTCGGTTATTGTGACCCCTTACAGGACTGAGAAAGGAATGTTATCTCCTAAGGTGTTACCTTGCTGGTGCCAGGAGGAAAATGCTTTTTTTGGTGAGTAGACATTCCTGTGTCTTCTAAGGGGGATCTAGTTAATGTATAATGTAGGTGCACAATGCACACTAAAGGGGAAGGGGTAGTGGCTCAAACAGGCAGGGAGAGAATTTTATGTTTAAAAATTTTCTTGTCCTGAATTAAAAATAATTTTATTTCATCAATTCCCCTTTTGATTGTTAATCAAAAGTGATCAAATATCTGGTCCCTCAATGCTAGGACGGTTGCTTACCTCCCCTGGTCCATCATGTCCCCCAATGCTGGTTTCTAGTAGCCCAGTTCTTTGTTTTCTCTTAAGGGGGCATTGTACTGGTAGGGTGTCTGGCAAGGACTGACAGTAAATTTTTTTTTTAATAAATTTATTTATTTTTGGCTGCATTGGGTCTTCGTTGCTGCACTCGGGCTTTCTCTACTTGCGGTGAGCGGGGGCTAATCTTCTTTGCAGTGCATGGGCTTCTCATTGCAGTGGCTTCTCGTTGTGGAGCACAGGCTCTAGGCTCATGGGCTTCTGTAGTTGTGGCATGCGGGCTCAGTAGTTGTGGTGCATGGGCTTAGCTGGTCCACAGCATGTGGGATCATCCTGGACCAGGGTTTAAACTCATGTCCCTTGCATTGGCAGGTGGATTCTTAATCACTGCGCCATCAGGGAAGCCCCGACAATCAATTTCAAGTTGTCCAGTAGGACTTATGCCAATTTTACCTTGCATGTACATTGTGCATGTCCATTATTTTATAGAGAACTATAGATGTGATCAATAGTTTCAGGTTGTTTGGATATCATCTTAGTAGAAGCAGGTGATACACAGCATAAAGGCAAGAAACTATTACTTTCTTTTTTCTTTTTTGGCTGCGTTGGGTCTTCACTGCTGTGCGCAGGGCTACTCTTTATCGCGGTATGTGGGCTTCTCATTGTGGTGGCTTCTCTTGTTGTGGAGCACGGGCTCTAGGTGTGCAGGCTTCAGTAGTTGCAGCACACAGGCTCAGTAGTTGCAGGTCATAGGCTCTAGAGCACAGGCTCAGTAGTTGTGGTGCACAGGTTTAGTTGCTCTGCAGCTTAGATGCTTCGCGGACCAGGGATTGAACCCGTGTCCCCTGCATTGGCAGGCGTATTCTTAACCAGTGGGCCACCGAGGAAGTCCCAAGAAACTATTACTTTTAAAGTTACACAAACTGTAATAAAAATTGTCTTCCAAGTATTTACCTTAAACTGGGAAGAGGATCATTCAGAATGGTAATTTGCTTTTTCATATGTATCATAAGGCGGGTTACATTAGAAGACTCATCAGGTATAAAAGCACAGCATTCACTGTGTATGATAGCACAAGTTCCCCCTTTGGAAGCTGTTAGAATACTGAGGGCCATGCAATTCTGTAGGACTGCTTTTCTCATCATGGAACCTTCTTAAGTGAGCAAACTAATGACTTGGTTACTACGATTTAAAGCTTGCTGGGTGAAATTTGTTGAAGGCTGTATATGAGTAATGACATATTCTGTTTCAGGTGAAGGAACAAACATCATGGCCAAATAATCATACCATTGGAAAACTGATTGAACCCAGCATGCCCAGTTAAAGGCAGATTGGCAGGGACTAGTTTCAATGCTACCTGTAGGTGACCTTGAGCCCAAGGGAAACCAATTGTTCATCTTCCTAACCTACCTGGGGATAGCCAATGCTGTAAATTTGTTCCATAAATCGATTGGGTCTTATTAGCGGCTACCCAATATATTTAACTTCTAGTGAAAAGGAGCCTTTATGGACAGGTTCAGAACAGGTATCATTAATTGGCCAGGTAAGAGTGTCCCACTTCACAAGAGTGATATCGGCAGTCACTTGCATGGTACTAGAATTTCTTTCTTCTAAGATAAAATCTCTAAGGCCTTGGAGAGTAGAAATCCACCAAGATAACCCAGGAGCACTGGACATAGGTAACTGACCATTAAGTCCATGCGCCACAGCTACTGAGCCTGCGCTCTAGAGCCCATGAGTCACAACTACTGAAGCCCACACACCTAGAGCCTGTGCTCCGCAGGAAGAGAAGCCACAGTGATGAGAAGCCTGTGCACCGCAATGAAGAGTAGCCACTGCTCGCTGCAGCTAAAAGCCTGCACACATGAACAAAGACCCAACACAGCCAAAAATAAATAAATAAACAAACAAACTAATTAATTAATTAATTAATTAAATTGGCTGTGCTGAAACTTTTCATAAGGAATTTCAGACTGAAGTTTTAAAAGGCCTCTGAAAGCCGGAAAGCCAGGCCAAGGACTTGTCATAGATTTTGCCTATGCTATCTACAGATTTGGGTGAATTCTACTCTTCTCAAGGTCTCCCAAATATTTTGAGATTCCTACACCTGTTAGAAGGTGGTCTTTCTTATTTACCTGGAAAGGCTGCTGTGAACCCTCTAAGTAAGGTACCAGGTTGGGGACTTCCCTGATGGTCCAGTGGTAAAGAATCCTTCTTACAATGCAGGGGACGCGGGTTCAATATGTGGTCAGGGAACTAAGATCCCACATGCCGTAGGGCAACTAAGCCCACGCACCACAACTACTGAGCTCGCACACCTCAACTAGAGTCCACCTGCCGCAAACTACCGAGCCCACACACCCTGAAGCCTGAAAGCCCCAACTAGAGAAGAGAAAAAACCTGCACGTCCCAACTAGAGAAAAGCCCATGAGCCAGAACAAAAGATTCCACATGCCTCAACAGTTCTCGTGTGCCACAACTAAGACCCAACGCAACCAAAAAAAAAAAAAAAAAAAAAAAAGAAGCCGCCCAGTTAAAGGCAGATTGGCAGGGACTAGTTTCAATGCTACCTGTAGGTGACCTTGAGCCCAAGGGAAACCAATTGTTCATCTTCCTAACCTACCTGGGGATAGCCAATGCTGTAAATTTGTTCCATAAATCGATTGGGTCTTATTAGCGGCTACCCAATATATTTAACTTCTAGTGAAAAGGAGCCTTTATGGACAGGTTCAGAACAGGTATCATTAATTGGCCAGGTAAGAGTGTCCCACTTCACAAGAGTGATATCGGCAGTCACTTGCATGGTACTAGAATTTCTTTCTTCTAAGATAAAATCTCTAAGGCCTTGGAGAGTAGAAATCCACCAAGATAACCCAGGAGCACTGGACATAGGTAACTGACCATTAAGTCCATGCGCCACAGCTACTGAGCCTGCGCTCTAGAGCCCATGAGTCACAACTACTGAAGCCCACACACCTAGAGCCTGTGCTCCGCAGGAAGAGAAGCCACAGTGATGAGAAGCCTGTGCACCGCAATGAAGAGTAGCCACTGCTCGCTGCAGCTAAAAGCCTGCACACATGAACAAAGACCCAACACAGCCAAAAATAAATAAATAAACAAACAAACTAATTAATTAATTAATTAATTAAATTGGCTGTGCTGAAACTTTTCATAAGGAATTTCAGACTGAAGTTTTAAAAGGCCTCTGAAAGCCGGAAAGCCAGGCCAAGGACTTGTCATAGATTTTGCCTATGCTATCTACAGATTTGGGTGAATTCTACTCTTCTCAAGGTCTCCCAAATATTTTGAGATTCCTACACCTGTTAGAAGGTGGTCTTTCTTATTTACCTGGAAAGGCTGCTGTGAACCCTCTAAGTAAGGTACCAGGTTGGGGACTTCCCTGATGGTCCAGTGGTAAAGAATCCTTCTTACAATGCAGGGGACGCGGGTTCAATATGTGGTCAGGGAACTAAGATCCCACATGCCGTAGGGCAACTAAGCCCACGCACCACAACTACTGAGCTCGCACACCTCAACTAGAGTCCACCTGCCGCAAACTACCGAGCCCACACACCCTGAAGCCTGAAAGCCCCAACTAGAGAAGAGAAAAAACCTGCACGTCCCAACTAGAGAAAAGCCCATGAGCCAGAACAAAAGATTCCACATGCCTCAACAGTTCTCGTGTGCCACAACTAAGACCCAACGCAACCAAAAAAAAAAAAAAAAGAGAAAAAGGTACCAGGTTGTTTGTCCAGTGGGCTTTATGGTTCCATAAAGTCCACCTTAGTTCTTTAAAGCTGTCTGGTCATATCTGATTTTATGTATTGTCCAAATATGACATTTCAGTCAAAGTTATGGTAATATAACCAATGTTTCCAATTATGTCCTTTTATAAGGAGAACAGATTCTTATTAAACTTATGTACATAAGGTTCCATAAAGTCCACCTTAGTTCTTTAAAGCTGTCTGGTCATATCTGATTTTATGTATTGTCCAAATATGACATTTCAGTCAAAGTTATGGTAATATAACCAATGTTTCCAATTATGTCCTTTTATAAGGAGAACAGATTCTTATTAAACTTATGTACATAACTATATCATCATAAAAATAAGAATGCTCACTGAGAGTTTTCAAATTCTGGAGGGATCAAGAAGACAGAAAAAAATAAATGTTTCAATTCTACTTACAAAGGAATAACTTACCAAGTTGCCTAAGCCGTATTAGCTTTAAGGGAAAGATTTCCTTATGTCTGGAAAACACATATTAAAAACCAGTAATGGGACTTCCCTGGTGGCACAGTGGTTAAGAATCTGCCTGCCAATGCAGGGAACACAGGTTCGAGCCCTGGTCTGGGAAGATCCCACATGCTATAGAGCAGCTAAGCCAGTGCGCCACAACTACTGAGCCTGCGCTCTAGAGCCCGCGAGCCACAACTACTGAGCCCACGTGCCACAACTACTGAAGCCCACGCGCCTAGAGCCCGTGCTCTGCAACAAGAAGCCACCGCAACGAGATGCCCACGCACTGCAACGAAGAGTAGCCCCAGCTCGCTGCAACTAGAGAAAGCCCGCGCACAGCAACAAAGACCCAGTGCAGCCAAAAATAAATTTAAAAAAAAAGCCAGTAATATTTCAGACAAAATCCATAAAATTATAACCATATTCACCAGTTCACTAAGTCCTATGTAACTAATCCTTTTTGTTAACAGTTTTATGAAGCCATACTGTTTTTCACAAGGATTCTTTAATTTCTTACCCAGTTCAGAAGTATTATCTGAAAGTTATGGGAAGCCTGTACTTCTCAAAAAGCTCTATGAATTTTCTTGAAGATGTGGCATTTTTGCAAAGATAACAGAGTAAAACAATGACTGTCTATGAATGGCAAAAGACTTTAAAAGGCATAGTTAAAAATTTGATTACAATGCAATTGACAAAGAAATTTAGTTATTGCTGTGACATACAGCATTTTAAGATACTAATTAGAATTATGATTGATAGCATTATACCAGGACATATCCAACTTTTAGAAATTTTATATAACTTCTAGAATATTTATATTAATGACTTTTTATCCATACAATGCAAGCTAAGAAGTTTTATCTCCACTCAGTTGGCAATGCTTCCCATGTAACCCAACATACTGAATAATGTTAATTAGTTTAATCTGTCTGTCTCTCTCTCTCTCTCTGAGATGCTTCAGGGACCCTCTGAAGCATTCCAGAATTAGCTGAAGGCAGGAGAGAATTTTATGTTTAAAAATGTTCTTGTCCTCCTGTAACAGGGAAGAGCCAAATCATGTTGGATCTGTTTCTTTTAAGCTTTTCTTCCCATTGCTTTTGTTCACTAAAAGGATGTAGTCTAAACACAATGGCCTGCCTCAGGGAACCCTGCCCCTCTGCCTGAATGTTAAACCAGAGTATCTTTGTTTGGGGGAACATCCTGACCCTGTCAACCTGTGGATGGCTGCAAGAAAGAAGAAATGAATACATCATCTCCCTGAGGCTGGCCATTCCAGGGGATATTTGCAAATCTTATGGCCTTTTTACTTACTTCCTTATCTCCTCCCCATCTCTGTTCTATAAAAGAAACTGGCATCCAAACCCCGATAAGATGATTTTTGGAGGCATTAATTTGCCATCTTCTCCGTCTGCCACCTTAAGTCGTATTCCCTGCCTCAACATCTCATCTCCAATTTATTGGCCTGTCGTGCGGTGAGCAGAGTGAGCTTGGACTCGGTAACACTCCCTTAAAATAAAAATAATTCTATTCCATCTATATATCTATAAAAATACACAAATGGTATTGTATGATGGGTATTGTTGTGCATCATGTGTTTTTCACTTTCACATAATTACTATGGAAGTTTTTTTCATACCTATAGATTTATCTCATTGTTTTCAAATGTTGCTTAACATTTTACAGGATGAACTATAATGTATTGAGCTAGTGCCCTGTAAACATCTTTTTAAAAATGTTTATCTTTGGGGTGTAGTGGCATCGTGGGTGACTTTTTCTGTCCTATATTTAGAGCAGCATTAATATTGCTATACCATTTCTATAATTTTTTAATTAAAAAAAAGAACCATCTTTTAGGGTGTGGTTTGTAGTAACAAAATTCAATAGGGGACTCTGGGAGTCAGTAAACACTGAGAATGGGCATTCAAATCCACCCACTCAGGAGTAGATAATGGTCCCTAACTACATTTTCAATAGAGGTCAAAACCAAATTATTGGAAGTTAAGAGGTGAAGATAATTGCCAGGGCAGGTAATTTGTTAGAGGAGTTTGTCAAAGACTGGTGGAAACAGGACAGAATCTTTAAAAAGCAGCAAAGTTGGGCAAAGGCTTTGTTCCAATGTGGAAAGGCACAGACGAAACAGGTGTAAGCTCTGCCTCCTTAGCTATTTTGATTATAAGCCTAAAGAAGGCTTGATTAACAGTGGAGAGTTGGTAGCAGCCTAAGAGACAGCTTTCTTACCTTTTTCTTTTTGTTGTTTTACTTGGTAAAAAGTGAGTGAAGGTAAAGTGGCCTTATAAATTATGCTCTTGCGAGGTCAGTGACAGGGCATTGGGAAGGGGAGGAAGCCACTTGATTGTAAATCCCTCACGTTTCACCCATAAGCAAAATCTAGTTTGTGTCAATCTTGCTCTTTTGAAAACGTGGGCTGTGGGAAAATGTATATTTAAAATCCTGAAATCAGATTTGCCTTGGTGAGGGTCTTTTTGGTTTTGTTTTTTTGGTTATGGGAGGGGGGGGCTTGGACGCGCCAGGCGGCATGCCGGATCTTAGTTCCCCAACCAGGGATCGGACCGAACCCCCTGCAGTGGGGCTGTGGAGTCCTAACCACTGGACTGCCAGGGAATTCCCCTTGGTGACAGTCTTTTGAAGACAACGGAGAGAACAAAATAACCAGAGAATAATGATTAGGTTGATAAACAGAAATGCCTTAGGTAAAATTACTGAGTTTGACAGTTACCCTTTTCCTGTGTGGTTCTGGAAGTAATGTCCTCATCTTTGCTTAGCATTAGGGTTAGCCCTCACGAGGGGGTGGGGGTGAGGGAATTTCCTGCTAGGTCAAAGGGGAATGTGGTACCAGGCCAGTGGAGATATATTTTGGACAAAGCATTGGATCTTAACACACTTCTCAAATCACACCATTGTGGACAGGGAGTGTTGCCTGCTATCCCAGTTCTAGCCACTGCAGCACTGACAGTATGCCCTGAGGGGAATTCAGGATGGAGAAAAACAGGAAGCATTCTGTGCTTTGGATATTGGCCCTAGATAGTTAAGATGCATATCTAAGGAGTAATTTCAATGAACCCAGATTCTTGCATCTTCATAAAATAGAAAAGCACTAAAATCAATTGAGATACCTGTTTTTTGTAATTAGAAGTAATCTTTTGATGTTTCACTACATGTTTGTTTTCCAGCAAAAAACTCATATACCCCGGCTTTTCCCTTACCTCTTCAGAACAGTTCCTCACAGTTTTCTGAGAAGCTGTCTCCCAGGAGGGCTGTAGTCCTCACTAAGAGCTCAGAAACAACTTGAAAGTTTTAGATTGTGCATTTTTCTTAAGCTGACACCATGTAAAGAGCATTCTCTTCTAACACCTAGAACGCTCTCTGTTTAGGCTGAATCAAGGTCTCTGGATAACACTGTGGTGGCCAGGCTGGCTGTGTGTGTGTTGGGGGGTGTGGTGGTCAGAGGAGGGAGGAAAAGTGACTTTTTTCATGTTACATCTTTTGTATCTTTTATTATGAAAATAAATCATTTTATTCAAAAAATTAAGTTGTTTTAAAGACTTGATTGAAGCTGAGAAGAGAAAATTGGTTTTTGTTTTCTGGTCAGCACGGCCTGCTGGATTTAATTCATTTCATTCCTATTTCTTCATTTGCTCTGTGATTTCACAGTGTGAAGTTTCAGTTTAGGGCCCTCTCCCTGAAAACCACACCCCTGACCCAAGTTAACTAATCTAATCTAAACAAATCAATTTATGTGTAACATCTTCTTTTCTTCCACCTCACTTTTTGTTTCCCATCAGCAAACAAAACATCTTGTTAAACAATGATTCTCTACCTCAAGCTTGAGATCTGAGTAACAGGCAGATGCCAGCCCTGCCTGCTATTTATTGCTGCATGACCTTTAGCAGGGCTCTGGTAAAATTCTCTGGAATTTGGTTGCCTCATGTGGGGCCGTGGAAGGTGCACTCACTAGGTCAGAGGTCAAAGGGCGTGGGCTAAATTTTCATTCTGCCACTTTGTTGCTGTGTAAACCTGGGTATGCTGCTTGGCCTATGAGCTTCAGTTTCTAAAAATGGCGATAAATCTTCCTTCCAGGGAGGTTGTGAAAGTGAGACAAGGTATGTAAAAAGGCCTGATGTCCAGGACAACTGGGCTCTCAAGCCATGTTAGTGTCTTTTCCTTCCTCTTCACCTTATTTCCACTTTTGATTTGTTTTAACTTTGTAAAATGGGAATGGTGAACTTTGTAAAGCCTGCCTGTTACTCAGGCCCCCTGCCTTTCATAGTGCTTTGCAAACTGTGAAGCAGAATATGTGATTGTTTTGGCACTAGGCAGACATGGGCCCCAGGCTGTGAATTTCTCTGCCCTCTCTAAATTGTGTTTGAATTCCAGAGGAGAGCTCTGTTTTTCTAGGTGGAAATTAGGTAAACTTTTCCAGGAGCTCGCCCCAGGCAGTAAGCTGGGGGCTGGGAGCTCCTTCTGGAAGACCTTTCCATCATTTTCACAGGGCTCAGCATCACAGAGCCACATGGGGGGAGTCAGGGAAGGGTATTGTTCTTAGAAGCCACCTGGATGCTGGCTTACTCCCTTAGGAGGAGAGAAGCTGCTCAGACCTTTGAAACACATCACTGAAAACCTATTCACACTTATATGGAAGCCAAACGTGAGGATGGCGATGATGATGATGACAATGACTATAATAATGATGATAAACCACACCTGCTCTTCACCATGTATACTGTGCTGTGGGAGAAGAGAGGATGCCCTTAGCCCAGTACTTGATTTGACTTTTTTTTTTGGTGGAGGGGGGTACGCGGGCCTCTCACTGTTGTGACCTCTCCCGTTGCAGAGCACAGTCTCCAGACGCGCAGGCTCAGCGGCCATGGCTCACGGGCCCAGCCGCTCTGCGGCACGTGGGATCCTCCCGGACCGGGGCACAAACCTGTGTCCCCTGCATCGGCAGGCGGACTCTCAACCACTGCGCCACCAGGGAAGCCCCACTTGATTTGATTTTTAAAGCTTTTATTGCATTTCTATCTCCTCTGAAGTTTTATTCCTATGGCACATGGAGGTGTAAAATAAAAGTTTTAAACTTAGACATACTAAGAGGAGGGAAGAGAGAAGACAGTTAAACTAAAAATGAGTAATTTAGTCAATTTAATTAGTTTAGAAAAGAGCCAGAGGTACACATGGAGGTTTAGAAGACTTCATTAAGACACTTGAGGGAGTTCCCTGGTGGCCTAGTGGTTAGGATTCTGGGCTTTCACTGCCATGGCCTGGGTTCAATCCCTGGCTGGGGAATTGAGATCCTGCAAGCCATGAGGTGCAGCCAAAAAAAATAAAAACATAAAATAGACACCTGGCATTGCCACTCAGTGGATTTGTAAACTATATTAAACAAGCAACTCTCCCTGCCCCTCAGTTTCCTTGTCTTAAGATGAGGAGGGGCTTCCCTGGTGGCGCAGTGGTTAAGAATCCGCTTGCCAATGCAGGGGACACGGGTTTGAGCCCTGATTTGGGAAGATCCCACATGCCGCGGAGCAACTAAGCCCGTGCACCACAGCTACTGAGCCTGTGCTCTAGAGCCTGCGAGCCACAACTACTGAGCCCACGTGCCACAACTACTGAAGCCTGCGTGCCTAGAGCCCGTGCTCCGCAACAAAAGAAGCCATTGCAATGAGAAGCCCGCGTACCACAACAAAGAGTAACCCCTGCTTGCTGCAACTAGAGAAAGCCCACATGCAGCAACAAAGACCCAATGCAGCCAAAAATAAGTAAAGAAAGAAAGAAAGGAAGATGAGGAGGATTGGTGAAATGATATCAAACCTTTCCTAGCTCTAACTTTCCTAGGCCAGATGCTTACAAATTGAAGTTCTTTTGTTTCAACCTGTCTTGTTCCATGGACAAGGGGGAGGGAAGAAAGGGTCCTAGTTTTTATAAAGTAGCATATGCCAGGCTCCACATGAGGGATTTTGTTTACATTAATGTATACATTAAATCCTAGCACAGCATTGCTCTGTTAATTTGACCAGTGGTCTTAAAATGGGGGGTGGGAATGCATGCCAATTGTACCATCCCAAGGTTCTCTTATTTCTATCTTATCAAGAAAACAAGAAAGTAATTAATAAACAGAAATGGGTAGACAGAAGTGTGTATATATATGTGTGTATATTTATCATGAATAACATATATATAAATTATATATTTATATGTGGTACATAATTTAAATTTTACACTGGGGTGCAAAATTAAAAAAAAAAGGAGTTGAAACATTATACTAGACACTGGAAATAAGATTATTACTGTTAATCTACCAAACAGATATTTTACTTGGGGGAAATTGAGAGTTCGTAGTATGTCCAAATGAAGTTTCATGTATAAATCACAGGTGAGCTGTTTCTTAATCCATCCTTTCTGTCCTTCCTTCCCTACTTCCCTGGTGGTCCAGTGGTTAAGACTCCATGCTTCCAATGCAGGGGGCAATTACACATGTAATTCACTAAATCATTCTCATTGTAAAAGAATAAAAAAACACAGAGCAAAGCCTTCTGGGCCATTCTCCACTCTGCCCTCCTCCCCGCCCCCAGTCCCTGAACTTACCCTCCTACCCAGTCCTCTCCCCAGAGATAACTACAATTATCATTTAGATGTATAATCCAGCCCTATAAAAAGTAAAGTTTCCTCATTGCTATCCTTAAGTTGTTGCTTTAAGAAAAAAGAGGCGGGAAAGAGGAAGGGGGAAGTGGGACTCAGTAACCTACAAAACGTTTTAGGCAGGACGCTTTTCAAAACCCAAGAGCAGAACTGGAACTTGAACCGCACGTGGTTTCCAACATGAGCATCTGGCCACCTCCACCTTGGTAAATACTGCTGATTGACTGACTCTGGCTCTGGCCCACCTGCCAGTGATGGCCAAACACAGGAAAGCTGACAAATCAATAGCATCTTTCATTTTTTAATTTTTATTCTTTATATTCATCAGTCCCTCGTACTCTGATGATTGCCGAGAATAGGAGATTCTCTTACACACAGTAGCAGGGAGGCAGTTTCTATCTTCTTTCCTTTCTAAAGGACAATGTCAAGGACATGTTGAGGCCAGGTCAGTAAATGTTACATCAGAGATACTGCTGCTATATTTACTCCCACTTGCCTTTCAAGCAAAGCAATTTATATGTTGAAAAACAGCAGAGACAAACTGACCTGGTTATCTTCAGAGAAAGAAAACATTGAATTTTAAAGCTGTGTATGAACTTACATTGCAGTAAATTTCTCTGGGGGCTGAATTTCTTTTTTCTCTCTTTTTCCACTTTTTAGAATTCTCTCTGAGGAGAGAGTTAAAGAGACATGCTACTCCATCCCAGGCCTACAGACCTGCAGTTGCTATCCAGGGTTTAATTCATTCTAGGCTGTCACCATAGCCTTGAGATGAGAGAGACTAAACAGACAGGAGAATGACAAGTAGAATTACCGCTGGATTTGCTTTGGTCTGGAAGTTACCATATCAGCTTCTGTCCCACCCCCCACCCTGAAACCCCCTCTGGACCAATTATTTTTATTCTTCAAACCTCAGTTTTCTGCTCAGTAAAATAGAAAGAATCAATTCTGTTTCACTTGGAGGGGTATTGTTAGGAGAATGAATAAATATGAATAAGGTCTTGTGGGGAAAGGAAGGTTATTCAGCACTGATTCAATTCAACAATCATTTCTTTTTTTATTGAGGTATAGTTGATTTACAATGTTGCGTCAATTTCTGCTGTACAGCAAATCGATTCACCTATATATATATATATATATACATATATATTTATTTATATGTACATTCTTTTTTTTTTTTAACTCTTTGGCCATGCAGGATTTATGCAGGATTTTAGTTCCCCAGCCAAAGATCAAACCTGTGCCCGCTGCATTGGAAGTGTGAGTCTTAACCACTGGACTGCCAGGGAAGTCCCTATACATTTTTTTGTATATTCTTTTCCATTATGGTTTATCAAAGGATATTGACTATAGTTCCCTTTGCTATACAGTAAGACATTGTTGTCTATCCATTCTATATATAATAGTTTGCATCTTCTTACCCCAAACTCCCACTCCATTCCCCGCCCCTCCCCTTGGCAGCCACAAGTCTGTTCTCTATGTCTGTTGAGTCTGTTTCTGTTTTGTGAATAAGTTCTTTTGTGTCATATTTCAGATTCCACATATAAGTGATATCATATGGTATTTGTCTTTCTCTTTCTGACTTACTTCACTTAGTATGATAATCTCAGTTGCATCCATGTTGCTGCAAATGGCATTATTTCATTCTTTTTTATGGCTGAGTAGTATTCCATTGTGTATATGTACCATATCTTCTTTTATCCATTCAACTGTCAATGTACATTTACATTGTTTCCGTGTCTTGGCTATTGTGAGTAGTGCTGCTATGAATATAGGGGCGCATGTATCTTTTTGAATTATGGTTTTGTCCAGATATATGCCCAGGAGTGGGATTGCTGGATCATATGGTAACTCTATTTTTAGTTTTTGAGGAAGCTCCATACTGTTTTCCATAGGGGCTGCACCAACTTACATTCCCACGAACAGTGTAGGAGGGTTCCCTTTTCGCCACACCTTTTCTAGCATTTGTTATTTCAACAGTCATTTCTTGAGTACATATTAAGTGCTGGCAGAGAATACCATCCAGAGTAAAACATTGTACCTACCCTTAAGCAGTTAACAATCTGATAACTGGGGAAAAAAAAAAAACAAGTTTACAAAGAACCTTAACCTCAGGCAGCAAATGATAAATTACAAATGAGGGAATAGGAGAGGATTAGGGGAAGTTTCAAAGGGAGAAGCTGCATTGAGATGAGAGATAAGAAGAGGACATTCCAGATAGAGAAGAAAGAATAAAGAAAGGTGTGGAGGAGGCAAAGCTCAGGATGAATTCAGGGGACAAGGAGTACAGCAATCTGGCATACGTCAGGGAGCCATGGATGGCAAGCTGGGTTCATATTGGAGAGGTTAAGAAGTCTATACTTAATCCTATAGGTGTCACAGAAGTTTCGTTGAGGAAAGACACGATTAAAGTACTGCTTTAGGGCAATTACTATGGTGGCTGGGGTATGGGTTGGGGAGGGGCAGCTTGGAGGGGTAAAAGGAACAGGTGAGGGTGATGGCAGAGCATCACAAAATCTTCCTTGACCCACAATGAATCTCTGCATCATATGCTGTAAAGAAAGAACTTCCCTCCTAGTATTTACATATTCAGCATTTACACTCACCCCAGTTTGGTTTTGGTGGGTCTCTTTTCCAAGCATGACTCCTGGCTCCCCATTCAGGGGGTGCTTCCTGAGAACAGGGCCTTTATTTGTTCTCTTCCTCTTTCTCCTCTCTGTGCCAGCAGCCCCAATGGCCTCTACGCTATGGCCAGCCATAGCCCTCACTCAGGGTGGAAAGACTGGCACTTTCTTTCTGCTTTTGTTTTAGGCATTTTTTAGCATCAACCAGGACATCCAATGAATTCAGAGGGTAAAAAGGGGAAATAATTAGTAGGCAGATGAGGGAAGAGGAGATGTACCAGTGTCATAGTGAAAGACTAAGCTTTGGTTATGGTCCTTTCAAGAAAAATTTAAGACAGCATTTGTTGAGCATTATTATATATCTTGTATTTCGCATGCATTATCTCATTGCATTCAGTCGGCAATCCTATGAGATAGTTACTGTTATTTACAAATGAGAAAACTGAACAGAAAAGTTCGATAATTTGGTCAATAGCCCATAACAAGTGACAAAGTCAGAATTTGAATCATGTTTCTCTGCCCATTATCTTTTTTTTTTTTTTTTTTTTTTTTTTTTTTTTTTTTTTTTTTTTCTTCACAGAAAATGTAAAGAGATGCACAGAAAGATACTTAAAATTCTTACAACAAAATACTATTTTAAGCATTCATTAACTGAAAAATAAGCAATATCACACAGCTTATATTAAAAACCGATATAAGCTGTTTTTAACTTTTTACTAGACCAATTTGTCTAAGGAACTCTTTTAAGCATTGGTTTAGTAAACTAAACCAATGATTGTATTTCTGTGAGTATTTGAAGGTGATATTGTATTTTGGCACTCAAATATATATTTGTACCTTAGGGCTTTTACTGATTAAAATTGCCTTCCAAATTTCTTAAAATTAGTGATTTTTCTGAAGCAAAAATATTTATCACGTCATGTTTATAAAAATTTTAAAATCACTTACTTTATAAATTTTTTTTTTTTTTTGCGATATGTGGGCCTCTCACTGTCGTGGCTTTCCCGTTGCCGGACGCGCAAGCTCAGCGGCCACGGCCCACGGGCCCAGCCGCTCCGCGGCATGCGGGATCCTCCCAGACCGGGGCACGAACCCGCGTCCCCTGCATCGGCAGGCGGACTCCCAACCACTGCGCCACCAGGGAGGCCCCTCTGCCCATTATCTTAACCACTATAGTCTATTGGTCCTGCATTGTGGACCTAGAGGTCAATTCGTTCTTCAGTCCATACCCTCCTCCTCCAGTACAAAGGCACTGTTGCTTGAATGTATACTGAGGGAGTTGATCCCTTCAGGGTTAAGACTTTGTTACTGGAGATTAAATTGCAAAGCCCTAACCTTTTCAATGCTAAGTAGCTCTCAGGGGGATCTCAATGCTTGGAAAGATTTTAGCCTGCCAGACAAATGTCATTTATTAATTAATTCCATTTCCCATAAGACAACAAGACCTCCTACACTGAGTTGATGGGACTCCAGACCAAAAAAAACAAAGAAATCAGAGTAGCCTAAAGAGAACTGACAATTTCTATCAGGCTCCTTTGAAATGAAGAGAAGAGCTCTCAGGCCTCCTTGGAACCTCAGGGTAGTGGCCTGTGGGATAGTGAAAACTGAACCCCTGCTGGAAATCCCTGCTCCCACCATTTCTGTTAGATTTGCTTGAGTGTCTGGCATTTTGGAGATTTGATGGGAAGGGAGCTGCGAAAGGGAAGAGAGCAGAGCACCTGAGGAATGAGGGAGGGAGGAAGGGACGGTGAGAGAGAGGGAAGGAGAAATTAAGGGGAAGAGAGACTCTGGGTATTCTCCTGGCTTGAGAATGATGCCTGTAGCTTTTAGCTAATTAACTAAATTAGAGCCTGTTTTGGTTCAGTTGAGAAGGCAGTGTGATAGGACCTAAAGATCGTGGATTCTTTTTTTTTTAAAAAAAAAATTTATTTATTTATGGCTGCGTCAGGTCTTAGTTGTGGCACGCGGGATCTTTCTTGCCCCGAGGCCTGTGGGACCTTAGTTCCCCAACCAGGGATCAAGCCCGAGTCCCCTGCATTGGAAGGTAGATTCTTAACCACTGGGCCAGCAGGGAAGTCCCAAAAGTGTGGATTCTGAAGAGAGACACATTTGAATTTCAAGTCCTGCTTTTTTCACTACCTGCATAACTTCTGAATCTCATGGAATAAAATAGCTCTTTCTTAGGATTGTTATACATGAGAGCAGATAAGTTTTAAAAATTCCTGCTATTAATAGGCATTAAATGAAGGCCATTTATTCAAAGTCTTGAGAACTACCATTTTGTCTTAATTTAAGAAGCCTCAGAATTAAACAATTTGCATAATTCACACCTTCTTTTGAATTTCAAGTCTGTTATCTCTAAGAAATAATTGTTGAATTAAACTAGAAAGACCTCAGATATTTTTAGGAGATGATAGTGGTCAGCCAAACAGAAGAGCATGACCTTAATGAATTTGCTGATCCACAGGAAGACAGAATGTTGACAAAGCCACCAAATTGTCAGAAGTTTTCATTTAGCTTTTCTAACATCATCTCTATCAGTTTTAGACCAAAATGTAATTCTTTTTAACCAAGGATCACCAAGAATGAACTAAGTTTCATTGTTTCAAGTTAGATCTTGAGACAAATATTTCTGGGGGGCTTGGGGGGGGCTGAGGGGCACCAGCCGTCTCACGGGATCCTAGTTCCTCATCCAGGGATTGAACCCGCACCCTCAGCAGTGAAAGCTTGGAGTCCTAACCACTGGACCACCAGGGAATTCCCCCCAATTTTTGTTTATTTCTGTTTTTAAGAGTTCTCATTCCAAGATCTTCTGGGTTGGAAGCTTGATATTTCAAGGTCCTAGTTTTCTGTTGGAAGCTTTTTCCTGACTTTCCTGTTTTGTTTTGTTTCTTCGCCTGAGGCCAGATGCTGAGCTCTAGTGCCAGGGTCTTATCCAAACACATGACCCTATTTCTCTAATATCTCCAGGGGATGTGGGGAGGAAGCAATCGGGGGAGGCTGGCTCTCAAGCACTACTGCAAGTGCCTCCTAAGCAAGGCTATTGTGTTGGTGGGGGGTTGTTTTTGTTTTTTTAAATATTCCCAAGTAATAACAACATTTGCATATTCAATAGCTATTCTTGCTGGATTTCTGAGTTCCTTAATTTCAAAAAGTGTAAAATAAAACCATGTACCTCCATTGTAACCAATTTCAAAATTCAAGGAATGAGCACGATAGGTGTGTGTGCTCTCTTCCCTGTCCCACATGGAGACCTGTCCCCTTGGAAACTGGTTTGGTCAGGTAGGGGTGGATGGATATCTTTGTCTCTCCAGTTCAGGTATTACCCAGGGATGGGAGTTGAAAATCAGTGAAATGTGTCAGATTTCCCTAAAAGTAGTTAGGAATTCTACACATTAATGTAATAAAACAGAAAGACCGTCACATGGTCCAGCAGGGTCTCCGCCTGAGACCTCTTTCTTAACATTTTCATTTGGTTAGAGTCAGCTCAGACATCCCCGCCTCAGGGAAGCCTTTCCTATCACCTCTCCAATCACTCTGGGTTAGGGGTAGGCTCAAACTTCCTTCTCACACTGTCTTAACCTCTGTGTAGCATTGTCATCCACTGATTACAAGTTGATTCCCTTGCCAGAGCATTTGTTTCTCAAGAGATTGTTTTCACTCCATCTATAGAAAGTAGTGGAGGACCTGGTATATGATAGATTTTTTTTTTTTTTTTGGCTGAGTTGGGTTTTCATTGCTGTGAGGGCTTTCTCTAGTTGCGGTGAGCCGGGGCTACTCTTCATTGCGGTGCGTGGGCTTCTCATTGCGATGGCTTCTCTTGTTGTGGAGCACGGGCTCTAGGTGCATGGGCTTCAGTAGTTGTGGCATGCAGTCTCAGTAGCTGTGGCTCATGGGCTCTAGAGCGCAGGCTCAGTAGTTGTGGCGCGCGGGCTTAGTTGCTCCGCAGCATGTGGGATCTTCCCGGACCAGGGCTCAAACCCGTGTGCCCTGCATTGGCAGGCGGATTCTCAACCACTGTGTCACTAGAGAAGCCCTGTGATTGATATTTAATACCACTTTGCTCATGGAAGGAAGGAAGGAAGGAAGGAAGAAGAAAATGCATTTTGCATTCCCAGTTCATTAAAGTTTATCTATTTACTAGGTCTCTTCATTAAAGTTTATCTATTTACTAGGTCTCTTCAATCTGGCACTGAATAATTGAGAACGGCGGGCTTTCATACACCAAACTAACATATTTAAAAAATTCTCCCTTTCCAATCAAAGCTTTTGCTCATAGTCAAGTCTAGCTCCCTGCAAGAAAAGTTGAGTGTTCTAATTCTGGTATTGATGCTGGTGGTGACTTGGGCTTTCATTTTGTTTCAGTTTGTTCATCTGTAAAATGAGTCTGTGTTTCAAAAATGTGAGTTGTAATCCATTAGTAGCTTTTCTTATCAATTTAGTGGGTGGCAACTGGCATTTTAAAATTGAAATCATAGTGTAATTGTTTGTGGTAAGGTAAGGATTGCTTCATGAAACTTAAGGTTTTGGTTATACTCTATGTATGCAGGCACTAGGTTGTGGTGTAAAATGTACTTCTTACTGTATTATCACAACAAAAAATTTGAAAAGAATTGAATTGGATGATAAATGAAGCCCCTCTAATCTTAATCTGTGTGGCAGGACTGCAGCGTAACTACTAAAATAGTGGGGAAAGAGCGGCTGCCAAGAATTAAAGAGAGATCAGAACAGTTCAAAACAGTAAG
Source organism: Lipotes vexillifer (assembly GCF_000442215.2). Classification (NCBI taxonomy): domain Eukaryota; kingdom Metazoa; phylum Chordata; class Mammalia; order Artiodactyla; family Lipotidae; genus Lipotes; species Lipotes vexillifer. Next base: position 548,271 of record NW_006786594.1, read on the forward strand.
CAAACTATAGAACAGGAGGGACTGACAGAAGAGCACCAGAAAGGTTCAACATAGAAATCCTTCAGAGAATTGTGCAGTTTGGCCCTTCCCACCTTCTGAGCCTTAAATCTCTGACCTGTCTGTTGCCTTTGTTTCTATGAGTTGGGAAGAACAGTGGTATTTTCATGAGCTGCTCCCTCTGGCCCCGCCCTTACACTTCTCCTCTGCTTATATATTATAACTCCTCTTCTTGCCTCTCGGCAGCTCTTCCCCGCCCTGATGCACCCACATGTGTGTGCTCGCACCTCTTTCTGTTCATGCTTGCGGGTCAGCCGCAGATACCCCACACGGAGTGAAGAACTGTGTGTCAGAATGTGGGGTCTGCACAGGGTGGGTGAAGGGGTGGAGTGATTCCCTCAGCATCCCAAATCTTCCCGAGAAGGCAGATCAGTATAAATTCAAAACACATATTTTAATCCCAAACACTGTTTCAATTCACATTAGAAGAATGTATCAGGGCTTCCCTGGTGGCGCAGTGGTTGAGAGTCCGCCTGCCGATGCAGGGGACACGGGTTCGTGCCCCGGTCTGGGAAGATCCCACATGCCGCGGAGAGGCTGGGCCCGTGAGCCACGGCCGCTGAGCCTGCGCGTCCGGAGCCTGTGCTCCGCAACGGGAGAGGCCGCAACAGTGAGAGGCCCGCGTACTGCAAAAAAAAAAAAAAAAAAAAAAGAACATATCAGTATTTATTATTATTAGTTTTTAATCAAGAGGCATCATGAGCTTTAGAAGTTTGAGAATCACTGGTAAATAGAGTCAAAAGTGCCTCCCATTACCCACCAACTCCAATCACCTGTCTTTGTTTCAGGCTATTAAGGCCAGCCAGCATCAAGGAGATGCAACTAGAGAGAGATGGAAATGGGTCTTAGAAACCCTGCTGCAGAATGACTGATGGGAAGGGTTTGGGACACAAAGCAAGGACAGTTTGATTTCTAAAGTCCGTTGTAGTTATCAGATTCTTAAAAATTAAGATTTTTAGGATTTAATGAACAAATGAGAAGTGAGAGGAGATTTTAGCAGGTACCTACTCTGTTTTGTGACTGGGGGGCCCAGCCTCAGGACAAGGAGACAAGAGACCTTGGTGTATAAGCCTCAGCTCCCTATTCTGGCTATGTATGCTTCTGGACAGTGCTTAGCTGAAACCCATGAAAGAATGGATTGTTCTCAATGCTTGTGTCAGGAAAACATGTTATGGACCATCCCTGCAGATTCTTCAGCAAGCTCTGAGTCACTGCTAAAAATTAAAGGTGGGTGGGCTGAATGCTGGCATCCCAGGGTTTCAGTCCTTTGCAACTGACCAATCAGATAACCTTTGACATCTGGCTTGACCTCTCTGTTTCTTACTCTTCCTTTTCTGTTAAATGAGTATTCAGGTAAGCAATAAAGACTTCCACTGCCAAGCACTTTTTAAGGTAACTTACATAAGTTAAAAAGTGGTAGTAGTAGAAAAAGTAGTAGAAATGGAAGAAGCAGGATATTATTATTTTATAAATTAGAAAACTGAGGCACAGAAAGTTTAAATACCTTGCCCAAGGGTAACCAGGGATTTGTGTACGTGACTGAGTCTACAACCACCTGAGTCTGGGTGACTCCAAGGTGAGTAATCGGTGTTGGGTGCTGGGAGCTGGGGTGAAAGGGGCTAAGGAGGAACTGAAGACTGGTCTGGCCCTGCCCTGAAGAGTCTTGGAGTGGTGCTGAGTCACAGCCCTTCTAGGTTCCCCCTCTGGAAATGTCTTTAGCCTAGAGCTGGAGTCCTCAAATGTTTTTGCTCCTGTATCTTTCTGAAAGAGTTTTGAAAAACCATACATCTCTTTGTACATATTAAACTTGACATCTAACGTTTTTCATTGTAAGCTTAAAGACTTGTAAGAGTTGTAAAATATAATTACTGGCTTTTGTAAATATCAATATAATAAAACTATGAAATTATTCTTTTAAGTAAATCTAAAGGATTCATAGAAATATAATAGTAGCTTGATATTACCATCATCAATTTCGCTAATTCATACTAAACTCTCTAAATTGGAAGTTTTATATTTTTTTCTTTGAAATCATATTTTGATTCCTCTTTCAAGTAATCTTGTCTTAATATAATTTGGTAATTGAAAGCATTTTACTGATTCTCTATTATACATACTTTTCTGCAACAAAAATACATAAATTGACATTCATTTAAAGATATTTCCAGGGACTTTCCTGGTGGTCCAGTGGTTAAGACTCTGTGCTGCCAGTGCAGGGGACCCAGGTTTGATCCCTGGTTAGGGAACTAGCTCCCGGATGCCTCAACTAAGAGCCCGCATGCCGCAGCCAAAGATCCCGCACCTGGCAATGAAGATCCCGCGTGCCGCAACTAAGACCCGATGCAGCCAAATAAATAAGTAATTTTTTTTAATAAGTTAATTTATTTATTTACTTATTTATTTTTGGCTGCATTGGGTCTTCATTGCTGCTTGCAGGCTTTCTCTAGTTGCGGCCAGCGGGGGCTACTTTTCGTTGTGGTGTGCGGGCTTCTCATTGTGTTGGCTTCTCTTGTCGCAGAGCCGGGGCTCTAGGCACGTGGGCTTCAGTGATTGTGGCTTGCGGGCTCTGGAGCACAGCCTCAGTAGTTGTGGCCCACGGGCTTAGTTGCACCGTGGCATGTGGGATCTTCCCTGACCAGGGCTCGAACCTGTGTCTCTTGCATTGGCAGGTGGGTTCTTAACCACTGTGCCACCAAGGAAGTCCCAGTAAATATTTTTTTTAAAAGCTATTAAAAAATATTTCCACTGACAGAAGGTTCTAATTATTTAAAAAACATTACTGTTACTAATAGCATTTATCAAAACAACAGATATTACAAATCTTTATAATTAATTAGTAAGCATTATTACTATTTAATACTTATAATTAGTAAGAAGTGAAATTTTATTGAGAATTTGTCTCTTGAGATGGAAAGAATGGGGAGGTGTTTATGGTTCCTTGGATTAAAATAATTGTGGAATTGTCCCTTTGATGTCCCAGAGGATTTTATACCTTAGAGCAATGAATGCATCATTTGGCAGGATTAGAGAACAGGGAAAGGTAAACTTTTTTTTTTGAAGTGGCCAGAGGGCAATTGAGAAAGAGATAAGGAAAAGAAAATCAGGGCTGCAGATGTCCTCTGAGGCACACCAATTTTAGGGAAGAACATGAATGAAAACTGAGGACCTGGAAATTGAGTCCTTTGAAACCACTATGGTCCTGTACCCTTTGGAAAGGATTTACATGCCTGAACCCCTAGCAGCCCTGTCGATCTCCATGTTAACTGGGTTCCCGCATGTGCCCAGGGGAAGAAACTGGGTCATGGTAGCCATAACCAAACAATGCTCTTTGTGTCCTAGCCAGTGTATTTAAACAACCTACCCCTCCTTCAAGGTACTCCTGAGTCATTCTGGAGTCACTGGGCGTGGCTTTCTTGTGCTCACAAACTGGTCTGCAGGGCCCTTTTGTGGTTTCTGCCCATTTTGCTTATGTTCTACAGTCTGGCACAGCAAGCTGCTAGCCCTTTGGATGCCAGAGCCAAGTAGATGGTCACATGAGAAAGCTGAGCATCAGACCCTAGATCCATAGGCCTCTTCTGGCTCACACAGTGGCCTCCAGAGGGAAAAGTGACCCCACCCCCCCTAGTGTCTTTCCTGGGATAGAGGGAGTCTTTGCAGGGAAAGTACCTCCTGCTGACAGTTCTTACAGGAGTTTGTGAAACAAACCTTCCCATTTGGTCTCCTTTTAGGTTTAGTAGTGGTGATAAATGCCCAAAGTGGGCTGAAGTACCAGGCGCTCTGAAATGGGACCCTCATCCCAGCCTGCATTTTATATTTCAGCATTTCCCCAATTCTCTTCACATCCCAATACTCAAATGGCTCCTTCTCTTGCCCTTGACCTTTTGTCTCCTTGGTGAACTCATATTTACTCATCAAATCTCAGCGCAATTTCTTCTTTCAGGATGCCTTGCCTTCCCTTTCCTCTGATGGTCTCAAGGGTTTTTTGCTATCTCTCTGCTCTTACTACATTTTGGTAACATTTGCTCTTACATACTTGTTAGTTTTTCTCTCCAATTAAACTATGGGCTCCTTAAGGACCAGGACTAGGTATATCAGAGTTTTCTCTGTTATCTTTCGGTACACAAACAGGAGTAGCTCTCCTTAAGTCACTCTACTAGATGCTTTTAAGTGCTCAGCTCTCTGGAGGATAACCAGCTTATTCCACAACCTCTGTGACTACAGAGGTTCTGGAATTTGGAGGATGCTGAGGAGGGGACAGAGGCCTCTGGGCACAAGCTATTGAATACAGCCAGGCTTGTGTAGATAGAGTCTCCAAACCCTGTCTACTGTGAAGGAAGGGCCTATGGGATTCTCTTGCCCTGTTGGCATGAAAGAAACAGTTAATGGGGAACCAGCCTATTATCTGAACTCAGCCCCCTCCAAACAATGCTCTGCTTGATACAGTCTCTGCTCCTTTTCCAAAGGGAGGGAACCGCAGTAGGCTGAGCTATGAGATCTTCTGGCCTGGATTTGGAAGGATCTGGACTGCCTGTTCTAAGGGAGTTCGCTTTATCAGGATTTTATTCAAGCAAGCCCCTGATGCAGATCTGTATAGTCTATTCACTGCATTTGATGTACAGCAGTGCTACTCAAGATGTGGTCTACCACTGGCAGCATTAAAATATCTTGGGAGTGTTAAGAGTGTAAATTCTTGGGCCCCTCTCCAGACCTACTAAATCAGAATTCCTCAGAGAGGCCCTGGAAGCTGTGTTTTAACAAGCTCTCCTGATGATCTTGATGTACACTAAAATTTAGAAAGTACTGTTACATTGGATACACACACACATTCCTTCCCTCTCTCTCTCTCTCTCTCTCTCTCTCACACACACACACACACACACACACACACACCAGCTGCCTACAGCTCCTACAGCTGTTAATGCCACTTGGTCATTTCCCTGTGGTTTCCCTCATCAGAGCCCTGGGATTTGTTTTTCTCCACTGTGGATCTTGTTCATTTCCTGCTGCTTCCAAGGGGTTGGGAGAGGAAAGAGCCAGCATGAAGGCAGGAGGGAGGAGGAAGGGGTTAGCTAAGGCAGTGGAGCTTTCAAGAATGAAAAGGAAAATGCTTAGTGACAATGTTCCTTTGTAAAGGGGTAGCTTTATGATGTAGCTGCAAGTCATTAGCGATCGGGCGCGCGCGTGTGCGGGCGCGCGGCGAGAGTTGACCCGGTCATTCTCCAGGGCCAGATCGCCCTCTGCTGCCGACTGATAAATAATACTCCGTGACTCAGGGACTGCCAAGGAAAAGAGGAAGAGTCCCTGGGGCTGGCTGGCTGGGGTGGGAGAGAGGACGTGACTAAGGCCAAGAGGTCACAAAGTCACCACTTCAGGCAGTAGGATAATCTTGTTCCAATCTTGTTTGCAGGAAGGACGGAGAAGCCAATTCCGTGGGTGTTTCCAGGACCCATCCAACAAACAGTGGGGTTCTGCCGAGATCTCCACCGGCTTCCGTGATTACATGGCTCCCGTGATTACAAACTCTCAGCTTGATTTGGCTCTGCAGCCACTCGGGTGTTTAAAATAGGAAGAGGGATTAAAATAAAAAACAAACACGAAAAATTTTTGGTGTGAAGGCATCTAGGGGCAGTTGGTCAAGGCTCAGACTTTTAAAAAAATCTCATTTTCTCAGTCTCTTTTTTCCTTTTGTCTTCATGAAAGCATTATGTCTTTCTATCTTTCTTCCCTTGCCGGGGAACACCTACACCACAGATGTGGAATCAGCCATTCTTTATTGCTCCACTTTATTGCTGTTAGGAATTATGGTTCATGCAGGTCACTGGTGAAAAGAGCAAAGATTTGTTCCTGGAATAAAAGCTCAGGCACAGCAGTTGTTCCTGCCAACCACTGGGCAGTGACCCATTTCCTCCTGGTTCTTGTTTTTGCCACTTCCCAGCTGTGACTGGAGCCAGGCACCCATAGGCCATTGCCTCCATATCCCCAACTCTTGGGACTTCTGCAGGTTATAGGACTCCTGCTGGGGAGATACCATGAGGGTCCAGTCCAGAAAATTACTTAAACTGCCCTAAAAGGGGGTAGGTGGAGCAGAGGAAGGGAGGAAAAGGAGAGGGTGGGAGATTAGGGAGATGTCGAGTGGGGGTGGGAGTGTAGGTGGGGAGGAGATGAGGGCAGCAGCCAAAGTTTTCAGAATGTTCTGGTATCATGGAACATTCTGGCCTCTCCCCAAAACATCCTCATGTGCAGAGTAAGTCTATGTGATTCCAAGTCCCTCAGCCAAAACACCTCTTAGATAAATCTTTGGTTGTTTTCTTGGTTTTTGGTCTACTTGCGACCAAATATCTGGATCTTTAGATAACCACATTTCGATGGTGGGATCTCTGTGATCCCAGATATATGCTGGTTATCTATTTGTATTAAAATCAAGGCACTTTGGGCTTCCCTGGTGGTGCGGTGGTTAAGAATCCGTTTGCCAATGCAGGGGACACGGATTTGAACCTTGGTCTGGGAAGATCCCACATGCTGCAGAGCAAGTAAGCCCCTGATCCACAGCTACTGAGCCCGCATGCCACAACTACTGAAACCCACGCACCTAGAGCCTGTGCTCTGTAACAAAGAGAAGCCACCGCAGTGAGAAGCCCGTGCACCGCAACAAAGACTAGCCCCCGCTCGCTGCAACTAGAGAAAGCCCACGCAGCAACGAGACCCCACATGGCCAAAAATAAATTAAAAAATAATAATAATATAAATTAAAAAAAATCAAAGCACTTTATACACTGCCTTGTGGTTACAGTACTTGAAGGACAATTTCATCTCTCATAAGTGATCTACTTGGTTGTCTTCATTGTGAGCAGGGTTGCATCTCTGGAGCAGTTTGTGCCTGGAGTTGGACCAGAATTCTAAGTACAAGGGGCATAATCGTAGACACTTTGGCTGGTGAGAGTGATCTGGTCTCTGCAAACATAGGCAGCTAGGGAGCTGGGTAGAGGAATTGTTCATAGAGGGTGTGATTGTAACAATGTATGGTGGTTAATTGTAACCAGAATTATTGTGGTGATCATTTCACAGTATACACAAATAGTGAATCATTATGTTGTATACCTAAAATGAATATAACGTTTTATATATATGCCAATTATATACCAATTTAAACAATGGAGAGTGTGAGTAGCTACATAATATGCAAGGTTCATGGCAAAATGAAAATACAGGACCTCTTTTTTTTTTTTTGCGGTACTGGACCTCTCACTGTTGTGGCCTCTCTCGTTGCGGAGCACAGGCTCCGGACGCGCAGGCTCAGAGGCCATGGCTCACGGGCCCAGCCGCTCCGCGGCATGTGGGATCTTCTTGGACCGGGGCACGAGCCCGTGTCCTCTGCATCAGCAGGCGGACTCTCAACCACTGCGCCACCAGGGAAGCCCAACAGGACCTCTTGTTCAAAAATTTATTAAGAATTTCAAGATGGCAACTGCAGAACATTAAATGTGGGCCCCTTGTAAGTGTGCAGGCCTGTGTGATTGCACAGGTTGAAAGCCCATGGAGCCACCTCTGGTAGAGGCTCCCCTTGGGAGGGTGTGGACTAACAAATTCAAAGAGCTGTGATATGTCCCCTCCAGTTTAGGTGTCTCCCCATTTCAGTGTCATGCCTTATGTGAGACTTAAGGCTTCTGTCACACTTTTTTGACACCCACTTGCTGGTCTTAGCTCTATTTTGGGGAGGGAAGGGCAGAGCCTGTGTCCATGTTGGGGAGACACACCTTGGGGAGAGCAGCAGCAATATCCAGTGTTGGGGAGGAGATAGTGCCCGGATGGCATCCTTTGGCCTTGGAAATGTGGAACAGCTGCAAAGGTAGCAAATGTACCTGGCGAGGAAACCTGCAAATGCCAGGATCATGTTGGCTTTCTTCCGTGATTCCTGTCACAAACAAACAAGAAAGAAAAGTGGGATCCAGGGATTTCCCTGGTGGTCCAGTGGTTAAGACTCCACGCTCCCAATGCAGGGGGCCCGGGTTCCATCCCTGGTCAGGGAACTAGATGCCACGTGCATGCCACAACTGAGAGTTCGCATACCACAACTAAAGGAGCCCGCATGCCGCAACTGAAGATCGCGTGTGCCACAACTAAGACCCGGAGCAGCAAAATAAATAAGTAAATAAACATTTTTTAAAAAAAGAGAAGTGGGATGCAATGAGAATCAGCTTCTCATATTCTAGAGAAGACGACTTGTAGTCATTGTAATGTGTATATTTAAGAAGCGTGACCTGATTCTCTAGTCTTGGGCTAATGAAGTCTCGGGACACGTTGGTTTGCATAATCAGGCGTAACTGGTATGACATGCCTTGTAGCTTAGGGTATAAATATAGTCTCATCTTTTAATTTTCTATTTATCACCTAGCCCCTAACTTTCTTTAGTGGCAGGAAGTCCAATATCTCCTTGGAGACCTTCCCACCACCCTTCTAAGTTGTTCAAGAAGGTCTTCTGTAGATCTGGCCAGGTCCTTACTTGGAAGGAGGAACAGCAGCAAGGAGAGCTTGAGAGAACAAAGGAGACGATGCCCGGGTGTTCACTGAAGCCGAGAAAGCAGCACCCGCCAAGTTCTACTTTATTTCCTTCCCCTCTTGGTCAGGATCAGGACTATATCTGTGGGTTAATGAGCCAGTTACATCCTTCCTGAGTTTTTTTTCTCAGATCAAGACCTAGGCAACACACTGATGACATCTCATATTAAGGAAGTTAATAAAATATGTTTAAAATGTGTACTTTAAAATGTGTTTAAAATATGTATTTGAAATGTTTATAAGTCTCAATAATTAAAATTGCAGTTTAAAATGAGAATTGATTGTTATAGCTTCTTCCTTCTAAGGAACGTGACAAAATGCACATTGATAGGGAAATAAATCTCTGTCTTGGTTCCTAATCCTCCCAGGGGCTACTAGGGAAGAAGAAAAGAAAAGAGCTTTCTAAGTGGCCCTGGAGGGTTGGCTCTGGGAAAATGCTCTCAGGTTAGCAGAGCATAGTCAGGAGTCTATCTTTGCAGAGAAGGCCTGGGGTTGAGTTAGCGGGTGGACAGGTCAGTTGTTTTGCATAACGGAGAGAGGGGAGCTGAGTTTCTGAGCGGTCAAAGGAAGGGGAGTGGGGTCTGAAAATTGGATAAGCAAGGAGGCTTTGGGGGAGAAATGATGATCAAATTCAGTTTGTGGTGTTTGTGTTTCTATAACATCTCCCCAAGTCTTCAGTAATGTCTGCTACACGCATAAATGCCTTAGGCTAACAACTAATGAAACAACAACGAATAGGCGGATTCTTAACCACTGAGCCACCAGGGAAGTCCCCCTCCTTGGTGTTTTAATCAAGGATTTAAGAAAGTATTTTTATTAAATTGGTAGATGACAAATTTGGGAGCAATATCTAATGAATTAGCTGACAGAGCCAAGATTCAAAAAGATCTTGTTGCTTTGGAATAATTACTCCAAATCAATAAGAATGTTATTGCATCCTGCAATTAAGTCTAGAAACAGATTGAACAGGCATGAGATTTTGGATGAATGGTTCTAAAGAAAATCCTATGAAAAACCCGGAGGAGAAGGGGTCTTCATTATATTTAGTATGAGTACTAAAAACAGACATTTTTTCTATTATTTGTAATAGAAAAAACTGGAAATGTCTCAAACATCTATCGATAATGAATGGATAAACATACTGAGATACATCCATACCATGGAATATTACTCAGCAATAAAAAGGAATAAAATATTGATATACACAATAACATGATGGATCTCAAAATAATTACATTGCATGGAATAAGGCAGACAAAAAAAGAGTACGTTTTGCACTATTTAATTTACATAAAACTCTAGAATATGTAAACTAAGCTATAGTGACAGAAGGCAGATCCGTGGTTGCCTGTGGACAGGGTTGGTGGGTGGGGGAGTGAGGGATAGATTGCCAAGGATCATGAGGAAACTTAGGGGGAGCAATTATCTTGATCATGGTTATGGCTTCACAGGTGTATATGTGTGTTCAAACTCACCAAGTTGTACACTTTAACTATAGGCAGTTTATGATATGTCAGTTACACCTCAATTAGAGCTGAAGTTAAAAAAAGAAAATGTGTGAAAGGAAATACAGGAAATTATAAGCAGTAATTACCTCTGAAGTTGGGACTGGGGAGGTGATAATTTAATTTCTCCTTTTTGTGCTGTTTAAATTTTTATAAAAAAAGATAAAAAGTAACACAAAATGTTTTAAAAATAAAACCATTCACACAAGCAAAAAAAAAAAAAAGGCTGTTTTGAACCCAGAAATTAATGGATTTGGTGAAACTTTTCAAAATGGTTGCATGCAGAACAAAAAAGCCCGCTGTAAGAAGCTGTTCAGAGGTGGCCTAGTTAGAACTGCAAAGGCTGACCTATAAGCTCTCTCAAAGGTTTCCTTGTGTTCCTCTTTCCTTGGGGTCAAAGTCTTTGGGACACAGCAGTAATCAGAGAATAGCATTCTGCCTCTCTGGGATTAAATTAGAGGTCTTAGGTTAAGAACTCTGGTTGTTGTTCACCTTCAACAATGTGTACTTAGTACTTAGAACATGCAAGGGACTAGGCGGGGAAGTGATTGTCTTTGCTGTTAGTTGTAATCACCGTCATAGCTAACCTGTGCAAAGAACTCTGCCAGAGGGCTTTAGTTGCAGTATCTTGTTTAATTCTAACCATCATGTGTGATATGGATATCATTTTTAAATCCTCATTTTACAGATGAGGAAGTTGAGGCAAAGAGAACTATTTTACCCAAGGTAATAGAGCTAATGAATGGTAGAGCTGGGATTTTAAACTAGGCAATCTTCCTCTAGAACCAGTTTAATTAACCATCACTTTATACTGCCTCTTTAGGGATACTGAGATGAAAAAGATAGAGGCCCTGCTCCTGAGGCAACCATGGTCTGGTGGGGAAGACTGGCACAGGAACACATGGACCCTAGCATGTGAGAAGCACTATGATGAAGGTGTGTACAGAGGACCATGAAAGGACCAAGGAAGGCCCTCCTGCCCTGCATCTGGAAAATGGGGAAAGTGATACTTGAGCTGGATCTTGAAGGTGGATTTGCCATGTAGAGAAGGGGGAAAGAG
>NW_006786594.1:559458-562234 GCF_000442215.2 Lipotes vexillifer
CAGGCAAGGGGAACTGTATGTGCATAAGGCACTGGAGAATGAAACACGAAAGCATATTGGTTGTGGAGAATAGCTAATAGTTTGAGAGAATAGGGTGGTGTAGTGGGAGCTGAGAATGGAGGCAGATTGTAAGGGTCCTTAAGGGGTGTTGAGGAGGCCATGGAAAGTGAGTAGAGTAACAGGGTCTGAGCTGTGGTGATGATGCTGGTGTAAATGCCTCTCAACAACTTAACAAGGAGAACCTAAGACTTTTGCCACAAGTTCAAGAGACCCTGAGCTCAAACTGGTTATGACTTTGAAAGAAGAGTAGTCACTGCTCTGTTTTATTGTTTATTTGCTTTTGCTTAGGGAAGTCAACCTTGGGGTATGGGTTCTAGAAAGAGCAGGAAGAGGCTCTAGCAAAATACTTGTTATTTTCCTGTGAAATAGAAAGAAACACCAGGCATTCCTTGTCCACTCTTATTGCTACCTACGTAAGAAGAACTTTATTGGGATGCTTTCAAACAGAAAAATAGACTTGAATAAGGAATTTGTCAGCTCATGATGTTAGGAAGTCCAGAGGCAACTAGCTTTAATTATTATTTTTTTATTTTTTGTTTTTAAATTTTTTGGCAGTACCATGTAGCATGTGGGATCTGAGTTCCCTGACCAGGATCGAACCCACGTCCCCTGCATTGGAAGGGTGGAGTCTTCCTGCCAGGGATATCCAGAGAGGCAGCTTAGCTTTAGATGAGGCTTGATCTGGCAGTGAAACAATGTCTTTCTTTCTTCTCTGCTGTCGTCTTACTAAAGCTGACTCCCTTTGGGGGTCCCAAGATGGCTAAAAACAGTTCCCAGGGTTACCTGCTTTCTCACTCAGGAGGAAAGACAGCATCTTTGTCCCAGTATTCCCAACAATAGTCCCGAAAGTCACATGATTACAATAGCTTTGATCACATGCACACTTTAAACCAATCATAGTGGCAGTGGATAAAATGCAATGGCTACCTTAGCCTTCAGGGGTCTCCTGCTTGACCTCTGAAGTCAGGGGAGGAGTCAGCTTCCCTAGGACTACACAGATCTCCCCATGTAAAATAGGATTACCGGGAAAGTGAAAAGGGGTCAACCAACAACCATCCTCTACCATCAGGTGTCAGAGATTCGGACGACTCGCTCAGTTAAAGCGAGTCGTCTGAATATATAACCTCATTATATAACCTCATATAATATAACCTCATTCATTGATAACCTCATTCATTGATTCTTAGTAGCCCCCAAAACTTCACACACATGGCAGTGATTCTCAACACCTTCAGGGATTCTGATTTCTTGGCCTATCCATCAGTATTTTGTTTTCAGCCCATCAGATGATTCTAGTGAGCAGCCAGGGCAGCAGCAGAGAACTACTAGGTTAATCTTTCGTTATTGCCACTTCTTCAGTCATAGGCTTAGTTTTATGTACAGCTGAACTATGTTTAATCTAACAAATAAAAAGAATATAGGCAAACATATAATAAAAATTAATAATAACTACACTTACTGAGACTTATATGTGCCAGGTATATTACAAGGTGTTTTACATGCATTATCTCATTTCATCCTCTGAGTAATAATCCTATGAAATGGAGAATTTTATCTCTTTTTCACAGATGAGAAATGTGAGGCCCAGAGAACTTAACTTGGTAGTCCAAGGTCATGCATCTAGTATGTGGTTAAGTTAGGACTTGAAGCCAGGTGTATCTGATTCCAAAATTTCATGCACTTAAACCCTATTACACATTGTTTGTTCCAGAATCATGGCTATAAGAGATCTCATTTAGAGTTCCTTTCCCAGCCCTTTTTAGTCTCTGACATACGTTTTTCTTCCAGTTTTATTGAGATGTAATTGACATACAGCACTGTATAAGTTTAATATTACAACGTAATGATTTGATTTACATGCATCATGAAGTGATTATCACAAGAAGTTTAGTGAACATCCTTCATCTCATATAGGTACAAAATTAAAGAAATAGGAAAAAAATTATTTTTATCGTGATGAGAACTCTTAGGATTTACTCTCTTAACTTCCATATATAACATACAGCAGTGTTATTTTTGTCATGTTGTAGTCCCTGACATACTGTTTTTCAGGGCCTGTCAGGTGACATTTAGGTGGGGGTTTTATCTTTAAGCCACCTCTTAGTGTCTTAGTGTCTCCTGCACTATTTTATATACATTGTATTATACATACAGAGATTACACCTAGTATATGTCTATTGGTATAAAATGGGGGTATAATCTAAATAAGTGTTCACAAATTACACATGGTGCACTTACTGTTTATATCTATAGACACACATATAAAAATTGTGGATGTAGTGTAAGGAGAAGAACACTGATTTAGAGTTCCACTTTTGACTGCCACTGTGACCTTAGGCAAATCACCCAAATTTGTTAGTCTCCGTTTTATCATCTCTAAAATGGGGAGATAATGCTTGTTTTTTCTAACTGTATGATTATCTGAGGATCAAATGAGATCCCAAACCTAACAAGAAGTCTTGACCATACATTTTTTTGCCTGCTAATGAGCTGTACATTTGAACTCTAGTCAATATATATGACGTGTTGGCCTCACCTTTTACAGAGTATTGCATCTCTGTGTATCCCAGTTGATGAGCCATAAATTCCACCTCCCCTTGTTTTCTCATCTACTGACAAACCTTTGGAATTCTGTGTAATATGATGGGTCAGAGGTTGTGAATTTAATAGAGAGTAGGTGAAAGGACAGAAGGAGAGGGAAAGAGTGGGAGAGGTA
>NW_006786594.1:562316-583957 GCF_000442215.2 Lipotes vexillifer
AGTGGGAGAGGTATTTTTACAATTTACATACTAACATTTTTTTTTTTTTTTTACTGCAAAGTAAGTCATTGTTGGCTAGGATGGAAGGAAATGTGCCCTTTTATACACTGTTGGTGGGAGTGTAAATTGGTATAAAATTTTGGACAGTTTGTTGTCAAATTGAAGGTCAACATATCAATCCCATTTTGTGTTAGATAATAAAAAATAAAAAATGTAAGCTCATAGTTATACCAAGATTTAGCAGAAAAAGGTATGCAAAGATAGACAGCAGATAGTTAGCAGTGGTTATGGTGGGTGGGAATATCTGGGAGGGGAAGTTTCACTTTACATTTTATATTCTTCCATATGGTTTGAACTTGCCGTACAAGCATTTCTTATTTTTTGCAGAAAAACAAAAGAAGCCCAGAGCAGAGGACAGCTAGATATGCACTAGCTATGGACAGCTAGATATATCAGCTGTGCTCCTGTGTCTTTATTTTTTGGCTCTTCTCTCTGCAAGGCAGGCCCACAGTCCTCAGAGGGCGCTGAACCCTGCCCGCCAGGCCCTTCCTGTGTTGTTTTGCAGTCCATTACCAGCTGCTTAAGCAGCAGGGTCCCAGTGGCTGGTCAGCTGGAACTGCTTCAGAAGGACAAACAGGAAGGACGCAGCTACCAGTGCAGATTACCCTGTTGGCCTCGTTGACAGAAGAACATTTTTTTAATCTTAAAATGTTGAGGAAAACTTCTTGCTATTAAAAACTCCCTCAAGTCTCTGCCTGGAGAGGGGAGTGAGCCGGATTTAGGTGGCCCTGAAGGAATACTTGCAGTTGCATCCATTATAAGCTTCTAGACCCAGGTCCTGGCAATTTATCCTCCATGCTTGCTTGCTTAGGCTTCAGTTCCACAGGCTAAGTCTGGCGATCCCTATCCTCTAGGTCAAACTAGAGAGAACTAAACCGTCTCACCATTCCTGCAGCTAGCCTTCTCTTACATAAGAGGCCTGCAAGAGCTCAGGGCAAAGAGAGATTAAGGGAAGCAATGAAATAAGGCAAGAACTCAGGTAGGTGGAGAGCAAACCCCTGCTCTCCACCTACCTGAGTTGTGTGGTCTTTGGCAAATTACTTTACCTCTCTGAGCTTAAATTTCCTCATCTGTAAAACAGGGACAATAAACCTACTTGTCTTATAGGGTTGAAGGTGCTGCTACCTATAAAGGGTTTAGCACTCTTTGCCTGAAATAGAGGAATGCTCAATAAGAGCTACATTTATGTACGCTTGGAGCCTTATTCCCTACCACTTCCCACAGTGGCATTAGTAAAGAGTTTGGGCTCTGTTATCCATTACAGGTAGGATTTTGGGCAAACCTCTTTGGGTCTCATGGGCAAAATGAATATAAAGTTTCCCATCTCATATGGATCTTGTGAAGATTAACTGAGATAATGCTCCTAAAACAATAAGTTGCCCAGATCACAGGCTTTCAGGAAATGAGGATGTTGCAATTTGCTGATGAAAAATTACCATGTTTCCTATAAAAAGCGTGAGTGTTGTGAAACCATCCTCCAAATCCCTGCCTGCCCACTCCCCAAGCACATAGAAAGTGAGCCGCTCGTTCCAATCTGAAATCTTGTCCTGAACACCTGTGCTGTAGATAGTCCTGTCTTCATCCCCTTCCTTTTCATTCTTCCAGCTTCTCTTTCTCTCCCTGCCTAAGCCTTTCATTAGTCCAGTTAATAAACTGTTGCTGTCATTTTAGTTCAAACCCCAGGAGCAGGGTCCCACGGGGATGCGCATTATGCTGGGGAAGTGAGGCGGCAGGGGAGCTGCAGGGGCATCCTCATTTCCACAGGGGAGTAGAACAAGGAAGCAGAGTTGGCAGCAGATGGACCACCATGGGCCCCAGTCTTTTGGAGCATCGTCAGGATAATCAGTGAGCACTTCATTATACAGAGTGAGAGTCTGGCTGTTTGGCAGCGTATCAGGGTCCCATTTAGGGACTGGAAGGTTCTGGCCTGGAGATAATGACCAGCCGGAAGCCTCTGGCTTTCTTCTGTGCACTGGCCTTTGGCTCCCCCTTGGGCACACACACACACACACACACACACATACACACACACACACACACACACTCACACACACGCAGGCACGTATGCAAGTTCCCTGGGTTTTAAGTCAGCTAAAAAGTTTGTGGTACATTCCAGGCCTGGAAGACTGGTAAACAGAGTGAAGCTGGAGGGCCCAGAAACGCACGACTGCTCCTGCTGATTGCTGAGAATATCCAAACCCCGAGCGTCCCAAGAGCTCATTAAACCATCATGAGTGCCTCATCCAGAGTGGGAGTAGGTTCCCTCCCAACCTGGGAAGGATAAAGGAGCAGGCCTGGGGAGTGGCTGTGCTGGCCAAAAACAAGCCAAGGGACTAATAAGTTAGCTCAGAAGCTCAAGCAGCCCAGGGAGAGATGGTTTGTTGGGTATACAATGGAGTCAGCATTCTCAAGCCCCTTTTCCCCCACCGTCAGGGTGTGAAACTGGAGTTTATACCAAGGATGGGGGAGGTGGGACAGTGAGGGTTGAGGGGAAGCCAGCCAAGTTACTCTCTCAGCCAGTTACATCACACATACCTGTTCAGGCATATATTTAGGGAAAAGGGAGTTCAAATCAGACTCATTCCACTGACACCTGGCTCCTACCTGCTGTACTGTCAGCACTCCCATTCGCCACCTAGGATTATGAGCTTCTGTGCTGGTCTCAGCCCAAGGTAAATGCAGAGAATGCCTCATTTTCTTTCACCGCTTTGTTTCCTAGTTTCCCACAACCACAAAAACACATGTCCTGTGTATAATAGACTTTATTGTAGGTCTCCAAGTGTGGTTTTCAAAGTGTGGACCAGCTACTTCAGCATCACCTAGGAACTTGTTAGAAATGCAAATTCTCAAGTGTCACCCCACACCTACTGAATCAGACACTCTGGGGTTTGTGTATTCTGATACTTGTGATTCTGATACTTGCTGAAATTCAAGAACCATTGCTGTATGTTTGTATATAACTTGAAAAAAATTACGATGTAGGGAAGGAAACTAAATTAAAACAGAATTGTAAATAGGACTGTTTGCAAGTCTATAGGAACATAAAAAAGGTCTTTCATGAAGTTTTTTTTTTAATTAAGTAATTTAATTAATTTTTGGTTGCGTTGGGTCTTCATTGCTGTGCACGGGCTTTTCTTCAGTTGCGGCGAGTGGGCGGTGTGTGGGCTTCTCATTGCGGTGGCTTCTCTTGTTGTGGAGAACCGGCTCTAGGCGTGCGGGCTTCAGTAGTTGTGGCATGCGGGCTCAGTAGCTGTGGCATGCAGGCTCAGTAGTTGTGGCTTGCGGGCTCTAGAGCACAGGCTCAGTAGCTGTGGTGCACGGGCTTAGTTGCTCCACGGCATGTGGGATCTTCCCGGACTAGGGCTCGAACCCATGTCCCCTGCATTGGCAGGAGGATTCTTAACCACTGAGCCACCAGAGAAGTCCTCTTTCATGAAGGTTTTTTTTTTTTTATTAATTCATTAATTTATTTTTGGCTGAGTTGGATCTTTGTTGCTGGGCACGGGCTTTCTCTAGCTGTGGTGAGTGGGAGCAACTCTTCGTTGCAGTGAGCAGGCTTCTCATTGTGGTGGTTTCTCTTGTTGCGGAGCATGGGCTCTAGGTGTGCAGGCTTCAGTAGATGTGGCTCGCAGGCTCTAGAGTGCAGGCTCAGTAGTTGTGGCACTTGGGCTGCAGTAGTTGTGGCTCATGGGCTGTAGAGCACAGGCTCAGTAGTTGTGGCGCACGGGCTCAGTTGCTCCGCAGCATGTGGGATCTTCCTGGGCCAGGGCTTGAACCCATGTCCCCTGCATATTACTAGCAATATGTTTGTACTTCTTAATTCCCTATCCCTACTTTGCCCCTCCCCCTTCCCTCTCCCCACTGGTAACCAGTGGTTTGTTCTCTATATCTGTGAGTCTGTTTCTTCTTATTTATTTTTTTATTTTTGGCTGCATTGGGTCTTCTTTGCTGCACATGGGCTTTCTCTAGTTGCGGGGAGCTGGGCTCTTTGTTGCGGTGCACGGGCTTCTCACCGCGGTGGCTTCTCTTGTTGCGGAACATGGGCTCTAGGCACGTGGGCTCCAGTAGTTGTGACACATGGGCTCAGTAGTGTGGCTCGCGGGCTCTAGAGTGCAGGCTCAGTAGTTGTGGTGCACCGTCTTAGTTGCTCTGCAGCATGTGGTGGGGTCCTCCTGGACCAGAGCTCGAACCCATGTCCCCTGCACTGGCAGGCAGACTCCCAACCACTGAGCCACCAGGGAAGTCCTCATTTTTTTTTGTTAAATTCACTATTATGTTTTATCTTTCAGATTCCCTATATAAGTGATATTATACAGAGTCTGTCTTTCTCCGTCTGACTTATTTCACTTAGCATAATGCCCTCCAAGTCCATCCATGTTGTTTCACATAGCAAAATTTCACTCTTTTTTTTTTTTTTGCAATACGCGGGCCTCTCACTGCCGTGGCCTCTCCCATTGCAGAGCACAGGCTCTGGACGTGCAGGCTCAGCGGCCATGGCTCACAGGCCCAGCCGCTCTGTGGCATGCGGGATCTTCCCGGACCGGGGCACGAACCTGCATCGCCTGCATCGGCAGGCAGACTCTCAACCTCTGCACCACCAGGGAAGCCCAAATTTCACTCTTTTTTATGGCTGAGTAGTATTCCATTGTGTATATACATATACACACCACCACATCTTCTTTACCCATTCATATGTTGATGGACACTTAGGTTACTTCCATATCTTGGCAATTATAAGTAGTGCTGCTATGAACATTGGGGTGAATGTATCTCTTCGAATTAATACTACCCTTTTTTTTTTTTTTTTTGGCCATGCTTGTGGCATGTGAGATCTTAGTTCCCCAACCAGGGATTTGAACCCATGCCCCTGCAGTGGAAGTGTGGAGTCCTAACCACTGGACCATCAGGGAATTACCCCAAACCTATGCTTTTTAATTGCTACAACTTTAAAACTTATCTTGATATCTGGTAAAGCAAGTTCTACATTTTTTTAATCCAAGAGTGTCTTTGCTATTATTTTCCCCTTACAATACAATGTACATTTGGGATTTTTACTGGGATTGCATTGTCTACAAATTGACCTGAGGGAATCCATATCATTATAATAATCATTCTTTCAGTGTAAAAGCATAGTAAAACTCTCCATCTACTTAAGTCTTTTAAAAATACTTTTCAATAATGTTTTATAATGTTCTCTATATATTGATACTTTTTTTCCTGCACTTCTTTGTTTGACCTAAGTATCTTTTAGTTTACTCTAAGATTCTTTTAGTTTTTACTGCTATTGCATATGCTATCTTTAAAAAATTATATTTTATTATTCCTTACCTACTAGAATAATATTGATTTCAGTATGTTTATCTTGTAGGCACAACCTTGTTGAAACTTTTCACTAGCTCCAATAGTTTACTTGAAGATTTTTTGGATTGTTTTCTTCAGACAATCACATCCTCTGTAAGTACGGGTAGTTTTGTTTCTTCTTTTAAAATCCTTATGTCTTTATACTGGCACAGAAAAAAAAAAAAAAGACACATAGATCAATGGAACAGAATAGAGAGCCAGAAATAAACCCATGCACTTATGGTCAATTAATCTATGACAAAGGAGGTAAGAATACAAAATGGAGAAAAGACAGTCTCTTCAGTAAGTGGTGCTGGGAAAACTGGACAGCTACATGTAAAAGAATGAGATTAGAACATTTCCTTACACCATATACAAAAATAAACTCAAAATGGATTAAAGATCTAAAAGTAAGCTTTTGCACAGCAAAGGAAACCATCAACAAAATGAAAAGACAACCTACTGAATGGGAGAAAATATTTGCAAATGTTGTGACTGACAAGAGGTTAATATCCAAAATATATAAACAGCTCATACAATTCAATACCAAAAAAACAAACAATCCAATCAAAAAAATGGGCTGAATATTGGAGTAGACATTTTTTTCAAAGAACACATACAGATGGCCAATGGACACATGAAAAGATGTTCAACATTGCTAATCATCAGACAAATGCAAATCAGACCCATAATGAGGGATCACCTCACACCTGTCAGAATGGCCATTATCAAAAAGACCACAAATAACAAATATTGGCGAGAATGTGGTGAAAAGGAAATGCGTGTACACTGTTGGTGGGAATGTCAATTGGTGCAGCAACTAAGGAAAACAGTATGGAGGCTCCTCAAAAACTAAAAATAGAACTACCGGGCTTCCCTGTTGGCGCAGTGGTTGAGAGTCCACCTGCCGATGCAGGGGACACGGGTTCGTGCCCCGGTCCGGGAAGATCCCACATGCCGCGGAGTGGCTGGGCCTGTGAGCCATGGCCGCTGAGCCTGTGTGTCTGGAGCCTGTGCTCCGCAACGGGACAGGCTACAACAGTGAGAGGCCCGTGTACCACACACACACACACACAAAAGTAAAGCCTTAGTCTTCTAGGCAAATAAATTAAAAAAAAAAATAAATAAAAATAGAACTACCATATGACCCACCAATTCCACTCCTGGGTATATATCCAAAAAAAAAAAAAAAAAACCCCAAACCAAAAACACTAATTTGAAAAGATACATGCACCCCAATATTCATTGCAGCATTATTTACAATTACCAAGATACGGAAGTTACCTGTCCATGAACAGATGAATGGATAAAGAAGTAGTAGATCAATATGATGGGATATTACTTTATAGCCATAAAAAAGAATGAAATTCTGCCATTTGCAACAATGTGAACGGAACTAGAGAGTATTATGTTTAGTGAAATAAGTCAGACAAAGAAAGACAAATACTCTGTTATCATTTACATGTGGAATCTAAAAAATAAACCAACTACAGAATATAACAGAAAAGAAACAGACTCACAGATATAGAGAACAAACGAGTTGTTACCATTGGGAAGAGGGAAGGGGGAGGGGCAAGATAGGGATATGGGATTAAGAGATACAAACTACTGTCTATAAAATAGATAAGCAAGGGACCTCCCTGGTGGCGCAGTAGTTAAAAACCCACCTGCCAGTGGTTAAGAATCTGCCTACCAGTGCAGGGGACACAGTTTCGAGCCCTGGTCTGTCTAGGAAGTTCCCACATGCCGCGGAGCAACTAAGCCCATGAGCCACAACTACTGAGCCTGTGCTCTAGAGCCCGCAAGCCACAACTACTGAGGCCGCGTGCCACAGCTACAGAAGCCCGTGTGCCTAGAGCCCGTGCTCCGCAACAAGAGAAGCCATCGCAACGAGAAGCCCGCGCACAGCAATGAAGAGTAGCCCCCGCTCACCACAACTAGAGAAAGCCTGTATACGGCAACAAAAGACCCAACGCAGCCAAAATAAATAAATAAATAAATAATAAAAGAAAATATATAAATTTATTTAAAAAAAAAATCTGCCTGCCAATGCAGGGGACACGGGTTCGAGCCCTGGTCCAGGAGGATCCCACATGCCATGGAGCAACTAGGGCAATGTGCCACAACTACTGAGCCTGCGCTCTAGAACCCATGAGCCACAACTGCTGAGCGTGCATGCCACAACGACTGAAGCCCGCGTGCCTGGAACCCGTGCTCTGCAACAAGAGAAGCCACTGCAATGATAAGCCCGTGCACCTCAACGAAGAGTAGCCCCTGCTCGCTGCAACTAGAGGAAGCCTGTGTGCAGCGACGAAGACCCAATGCAGCCAAAAATAAATAAATAAAATTTAATAATTAAAAAAAAGTTAATAAAATAGGTAAGCAACAGGATATATTGTACAACACAGGGAAATTTTGTAATAACTTTAAATGGAGTATAATCTATAAAAATATTGAATCACTGTGTTGTATACCTGTGGCTAATATATTATTTTAAGTCAGCTATAGTTCAATTAAAAAATCCTTATACCTTTAATATTTTTACTTGTGTTCCAACCTCTAGTACACTGTTATATAGAAGCAGTGATAGGCATTCTTGTCTTGATCCTAATGTGAAATAAACAGTTTTAATGTTTCACTATTAAGTATGAAGTTTGCTGTAGGTTTTGGTAAATACCCTTTATCAGCTTAAGGAAGTTCATATATTCCAAGTTGGCAAAGAGTTTTCATAATGAATATGTCTAGAATATTATGTTTTACACACATGTATATCTCAGATAGTAGATATTTACATATCTTATATGGTATATGTGACCTATGTTATATAACATATACTGTACTAGTGTATATATGTGTGCGTCGAAGAAGAAAATCCATACAACTATTTCAGTACATATTTCTCTGTACTGAAAGAGACACAATGGGAGAGATAATGGGAAATAGATAATGGGAGATGGGACAGCTGAATTTTAAGGGGGTAGTGTTCATACAAAGGTCTGGTACTTATTCAGAGGTGTGGAACAAGGGATCCAAAGTGAGCAGTTTTCTTTAGGAGTCTGGAGCTGAGTTATCTCTGCTTATAGGTCACACTGAACTCTAAAAACTCTCCCCAGGTACTTTGGCACCCAAGGATTAATTAGATAATTCTAGGGCAATGGATACAAAAACTCTTTATTCCATTTTTATGGAGAAACAGATCACTAAACTCTTTATTTATTTAATTTATTTTTGGCTGTGTTCAGTCTTCATTGCTGCGCGTGGGCTTTCTCTAGTTGCAGAGAGCCGGGGCTATTCTTCGTTGTTGTGCGTGGGCTTCTCATTGCGGTGGCTTCTCTGGTTGCGGAGCACGGGCTCTAGAGCACAGGCTCAGTAGATGTGGCACACGGGCTTAATTGCTCTGTGGCATGTGGGATCTTCCCAGACCAGGGCTCGAACCTGTGTCCCCTGCATTGACAAGCAGATTCTTAACCACTGTGCCACCAGGGAAGTCCCTAAACTCTTTATTAAAAACATGCATTTGGTAAATCTAGTTGGCTACATGGGGGTTTACACTGTGATTCTCTTTATTGCTACGTATATTTTTCATACCAAGAAAGTTTTTTTTTTTTTTTTTTTGGCGGTACACGGGCCTCTCACTGTTGTGGCCTCTCCCGTTGTGGAGCACAGGCTCCGGACTCGCAGGCTCAGCGGCCATGGCTCACGGGTGCAGCCGCTCCGTGGCATGTGGGATCTTCCCGAACCGGGACATGAACCCGTGTCCCCTGCATCGGCAGGCAGACTCTCAACCACTGCGCCACCAGGGAAGCCCCCAAGGAAGTTTTAAAAGAAAAATTTTTAGATAACTTTATTAAGTAGAGTGTAAAATAATCTCATCATCCAGTCATTTAACAAACATTTATTGAATGTTTATTATGTGGCAGTTACTGTGCTAGTCCATATGGGAGTACAAAGATATATAAGGTACATATAAGTGCTATCAAATATGGTAAAAAAATAATGTGCAGAAGGAATTAAGAGCTGGGAGGGACTCCTAGCTGGTGTGACCTGTACCACTTATTGGGGAAGACACAGGATAGAGAGCATGAATTTCTAAAGAGCCCATAGGGAGGCTGTGAAACTATAATGCAGAGTGGTACTAACATGCCTCTTCCCTTTCTTTTTGTGGGTCTCTTGCCTATGCCCAGTTTCTTAGTGGAGGTTGTTAAGTATTTTCAACAGCCGGGGAACTGAGGCTAAGAGTAAGTTTCACTCTGCTGTCTTGGTTTTTTGTTTTTTTAAATTTATTTATTCATTTATTTTTGGCTGTGCTGGTTCTTCGTTGTTGCGCAGGGGCTTTCTCTAGTTGCAGGGTGAGTGGGGGCTATTCTCCATTGCTGTGCGCGGGCTTCTCATTGCCTTGGCTTCTCTTGTTGTGGATCACGGGCTCTAGGCGCGCGGGCTTCAGTAGTTGTGGCACGCGGCTCTAGAGCGCAGACAGTAGTTGTGGTCCACAGGTTTAATTGCTCTGTGGCATGTGGGATCCCCCTGGACCAGGGCTCGAACCTGTGTCCCCTGCATTGGCAGGCGGATTCTTAACCACTGCACCACCAGGGAAGTCCCCTGCTGTCTTGGTTTTAAAAGTTCAGTTTGGATTGGAGCATTGTCCTTGATTCCAAGAAATATTTCAATATTAAGAAACAGAAAAAGGTTTTTAAAAGCATAATTGTGACTCCAAACCTGCCATGGAAAGACTGATTTCAGTTACTTTCTAGGACAACCCTATGTTCTAGGCATTATCATTTCCTTTTAACCTGCTCAGGTTTTTAATTTACAAGGGTCAGAAAACCCATAGTAATGCCATCCTACCTCTGTTTCTGGCTAGGTTAGTTTAACCTGTCTGGGCTTGTTTCCTCAGCAGCAATAACTGTCTTGCCAATTTCACAGCAGTAGAGGGATCAAACAATGTAACAGATGAAAACACTCCTTGAAGACCATAAAAGCACTAAATGTAAGTGAACTATCACTGTTATTTTTAAAGTCTTATCCATAATCTTGGGTATAATGCAGGGCTGAGTGAGTCTAAGGTTGTAACTGAGTAGGACCTTACATCGCCTTCCCAGGACAGGCCTTTCCCCACATCCTCTGCGTTAGTTCTTCTCTGAATTACATAGATAACAGTATTTGATGCACACTTCCTGAGTTGTTTTACAGGTGTGAAAAACCCCCACCAAACGGATGATATTAACTACTTGATGACCATGAACACATAGCCCCAGGCCTCCTGGAGCCTAAGGACTGATAATGTTAACCCCTGTGACACTGCCCTGTTACCTCACCATCAGCCAATCAGAGAATTGTTCATGAGCTGATCACATACCCTGCGACTCGCCTCCCTCATCTGGCCTTTAAAAATGCTTTGCCAAAACCCTTTGGGGAGCTCAGGGATTTTTTGGGCCTGAGCCACCGGTCTCCTTCAATGGCCCTGCAATAAACCTTTCTCTGCTCCAGACTCCGACGTTTTGGTTTGTTTGGCCTCACTGTGCATCAGGCACACGAACTTGCGCTAACAAGGTGGCCAGACTTCACTGTTCCTGGTAGGTTTTCCACAGCCTCTGCTTCAGAATAAAAAAATTCCTTACATCCAGCCTTTACTTTGTTGACAGTTCGACACCCTCTTTATCTACATGCCCTGCTTGCTTTTTTGAGAGTGAGTGTAAATATAGGACAGCATTCTCCAAAACAGAGGAAAGAAGAGTATTTTCCTTAAAGACATGCCTTGTGAGTGCAGCCCAATCAACATTTATTGAATTCCAAGACAACAGAAGCTGGAGGTACACAGATGCAAAAACAGGGCATCTGCCTTGAGGAGCTTAAGAGCCCATCAACTGATAGTGGTAACCTGCTTCCTGTTAGGAGAGTGGGAGTTTCCTTCCACTTGCAGGATTGCTGAAGCCGCAGACCAGGAGGGGCAGAGGAGGACCCAGCTCGGCTCTGGAGGCCGTGGGCTACATGAAAGCTCCCGCGCCCCCTTAGTGTTTGCGACTTGGAAGGCACCCCTTCTGCCATTCCCCTTTCTTGGTGCCGGGAGAAGATAAAAGATCCTTTTCTACTACTATAGTAGATACATCTCAAATCAGGACTTAGGACTTCAGCGCTTCAGCCCTCACTCCCTCCTAAGGAGCCACTGCACACTCCAGCGGAGGAACGGCGGCGGAGCTCCAGGGGGGGGGTCCCCAAAGAGCTGAGCACCTTAAAGTCCTCCTTAAGGAGCTCGCTGTCTCCGGCCCCGCCCCTCGTGGAGTCCCGCCCCCGACGCGACCTCGTCCTGTGGCACCGATTGGTTGGCTCCTGTGCGTGAAGACGTTGCGTCGTGGGGCGGGGCGGAGGAGCGTTGTCTGTAGGTCCTCAGCCCTGTGTCCTCGGCCACCGCCCCCGCTGCTGCCCTGTATCCGCCCCTCGCCTGCCTTTAGAGGGTACAGGCGACAGCAGTTTCTCAAGGTGGTCGAACACCCGCCAAACGTCTCCGTCGAGCTGCCTTTTCTAGTTGGCGGCTCCTCTGGGCTGCGTCCAGGGCGGGGGGTGGGGAAAAATGGCGCCGGCGCCCCAAGGCGTCCGGGAGGAGCCGCTGCTGGAGTGTAGGTCCGGACTGCTTTCCCGGCTGCTCTTCCTCGCCCAGGCAGTCCTCCTCCTGCTGCCGGCCGCCCGGGCAGGCCTCTGCCCCGCGCCCTGCTCCTGCCGCATCCCTCTGTTGGATTGCAGTCGCAGGAAACTGCCAGCGCCCACCTGGAGGGCGCTGTCGAGCTCACTGCCCCCCGACGCCGTCAGCCTGTGAGTAGAGTTGTCGGGCGGGGGAACCAAAGGAAAGGGGGTGCTCCCCTTCCTCGAGGGACTGGAGGGAGACGGGCCTGGTCGGAGGGCGCGGCCGGGAGCCTAAGTTCTGAAGGGGAATGCCATTGCGATGTTGTGAACTTTTTTTTGTGGGGGGTGGTGGTGGTTGGAGCCTGAAAACCTGGTGTTCAGGTTCTGGAGACTTGTACGAAGACCAGGGTTAAAATTCTTGGGAGCAGGGAGTCTCTGATTCCTGGGCTGGGAGGAGTTGGGGCGGTGATACTGTTAAGGGCTCACTGGTCCTGGGCTCCGGCATTGGCTCTTGAATGGTTGGGGCTCCTCGCTCATTTTGGGCTGCATCATCCTGTGCATCAGCTTGAATGGTCCCCAAGCACGTGATTTTATAACCACGATCATAAAGACTTATGAACTGTTTTTTGGCTGTAGTTCAGGTTTTGGCTAATTTTGTGCTGTATTTTTGACAACTGGGTTGAAACTTCATGTGTTAACTACGTCCAGTATCACCTTGAACAAATATCTTTATAAATAGCATTTTGGATCTAATTTAGGATTCACCTTGTAAAGAAGGGAAGGCGTATCTGTTACAAAATTAAGTGTTTTGTTTTCAGTGCATTTCCTTGTGGCAAAGACCTTAAAAATCAGTCCTTTTTGTTTATGTATGAGAAGCAAGTACAATGGTTGGATGAATTCTTCCGGAGACTCCACTGCAGAGTGCTCAACTTGACAGGCCTGTGTTAGACAGTGGCACCTGGAGAGCTCATTAGTCTGAGTCAGCTTGGTGGCATTAGGAGCAACAGTAGGTATTAAATGCTGCAATTATGGGGCTTGTTAACCACTAACATACGGTTATTTCTCTGCCGCTAACTGAGCAATGTATTTATTGACAGACTTGTAACAGAGTCATCTCTAAAAAAAGACCTGTCACAAAAAAAAAAAAAAAGCTCGAGGTGTGATTAAAATATGAGGGGATGTTTGGATTTCTATTGGAAATGGAATACAAATAGAAGGTCTCTCTCTGCAGAGGTTAAAGTGTGTTTACATTTGCAAATAGCTTATGTTAGATAGGAAAGGAAGCTACCTCATAAATTCCTTGAGAAAATTAAGGTAACTTAAATAACCAAATGTAGTAACATAGATTTGCAGTGTAATAAGGTGTTTCCTGTTGTTTTATGATAGTGACACCTGTAGCTAATTCTGGTTCTGTTGATGTAAAAAACATTTAGAAATTCATATCAGTTGCGGTATAGTCTGAATTAAACCTAGCATAACATCTTAGTAATGCAGTAACTACCTTTTTCTAAGAAATTCTTGGAACAACTACCTGATTATGACAAACTGAATCTGATTATGACAGTCTAAATGTGGTGCAGGTTTAAAAACAACACAACTTCATTTAGCTGTAATTGAAATAAATGTGGCCTACTTTTTAAGATCCTCCATTGGTAGATAAACAATAATTAGAAATAGTTTTATGTAAGATACATTTATTTTGTGTCTAGGTTTAATTTTTTTTATCAAGACAAATTGCCTAAAACCAAATTACATTCAAAAATTTTAAATGTCCTATAATGAAATTGACATTTTCAGTTGAAGTGAAATGCCTTGGAGAGCAATTCTCTTGTAGAAATGTAATTGGATGGAAGTCTTACATTAGCAGAAGAACTCTTAGAATATTAAAAGATGAGGTTGTGCTGTTTTAAACTGAGAAATGTAATATTTTTCATCAGTTGCCTTCAGCTGTAAAACAGGTGCATGTGGTTTTCTTTATGTAATTTTGAATTTTTAAAACACATGCAATGCTTTAAATGTATTAGTGATTCAAATGCTCAGACTTGCAGCAATCATGAAAAAGATGGTGGACAAAATTCCTTAACCCTGGGTTTTAAAATATGTATCTGCCCCCAGTTACTGGCACAGAGCCCCTGCAACCCTTGTATCAATAATTTCCAAAGTGATAGGAGAATTAGGAGCACCTTTCCTTTTTCTATTTGGTCTTTGACCCTGATTCCTGGCACAGAGCTCCTACATCTCTTGGAATCTCGTGGGTGATAGGAGTATCTTTTGACCTAATGAGGTGACTCTTGGTGGGCTCCTGGATAGCTTAAGGATTGGGGTGGGTCACCAGAAAGACCAAGCTGTGCTTAGAAGCTTGGAACTTTCAGCCCCACCCCCCCATCCTACAGAAGAGGAGAGGGGCTAGAGATTGAGGTAGTAATTGATCGTGCCTATGTGGTGAAGCCTCCATAAAAATTTCCAAAGTATGGAGTTCAGAGAGCTTCTGAGTTGGTGAACACATCTACCAGGAGGTATGCTGTGAGGGTGGTGCATCCCAACTCCATGGAGACAGAAGCTCCTGCACCAGACCCTTCTGGATCTCGCCCTATGTATCTCTTCCTCTGGCTCTTCATCTGTGTCCTTTATCATGTCTTTTGTTATACAGTTAACCAGTAAACGTAAGTAAGTATTTTTCTGAGTTCTGTGAGATATTCTAACAGTGCTTGAGTCCAAGGAGGGGGGTTGTGGCAACCTCCAATTTGTAGCCAAGTTGGACAGAAGTTGTTGGTAACATGGGGAGCTACTACTTGTGATTGGTTTCTGAAGTGGGAGGCCGTCTTATGGGACTGAGAGCTTAACCAGTGAGGTCTGCACTAACTCCAGTTAGTGTCAGAATTGAATTGAATTGCAGGACATCTAGCTGGTGTTGGAGAATTGGTTGGTGTGGGGAAAAAGCACACATCTAGTGTCAGAAGTACTGTGTGTGTGAGTAAAGGAAGAAACCAGTGACAAAAATTTTTTGGTTGAGCAAACTTTAGTCAGGCTCCTGAACCTTATCCTGGGCCATCTGTGCACACCCTTGTAAAATGCAGTTTTAGCAGTAACCCTGCTAAGTTAGTTTAGTAGGAGTCCCCCACCCTCAATGTCTGATCAGGTTCCTCCTCCTGCACCATCCCCCAGGTGATATCTGAGTACCCTGGCCTGTCTTTAGCAAGAATCCTGTTGGGTCTGTTTAGTTAAAAACCCCCTTACCAGATGTTTTCTCTTAGTAATTTTCCATTCACCAACCCCACTCTGCTCCTTAGCTATAAGTTTTCTCTTATTCATGGAGTATTCAGAGTTAAGCCTAATCTCTTTCCCCCACTTTAAAGTTTCATTGTAGTGGTTCCTTTATGTATCGAGAAAGCCCCATCCCCCAAAGTCTTCCTTACCATGCTTTAACAAGTATCATTGAGTATTTTTTTTCCTTTTAACAGTTATGGTGCCACAACTCGGGATAGGATCAGATTCATCATTGGACCCCCGGACCTCTCACCCAGGACCCTAAGTGCGTACCTTTGAAGCCTTTATCTTCACTCCTGACTGATTGATCGGGGATCCATTGTTGAGTCCGACTCCTGAACCATTGCTCCGGACTAACGTCCGTGGAAGCTGGTAAGGACAGATTTTGATTGTTAAGAGTCTGAGTACAGTTGACCTTGAACAACATGGGTTTGAACTGTGTAGGTCCACTTATATGCAGATTTTCTTCAATAGTAAATACTCCAGAACTACACGGTCCATGGTTGGTTGAATCCATGGATGCAGAACCTTGGATACAAAGGAACTGCACGTATGGAAGGCAATTACAAGTTTTTTTTTTTTTTTTTGTGGTACGTGGGCCCCTCACTGCTGTGGCCTCTCCCGTTGCGGAGCACAGGCTCCGGACGCGCAGGCTCAGCGGCCATGGCTCACGGGCCCAGCCGCTCTGCGGCATGTGGGATCTTCCCGGACCGGGGCCTGAACCCGTGTCCCCTGCATCGGCAGGTGGACTCTTCAACCACTGCGCCACCAGGGAAGCCCCAATTACAAGTTATATGTGGATTTTTAACTTTGCAGAGGGTCGGTGCTCCTAACCTTAGTGTTGTTCAAAGGTCAACTGTATACTCCAGAAGTTGGGATAGAGTCCCAGATAAACACAGGCTGGGTTAGAGTCCCAGGTTTCTCTGTTTGTAAGAAAGCTCAGAGTCCTAGGCTTCTTTGTCTGAAAGGTACTTACTGGGTTGGAAATCTCTCCTTCCTGGCTCTTTTTTTCCTGAGTGGGGATTATTTATTCCCTGACTCTTTGGGCTGGAAGTCTCTTCTTCCTGGCTCTTTTTTAATTATTCCCTGACTCCTTATGCTGGAAGTCTTTCTTCCTGGCTCCCTGTGAGGCCTCTTTGTTCCCTCTCTTGGGTCCTGCTTTTCCCATGAGAATTTATTAGATGGCTCAAACCCCCTTCTTGAACCCCTGCTGAGTATATTCTGTCTCCCTCCATTCTTGTTGGCATCCTTTTGTTGAGGATAATGTGGAACTTCACAGGCTTCTTTTGGAAACTTGTGACCTCTCCACACTGGCTCTGCTAAGACGTCTCCCTTCTCATTGCTTCTGCTCCTCCTTTGCCCTCTCACCACCTTCAGTCTTTCCTCCAATTCCCTTGAATACTATGATATGTCCTTCTCAAAGCCCCTTCATCCTCCATCCCCTGCCAGACCTTTTTCCACCTCAGTCCTTATAGTCACTTGATCTTTGGACCCCCTGCCCCACTAGAGGCTGTTAAGAAACTTAGGGACCCCCCAAAACAGCTACTTGAAGCTGAAAAGGAAAAAGGTTAATTGGAAATAGACTGTATGTTTTCAGCAGTTAGATGGGCTTTGGAGACCTGCAGACAGCCTCTAGATGCCTCTAGGTGTCTCCTTGGTCAACACCTAAAATTTGGTCCATAGCCTCCGTAAGATTACATATCAGGGCAACGGAAGGTGGTCTGTACAAAATTGGTAAACAGGTAACCTAAACTTGTCCCATTTGCCATAAACACAATTCACATAAAAACATAGAGTAGAGAAAAGACAAGAGATTATTATTTTATATAAACCAGTGAGTTTGTATTACTATGTTTTACTAAGTAACTCATGACTAAAATTTCCCAGTGAAAACTTGAGATCTCCATTAGCATCTGTCTGTATGTTTATGTATGTCTGTATATATGTTGTAGAGGTGTGCTGTTTTTCTACTTCTCGATGGTATTACCAAATTAATTTATAAAATCCAATCCTGTTCAAATTAGCTTAGAGATAAATGAGCAGTTACATAAATTAAATATTCCTGAAATTCTCAGAAACAGAAGCTTAGTGTTTTAAGTTTACATGATCTGGGATAATTTTTCGTAAATAAAGCTAATTTGAAAATTGTTGGTAAAATAAGAACAGGCATGTCTTCAGAGTTGTCAGCATTAAATATAGTGCAGACATTTAAACTAAGAACAAAATGTACAAAAAAAATGAATTGCTTCCTGTATGTCAAGCACAGCAGTAAAATAAAAAAGGGGGAAATACCATGTATGTAACTTTTTAGGTTTTTACTTTTGTGATGTTTGCCTAACATGCATGTGTTATAAAAAATAGTTAATAAGGAAATAACTTCAGATGATGGCTGGCTTTGTTTGGTGTTGTGTCTGCCTAAAATAAAAATCAAAGTCATTTGTAGGTAAGATAAACTACTGAAACATTCATTATTGAACCTAAATTTAAGTTTATATACTTTTGGCATCTTGTTTTTACATGTTATAAAGAAACAAGATATTTGGATCTATTAGTAAACATTCTTTTGCTACACAAAAATTGTACTAAGAGGAATCGTATGCCTCTAGAAATTGCAAAATTGTATATTCAGAAATATACTAGTCTACTACAGAAAACTGATACATGACAGACCACAATTGCCTACTTCCTAGTTTTCTGTTAAAAAAAAGTTTATTAATGGTTAAAAATCATAGTCAATATATGTAAATGAAACTACTAGAAACTGTAAGAATGAAGAGAAATAACTTTGTATGCAAGGTATGAAGGATGTGTTTTAGTTAAGGGAAAAAAAGATTTTTATTCTAAGGTAGAATGAGTTCCAGAATGAGAAAGAGGAAAAATACAGTACAAAAACTGAGTAGATATTAGAAAAATGGCTGTAGAAGGTTTGCAGAACAGGAATTTTGTGTTTGGTTAAGTTGCTGAGATTGAATGGACTTATTTATAAGTTACAAAAAAAGTGAACTTTAATATCAAAAGTGTACTGGAATTCCCTGGTGGTCCAGTGGTTAGGACTCGGCGCTTTCACTGCCTCGGCCTGGGTTCAGTCCCTGGTGGGTTCAGTCCCTGGTCGGGGAGCTAAGATCCTGCAAGCTGCGCAGTGCGGCCAAAAAACAAACACAAAAGTGTACTGATGCAAAACTAGAATCCCAAAGTTTTATTGGATTGTTGGTCTGTTCTTATTAAGAAACTGTAAAAAGGTTTACCTTTTAAGTAGTCTGCCTAGGAAACAAAGATTTTGTGTCTTATCAAAATAATTTCCTGTGTTTCATGTTGTCTTTATCATATCTTTGATTACTCTAAAACATTGAGTTTTCTTAATATTAGAAGAGCTAAGTTTTTTTTTTTAAACAACTATGTGACTTTCTGTATTTGCCTTTGAAATCTTTTGTCACTTTGTTTAAATGGATAACTAAGTATTGTTTCACAGTGACCTGTGATCTTATTTAGTCAAGTGTTTAAACTTTTCAGTATTTTTGACAACTTCTCAAAATCAAATTCTAAATGGGAGTCTTTTTGACTCCATTTAGAATGGAGTCTCCAACTACCTTCGAGACTTTCCAGAGGCCCCTGGAAAATCTCAAAGGATATGTCTCTCACGTTGTAAAAGGATATGTTAAACTAATTAGGTTTATTTGGTATTTTAAATTACATGAGAAGCATAGTCCAATAAATGAGGACAAATATTCTTAGGTTATACACGTACGAATATATGTTACTAATAATAGGTATTCCAGAAAAGTATGAAGTTCATAGAGATTTGAAATAGCCTTGTTGTCTGGTTATTATGATAAAATATTGTATGCCACAGAAATAACTAATTTTTCTTATCAAATGAACTCTCATCAGAACTTTAACCATGGCCATTTTAAGTCTTTTTTCATTCACAGACAAGTTGTTGTTTTACTCTCATTCTTCTCTGAAAGCATAAACAGTCAGCCACAGGCAAGAATGCTCCATGATGCCATCAGTAAGGCCATGCCATGAGATTGAGAGAATTTCCAGAAGTAATGAAGAAGCTGATGGATTTATGAAACTGTTAACCCAAGATCAAGTAGAACAAGAATTAATTACATTGGACTGAATAAACTGATGAGGATGGTTATAATTTTTTTATCACTCTTTGTTTGAAACATTACTGGTTCTTTAATGTTTTGTTCTTCAGATTTAAATAACCTTTTTCGGACTTCCCTGGTGGCGCAGTGGTTAAGAATCCGCCTGCCAATGCAGGAGACACGGGTTTGAGCCCTGGTCCGGGAAGATCCCACATGCCGTGGAGCAACTAAGCCCGTGTGCCACAACTACTGAAGCCCGTGCACCTACAGCCTGTGCTCCGCAACAAGAGAAACCACCACAATGAGAAGCCCGCGCACCACAACGAAGAGTAGCCCCCGCTCGCTGCAACTGGAGAAAGCCCCCATGCATCAGTGGAGAGCCAACGCAGCCAAAAATAAATTAAAAACAAACAAATAAATAAATAACCTTTTTCTTTTCTCTTATGTTATCTATAGCTTACAACAGTAATCTGGTAGATTATACCTTTGTGAACAAAGATGAAACAATTACTTTTTCTTCCTACCTGACTCCTCCAGAATTCAGAAACTTTTAGCCAGTATTCTTATTTTCATGACAATGTGGTAGTTTAAGTTCAATAAGAATGTGCTCTTGTAAGAGGATACAATTGGAAATATAGGTTATATTACCATGGCTTTGACTGAAATGTTATATTTAAGAGTGAACTGTGCATAGAATCTGGTTTAAGGGACTAAGGTTGCCTTCATGGAACCGGTGCTCTTGGAAAAACTGGCCTGGCCTGCTGTCTGGCTTACAGGGTTCTCAGCCTCATAGGTGAGTAAGGAAAGTCACTTCCTGGCAGGCCCAGGAACCTTACGATATCTTGGGGACATCAAGAAGAGAGATATTCACCTGAATCTTTAGGAATGGGAGATGAAGTCTGGTGGCTAGTTCCTGAGCTGGCTTCCTAGCCTCGAGAGGCTTTTAAAAGCCTAATCTGAGATTCCTTATGAAAAGTTTCAGCAAAACGAACTCAAAAAGAGCCTGCCTATATGGTCAATCACTATTCTTTTTTTAAGTTTTTTTATTTATTATTTTTTTTGCGGTATGCGGGCCTCTCACTGTTGTGGCCTCTCTCGTTGCGGAGCACAGGCTCTGGACGCGCAGGCTCAGCGGCCATGGCTCACGGGCCCAGCCGCTCCGCGGCATGTGGGATCTTCCCGGACCCGGTCACGATCCCGCGTCCTCTGCATCGGCAGGCGGACTTTCAACCACTGCACCACCAGGGAAGCCCTCAATCACTATTCTTGCTGTACTTACATGAATAATCAGGACAAATCTAATGAGACCAGAATTATGTAAACAAGAAATAAAAGGTTAACTATAGAGGGGAGTTTTTTTTGTTTCAGTATAAAACTGTAGTGCACCCTTGTGGCTTCCATCTTGCACACTGGCCGGTCCTTACCACATTCTCAATTCTGGTTTCCTCCAGTATCTGACTCTAACTCTCCAAACTAATGTTTCCTGTTTTTTCTTCCCCCACCTTCCTGACGTGGCATCACTGAGAAAATTGCCCTTTTCCTGAAATCCTGCAAGCTGAAGCTGGATGACTTGATATAAACTTAAAAAAAAAAAAGAAAAAGAAAAAAAGAGCACTACACATTGTATATGGGCAACCTTTGTGCCTCCTGCTGTGTGGACCACTTACAGATGACAGAGTTCATCAGAACATTTAATGCCATCCATCTCCAGAGACATTCAAACTGCAAACCAGGAAACTTCTTCAGGTGGCCACTGCCATCCTCATTCTACCATTTAAAGATGCTTCAAGTTCAAATCTAAGAATTCCAACTGGCTACCCTCTGGACTGAGAAACTGGATCTCTAACTATTAATTTTGGCTTTTATTTTCATAGAAACTCCCCTCATTAAATACCTGACTGCTGGTACCATTGAGCAAATATAATACCAAGTCCCTACAGAAGGTTCACCTGGTCCTTAATGAGCAAAAGGCTACCGAATGAGAAAATAGACATATTGTTCAGAGGAAAGAAGAATGTCTCTTCCTTCCTTGAACAAGAAAGGGGCCTGACAAAGATTCTTTGACTAAATTTTGACTCCTGAACCACCTTCATCCAGGCTCATCTGTATACTTCCTTGTAAAATGCAGTTTTAGCAAGAATCCTGCTGAGTCAGTTTAGCAAGAAACCGTTGATACCTGATCACCCTTGATATCTGATCCGGTTTCTCATGTTCCACCATCCTCCAGGTGATGTCTGATCACCATGGCTTGTCTTCAGCAGG